>NW_026596046.1:29419377-29422680 GCF_907164565.1 Psammomys obesus
GAAGGAAGGAAGGAAGGAAGGAAGGAAGGAAGGAAGGAAGGAAGGAAGAAAGAAAGAAAATACAATAATTTTTAGGAGTGAAATTCAAAAAGTATTTTATGTCCACTACTATTGAGAGAAAAAGAAATGCATGCTGGGAGTGAATGCACTGTTTGACTGACATCAATGAAGCAAAGTTCACTGATTTTTGTAGAAGGGAATCAAGGGTTAGAGTGGGGACTTGTCTCCATTTGAAGAAGTCCTTGTGTTATTAGGGTGAATTGATCTGTGTGTATGTTCACATTTCTGTAACTGGTGCCATGAGAAGGTTTGAAAGGCCAGTGAAAAGTTCTGAGTGGCCACTGTGAGCTATTGTACCGAAAATTTCCAGGTCTGAAATCTCTGCCATGTACATACATCACCATCACATAAATGACAGTCATACAAATTGGGGCCATGTGTTATGCAAATAAGGGAAGTCCTACTTGGTCCAAAACCAGTCCTAGACAAAGGCTTTCAGTCAAAGGATTTGTTCTAGATCCCAGGGCTTCAGTTCTGTCATGCCAACGTAGAGTTTTCCAAGGCCCACAATTTAGGATTCATGAACAAAGCATGGGGAAAGCCCCCGATGTGAACAGGCTCATTTCCTGGCTTTTAATAAAATTCTTCCAGCCACAGAGGCTGGGACAAGGAGCTTGACTCTTAGACTGATTGGCTGCAAAGCCAGGGAATTTTCAAAATGGGACATATGTGTTATTTCCTCCCTGCTGTGCCTCATCTCTTGGCACAGGTTAATGTCAGACACCAAAATGAAGTATCCATTGACATTCCAGCATGATGACGCTGCATGTTGTCTTAATTTTTTCTGACAAAATCACAGAGGAGAGGGGCAGACATTTTGGGAATTTTTTGATCATCTCTGAATAGTGTTTTTTTTTTTTTTTCTGTTCAGCTCTGTCTCTAGGTTGAATGAGACTTACTTGTTAATGCTGCATTTTCCTGATACTGCCCAGCTTTCTAGTGCTTTCTAGTGCTCAACCATCAAAGCCATTGGTGCAAACACAGGATCATTCGTTAAACTTGTATTAGCTATTTGACTTAAGATATCATTTCACTTGTAACATTTACATTTTGAAGCTGCTTTAATATTTTAAGAGTTGTTCTTCATTGTCTGCAATCACAGTATTGTTTGGGGTTCTGTGCTGTAGGACATTTCTAGGGTGACGGAAATAAATGTCTTTTCAACTCAATATTATGCACTGATGACTAGAGAAGAAAATTATTCCATTCAAGTCTAGCTTAGTGAAACACTGAGTTTAGAGGAGTGACTTACCCGAGTGATGTTATTTGCAGGAACACGGAGGACTAAGATACCTGTGGTTGTATAAATTAAAAACCCATCCCAGAACTGATTTAAGAAAGGTGTATCTAAGTGATGCTTTCACAACTATCAGGTACACCACGGAATCTGTTATTGCTCATAAATTATTTGAAGAGGAGCCTGGTGAATTTTGTAAATTTCAGGAAATCCAGAGACTTGTGAGTTTTAATTCTTGACCCATGGCGAGCCTTTCTCCCTGTAGGAGGGAATGTTATTGAGGAAATGACTACACAGTGTCATACTATGGCACAAATCAAAAGACATGTCATTCATGTGTTTATAATATATATGTACATTGTGAATGTAATGTACATGTGTATATAAATATATGTATGAATATATTTATATGTATACCACAATTTTATAGTATTTATTAAAATTAAAAATATATCTATACAAAATTGATTCTTTAAAAGAAATGCTACGTTCACATTAAATATATTGCCAGTATTTCAGCTTTCTACAGCTATAGGGCAGTGGTCTACACCTACACAGATGCTATAATGGGTAAAAATGAGTCACCACACCAAGTAAGCTGATCTGACCGTCTCAAGGTGATATTTCTACCTATGGATACTTTTCATCTAAGAAAAGATAAAATTTAAATCCTGTAGTAGCACTCTAACTTTTAGGGAAAAAAAGTCTATATTCTTGGCTTGGCATTGATACCACATACATATCTCTGCTTATAAAGAAAAATTACAATAGAAAAAATCCATATTTCAATTAGAATAAACTCTGCTTTAGAGCACCCATTCTCTACATTCCCATGCCCTCTTTCCACTTCCTGAAAGGCTTATCAACAGATGCATCATAACAGATAACAGTGCCTTCAGACTGAAAATGCACAGTTGCCAGCTTAAGTTAAACAGAATGAATACTGTTGAATGAAAAAATTTAAAAAATACATTAATGTCAATACTCTTAATACATGAAGTATTTTGCTGAAAAAAAAAAGGTAACAAGCTAAACACTATGTTACATTATTATTTCTCCGGTTTGAAAATACAATCTGAAAGCACTGACAATTTCAATACACTAGACTGATGCAAAAATCAGTAGATGTGTTATAAAGTAATATTTGTTAAATGGATTTTTCTATTAATGCAAATTAGAAAAAATTAGAATATTAGTATTTTTCTTACTACTCTTATAGATTATATCAACTATGTGAAGAGGATGAGCCTATTAAGTTATAGAATATTGTTTAAGTGAATATTGTTCTGTATTTTGAAGCTAATGCATATTTTAATTAAGTAGACAAAATGACTTTATATGACTTCGTAATGTGCTCTCTCATATGCAGAAATTTCTGTGTCAACTTCTCTGCAGAGAAGAGAGATTTATTTTTTTTAAGGGTCAACAATATTGATCAAAGAAATTTGGATTATATATACTGTAGCGACACATTTTGTGTGCATGTGTGTGTGTCTATGTGTGTAGAAAATGCAGGATATTTGGACTTGATATTTATGTCTTTATGTAAAGTCTATGCTCACCCTGTCATTGTGTATTGAACCATTCTGCATCTAGACAAACCCAAGTTCAAATTCCCTGTCTTTCATTTATGAAGTATATAACTTTGTTATCTTGATGGTATCTTTGAAACTTAGAATCCAAACACAGTATCAATTCTAGTGATGCTGTAAGTTGAGTAAGAGTGGTTTTTTTTTCCTGTATTGACTTTAACTTATTTAAGTCCTAAATTGTAAAGTTCAACTCCAATCTTTTACAATTTGAAAATACAATTTAGAACCTAAATTCTTTACCTAGCCTGATGTCAGTCTCTCACAGGTACATGAAACTACAAGGCTTATCTTATAGAACTTTCTCAAAGCGAAAAATAAACCCCAGCATGTGCTTGTGTATGCTGACCACACACACGCACGAACACATACACACACACACACACACACACACACACACACACACACACACACACA
>NW_026596046.1:29422690-29440644 GCF_907164565.1 Psammomys obesus
CACACACACACACACACACACACACACACACACACACACACACACACTCTCAAGGTAGGGGTGGGGAGAAGGAAAGAGAACAACACAAGAGACATGTATTTGAAATAACTTTCTTTAGGACTAGTGAGTCTCCACATTCGTGGTGCTGTGAATCACTTAATTTAGTTTCTTAAGCTGTGGTGACTCCCACCCGTAAAAATAGCTTTGTTGCTAGTTCATCATTTTGCTACAGTTACGAATTGTAATGCAAATGCGTGATATGCAGTATATCTGACATGTGACCACTGTGAAAGAATCACTGAACTCCAAAGGGGTCACAACCCATAGTTTGAGAACCACTGCTTTAGACACAGCTACAGCAGTAAGCTTTTTTCTAGCTAGCTCTGCTTCAATAACAGCTTATTCATTTCTCACACAAGATTTAGTTCATGTGAGACGATTCCTAGCTAAGGGTCTTCTCCATGCACTGCCACAGAGCTTCTACTGTTTTCTGTCTTATGACACGGCTTTTAGTGGCTGTTGTAGAAGTAAAAAAGATATTTTGATGAAACAGGACTGAAAATGGATTGTAAGACTTCTGTTCCTATTTCATTGGCTAACAGTTCATATGTCTACAGAGTGACACTAAAGGAGGATGAAATAAGAAACACTTTGATGAACTCCCCAAATAACTTACATAGAGATTATGTTTGACAATTCCACCAGTGTACATAAAATTGTAACATCTCCCACTGAGCTTTCCCATGTCTGCTGATTGAATTTATAGCGCAGTACATTTTTAGGTTATTACACTTATACACTGTAAATGATTAGGTACACTTTGCTGCTTTCTTGTACATGCTTCTCAAAATGGCATTTAATTGTTCCTTCTTAAGTAAATGATTTATATAAGGATTTTATATATGTTGACTTGAGAAAGTTTGTTGACCGTCATGTAAATATATGTGGTACGCTTTGTGACACCATTAGATGTAGGCTCTATGATATAGGAATAAGGTTTATTTCTCTTCAGGTTTTAATAGGAATTTATAACAGACATTATATATAATTCCTAATATATATATATTAGGAATTATATATATATATATATATATATGTATATATATGAACTACCTTGACTATAATGACTTCTCTTGTTTAGGAATAGTTTAGTCATGATGAAAAGCAGAATATAGTGAAAGAAGGCAGTCTTTAGTACTAAAATATTCTGAGACCAAGTTTTAATTACACCAGCTTCTATCAGCTGGTCACTGACAGGGTATATGGTCTTGGTAAGTTAATTGAATTTCATGATCATTCCATTTTTCATATTTTAATGGAGTTTTATCTGTCAGATTTCTTACTTGCAAGCAATAAAAATCAATTCTGGTGGATTCGAGTAGAAAGGGAATTTATGAAGTACAGTTAATAATTCACAGGGTTCTAGAAAGCCAGGATAACTGAACCAAGAGACTAGATACAAACTAAAGGTTCTGTGGCTACAATAACCATAAATAAATCTTCACTATAGGTACCATAAGGTGCTAATACTCATGGGAGCTGGCATTGCCATTCCAAAAGCCAATTATCAATTGCCACTGTAAAAATAGTATTTTTTTTTTGCTCTTTTTTGAGTCATGGTAGATAGATTAAAATTTTCATGACAGATTCTTTAATTCAGCCTCAGCCATGTGCCTGTGTCTCTGGTGTCAATGAATAGACAAAAATGAGTATCTGGCTTTTTGCTTTCTGTACAAAAACACCAGAATGTCTATCCCTGAATTTTTTCTGCAAATGAGCATCCAATATGGCAATATCTGCTTACTAGATAAGTAAAAGTCAACTACAAAATAAGACAATGACACTATTATTGCCTTTACAGATCATTTAAAATAGTATAATATATTTCATATGTGCTATCTAGATGTGATTTTGGAAGCGTGGCTGACTCAAATTCTCCTCCCATCAGTTTCTAAAGTAAACCTCTATTCCAAACACCTCACCTATGAGGTCTAATAATTCTGAGTAACAGAATATATATCCTTGTGCTAGTAGCCCATCATACCATATTCCAAGGAAATACTTATTATTTCCTTGGCAGAGTAAAACCACTCAATCTTCACGAAATTCAAGAAGCCTGGATAACTGAACTATTCTTAGCACACACGAGCAACTGCTTATGGACCTAGTGTGCTATTATCTTGTTCTCACACTCATACCAAATGAGTGCTTAGTAGACTCCCCTTTTTGATATTTACCATAAAAAATTGTTCTCCAATTCTACACATTTTTATAGCATTCCATACTATAAACTATAAACATACCTGACATATATTTACAAGAATTTATCACTACTATCTTAGAATAAGTCAGCTCAATAAATAGCATAAATAATAGCTATTATGGATAAATAAAATATAAATTTACAGTAGATAATGCTTAATTTTTAACTTTATGATGCTTTGAAATACTAGAAAATGAATGAAATACAATATTAAGAACGTATCCACTATTAATTCCTTTTAATAAATTGGCATTATAGTAGCTATTTTGACATTGGCACTTGACTACATTCGACCAAGCCATTTGTACCTATATCTTTAGAAACCTTGTCTGTACCAAAAACTACCACAAAACTGACTCTCCATGTCAGATTTGGAACATAAACATGTTCCAAAATTTCCATGGATGCTATGCTACGGTGAAGATCTCCTTCTGAATGCACTATGAATGTGATTACACTGAAGTCACAATTTTGTCTCATCAACCCTTGGTGTCCCCCTGCATTTTCTGTTCTACACTCTGCAGAGGGGTGGTAGCATTTACTTTTCCCTGGACATGAAGCCAATTTTTTCTCCAAGCCTTAGGTATTTTATCTGCTTTCTCCCCACACTGGGGAAATGGTATTGGTTCTTTTGGGATATGTCAAAAACTTTGCCTCCTCTGCTTTCACTTAAATGGTCAACCCAGGGCCTATGTTCTATGAGCACTTTTTAAATTTCACTCTTTTTTTTTTTTCTCAAGGGCCTCATTTCAAATGTGATTCCTTTTGAATAACTTGTTTGGGAAATGTCAGTTTGCAAAATACTTTGACATATTGCTAACATCTCATATCTACCCATTTGTGCTGACTTATTTTATGTCAACTTGACACAGAGACATGTTGGAAGAAAGAATCTCAGCTGAGAAAATGCTCTGACTGCATTGGCCTGTGGAAAGCCTGTGGCAATTTTTTTTTATTGGTGATTGTATTGAGGGCACAGCTCACTGTTGGCAGTGCCACCACTGAGCCATTTGTCCTGGGTTCTGCATGTAAACAAGGTTAGCAGGCCTGTGAAGAACAGCTCAAGAAGCAGTATTTCTGCTTCAGTAGCTGGAGGCATTGTCAGCTAACAAAGAACTGCTAAAGGAAGAGTAGACAGAAGATTTCCAGACCGTATGGGTTATAAACCAGTTGTGCTAGAGTATGAAAAGATTCCTCCTCAAAACACAATAATAAAATGGATGACACAGTCAAGAACAAAACAGATATGTCACCTAAGAGAATGTATAGAATGAAAACCAACACAGGAAGCAATTGTACAACCTATACCTATTAGAATAACTAAAATTCAAATGAATATCAAATATGGATAGACAGTATAGGACAATGTGTTAATAATTTCTTGCTGATGATTCAGACAGTGTAGTAAGAGAGCTCAGCTGGTAAAGACAACTGCTGGAAACTTTGTCAACCTAAATGACAACCCCAGGACCCACATGATATTGTGGCCTCTACAATAAAACATGACACATGCACAACCCCAAAATACACAAATTTACAATAAATAAACGAATCTAACAAAATACAGACTTTTTATGCAATGCAATAAAATGACATCCATTTTTCTAAGAGAAACAAAGCTACAGTTTTCACACATGTTCTTAATATCTCTACCTATATGCCCATAATCGAAAAACCTTAGTTTCTATCACAGGCTTACTTCTGAGTAAATTGTGGCATATCCATATTGTGGTATATTATTGAGCAACAAAATTTAACAAACTATTGTTGCAAAGTATCTCACATATTAATCCCTAAATAATCATGATGAGATCGTTTAAATAATATTAAATACAATGAGGTACTAACAAGAAGTATATATACTGGGTGGAGAAAAAGACTGAGTCTACAAGGGAAAAGTTATTACATATGGGTAACAAGAGAATTTGTATGTGATCTTTCTTACTACATAGGTAGTGCTTTTCCATAGGGATATACCTGTGTCACAACTGACAAATCACCAATTATATGAAGTTATGACCCTTGGTGGGCTGACAATAATCCCCACAGGATACGAGTACTAAATATGAAATGCCTCCATTTGAGTTGAGTCAGGGCTGTTGGTTATAAGGCTCATGAGAACTCTTCTCAAGCATGTGTTCTTTTTTCATATATACTCTATGGACATTTTATAATTTTTATTAGTTCTTTAACATTTCTTACAACCTGTTTAATCATATATATCTCCTCCATTTTGTCCCATTTCTTGGTCATCTAAATTCCTGTCCTTATTTTGCTACACACGTCATGCCCAGTTTTTGTTGTCCACATAGTTTTGGACATGTTTGTTTACATGAGAACATGGTAAACTTATCAGAGACAATCCTGTAAGAAGAGTGACTAGCCCTCCCCCAGAAGGTAACAAATGACAATAACTCCTGAGCTAGTGGTAGCATTTTATGCTGAACTCTCCTCTCTGTCCTATGATTTTTATTGACTAGAACTTGCACAAGTACTGGGCATGCTGTAAGAACTACTATAAATTCCTTTGTGAAACTCCATTGTTGTGTCTGAAAGAGTCTTTTTTGTGGACATATTGTAGTCATCACCGCCTTGGCTCTTAAAAGTTTTCCACTCCTCTACTGCAATGACCCCTGGCTCTGGGTAAAAGGGGTATGATAAAGATGTTCTGTTTAGGACTGAGAATTCTACTGTCTCTTACCCTCTTTCCCTTGTCCATTTATGAGACTCCTCGGAATCACCATCTACTGCCCATAGAAGCTTTGATATCTCTTACAATGTGTTTAATCATAGAACATTAAATTATAAGAGTTGAGAACTCTATGTCATAACACCAAGTCATTAGGAGTTGGGCCCATTTAGCAGAATAATAAATGGTACATTCTACCTTAGGGTCTACTACCTATGTAGCAACAAGTGTTTGGCCTTTATCATCTTTCTGTTCAGTGAGAAAGTGATTGGCTATTTCCATGATGTTTGTGGGACTAACGTACCTGTGGGCATGATTTGCCAGATCAGTCATTATTATAATTAAGAGGGTTTACATCTGGGTAATATTGATGATAATTTTTATCATTGGACATTATTCAAAACAGCTCACAGCAATATTAATGTGTGCCAGTAGGAACGAAGCTTCTAGGTCTATCTTCGCACTGTCTCTATGTTCCGTGTTTCAAATATGTAGTGTCTTTAGAAATCGGGTTTTCCTTCAAGTTCTGGAGAATAACCACTAGACCTGACAATCTTGTGATGTTTGCGGATCTATAGTGTCTCTATGGAAAACAAGCACCCAAAGAAGTAACCGATTCCTGGTACAAGGATTTTTAAATATATTTTTATTTATTACAATCTATTCACTTTGTATCCCAGCTGTAGCCTCCTCTTTCTTTCTGAATCCCACCTTCCCTCTTCTCCTCTCATCCCCTCCCCCAGTCCACTGATAGGGGTGGTACTCCTCCCCTTTCCTCTGACCCTAGCCTATCAGGTATCATCAGGAGTGGCTGCAGTGTCTTTCTATGGCCTGTCAAGGGGAGGTGATTAAAGAGCCAGGCACTAAGTTCCTGACAGAGAACCCCAGTTGTGCTTTCTGGGGCACTCACTTGGACACTAAGCTGCCTGTGGGCTACATCTGAGCAGGGGTTCTAGGTTTTCTCCATGAATGGTGCTTGGTTGGAGTATCAGCCTCAGAAAAGACCCCTGGGCCCAGATACTTTGGTTCTGTTGTTCTTCTTGTGGCACTCCTGACCTCTCCAGGTCCTACTATCTTCCCCTTCTTTCATAGGATTTCCCTGCAGTCTGCCCAAAATTTGGCTATGAGTCTCCACATCTGCTTTGATATACTGCAGGGTAGAGTCTTTCAGAGGCCCTCTGTGGTAGGTTATTGTCCTGTTCCCTGTTTTCTCCTTCTTCCAATGTTTATCTCGTTTGCCTTTTTTTTAATGAGGATTGGGCATCTTACCCAGGGTCCTCCTTCTTGCTTAGCTTCTTTATGTGTACAGATTTTAGTATTTACTAGTATTTTTTAAAATTTATTTATTTTTATTAATTACAGTTTATTCACTTTGTATCCCCCATAAGGCCCTCCTTCCCCCCTTCCATGTCCTATCTTCCCCCCCCCTTCTTCACGCATGCCCCTCCCCAAGTCCACTGAAAAGGGAGGTCCTCCTCTCCTTCCTTCTGATCTTAGTCTATCAGATCACATCAGGAGTGGCTGCATTGTCATCTTCTGTGGCCTGGTAAGGCTGCTCTCCCTTCAGGGGGAGGTGATCAAAGAACAGGCCAATCAGATTATGTCAGAGGCAGTTACCTGTCAAATTTATGTAAACATTGTTCAGTAAGTCTTCAGTTGCAAGAAGTCTTCAGTAACACATGGAGATCCAGAGATGCAACTTTCATGTTGGAACGCTATTTTCAGTTAAGTAGCTGACTTGGAGTCAACCATACCCCTGTAATTAGCTTTCTGTGCACGCTTTTTTAAGTAACACCAGTAAGCACATTTATTCACCAACTAGATTTGTGTGGAAGAGTTTCCTTAATTTATCACTGATCCCCCTCTCGGAGGCATAGATATTTATTTAGATCTCCCCAGGAAAAGCCACAGAACAGATTAGAAAAGAGATTTTTAAAAAGTGAATTGTTTGTGCTATAATAAGAAATGCCTAATCTTATTAATAGTTTTCTGTTTTCTGGAAATGTAAGGGTGACGTAGTCTTTGCTTAGTACTAAAAACAAATAAATTTCAGAGGAGGTTACTGAATATTCAGCAAAACAGATGTGTGTTCCATTATAGATTTGAAACCTATAATAAATTCCTATATTACCTGTATTATCTGCATAAGGTTGTGCTCAGTCACTGGAGTAGAAATGTATTGCCTGACAACGCAATTCTGGCTTATCTATGATTGAGAGTAACATTTCCATCTGATGGAATTTAGGAAGTTTGGTGTATCACCATCTTTTCTCTTAACCTGCAAAGCTCCAAAAGTGAAATTTAGATTGAGAGTAGACTCCTGTGACACAGACTACAGTGATTGCTTCAAGAAAGTATGTATGGTCCTTACCAAGCCAGTTAGGAGCCAACATTATCACCATTTGCTGAGATTTAAGAAATAAGGCAAGGTTTCTAATTTTCCCTCTTGCTGTTACATCTTTAAGCCTCTAATCTAGTTATAGTTAAAGCTGTAACTACTTCTGAAATTCTAATGAAGTGAATTAGCTGATATTTATTTATTTTCGGCTTCAAAATTGTTTACTTGGATCTTCCTCTACCACCCAGTGTGGGTATTTCCAATTATACTATTACACACACACACACACACACACACACACAGTATCTAAAAATACAGCATCTTTGAGAACATGGGCCAAGTGGGCAATTGTAAGGTGATCATACACAGTGAACCATCCACCATCAATTCAGGACAGAGATACACATTACAAAACATTTAGCAGGCATCACAGTACTCTGAGCCCTGTTTTTTAAAAAAAATTATTACAATTTATTCACTTTGTATCCCAGCTGTAGCCACCTCCCTCCATTCCTCCCAGTCTCACCCTCATTCCCTCATCTCTTCTTATGCCCCTCCCCCAGTCCACTGATAGGGGAGGTCCTCCTCCCCCTCCATCTGACCCTAGTCTATCAGGTCTCATCAGGACTGGGTGCATTGTCTTCTTCTGTGGCCTGGTGAGGCTGCTCCCCCCCTCCAAGAGAGGTGATCAAAGAGCCAGCCACTGAGTTCATGTCAGAGACAGACCCTGTTCCCCTTACTAGGGAACCCACTTGGACACTGAAATGCCATGGGCTAGATCTGTGCAGGAGTTCTAGGTTATCTCCATGCATGGTCCTTCGTTTGAGAATCAGTCTCAGAAAAGAGCCCTGTGCTCAGAATTTTTTGATTCTGTTGCTCTCCTTGTGGTGCTTTTTTATATTTGTTTATTTATCCTAAGAGATTAGAATTGTTAGTGAAATTTTTTTTTTTTTAATTTCAGGAAGAGGTACTAGAAACATAGGAATTGCATTGGTTACCAAGACAGAATTTGAATGTCTATACAAATTTTAAGAGAAACTATTAAATTATCCAGCTATGTAAACCATTAATAAAAGTAACTTTCTGTGAATTAATGCTTACACAGTAAACGGAGAGTAATTTTATGTAAGTGGATGTTTGTTGAGTACTTTGGAGAGTTGATCTTTAAAAGTTCATATTTTACCTTTTTCCTGGAATTTTGGTGGCCATTTACCTTTTCAATTTTTCATTGTCCCCTCACACCACACACACACACACACACACACACACACACACACACACACTCACAGGCACACACACATACACACGTCACTTTGGTAGTAATAGCCTGACACAGTCAACCTTGAAATAGGGATTGAGGAGTCTTTCCATCCCACAGGCTTTCTGTATAGCATATGCCTTTATGGTTAGACTTTTCTATGACAGTCAAAAGCCTTATAAATGATGTCCTCTGTGTTCAGCATTTTAGCCTTTTTTTGTGGACAGTTGCTTTTAGCATATTCTGCTGAATGCAGGATGAACAGCTCATAAATTCCACAGGATATGTTGAGTGATATTCATAAATCAGAAGTTTGAAATGTATTTTTGATTATAAATACTGAATAGAAAAGGGAAAAAGTTTAGAAATTTAACACCTGTGCATGCTATATATGAATTAGTTCATAATTCCCTATGGATTTCACTGAACATAAAATAACTACAAAATAGCATAAAATGTGTTTGTTTTGGATGGTTGTAATGTAAGTTCCCCAATTATTTCTAATATTACTTAAATTAAAAATTAAATTTATATAATGAGTATTACTTTCAAACACATTATATATATTTTAAATATTAATTCCTGATATTTTACTAAAATGTAAAGAAGTAATCTTTTACTCAAACTATCAATTTGTTTAACAATGTAATGTTAAAATTCATGTCACACTTATTAAAATGAACCTATATGGCCTTATTGTGGTGAATGAAGAATAATACAAATGCAAGTAAATTTGTTGACTTTAAGCAATTGTTGCAGAGAAACATGCTTGACTATAGACACCCAACAAGAAAATAAAACACAATGCACACTATGAACATAGATTGAATGTGAGATACATATTCTAAGGCAGAAGGCAATGACACGCTAGATACAATTTGGAGATGATGGTATCTTTTGAAAGAGGAGTTGACTGTTTATAAAATAAGGAAGAGGTCATCAGGCAATGCCATTATGCTGTTGACTCTGCTAAAATAAAATAAATAGAAAACTCTAATAAATTAGAGGGCCAATATTTGCTATATTATTTGTAATGAGAATTTAAATATCATTGGATGCCAATATGAGAAAATTTTTATGACATGAAATAGCATAAAAACTAATCCGTTTTGAGTTTAGCTATAGAATTTTATGTTTATGTGTAAAAAGATTCATATAACTGTCAACACACATAAGGAAAACATTTAGATAATAACATTTGGATTAAGATAAACCACTGAGAATAACAATTTAATGATGCTTACTTTATTCATGCCATAATGACAAATTGATTTAAATTTTAAAATAATTGAAAGTATAAAAGAAGTAATTATAACTAAATGTAAAATGTTTCATCTTAATTTTAATGCATGGAAATGGAAGAGTACTGATCAGATTGCAGCAAACACTGGTTATATTGCAGTTGAGTTCTTGTACTGGTGAATGATTCTTTAAAAACTGAAGGATATTTTTGATGGAAAATGGTGAACTTCTAGGTCATAAAGCCATTCACTGACCTTGAGCTGGATTGTGTTGCACCCTAGCAGCACACATCTCCTTAATGCTAGGGGCACACCCACTTATAATGTACAGTCTATGAAAGTACAAGTTGAAGTTAGAATACTTTGACATTTGATGTCTCCCTGTGCCAGCTCATCTAGCAGAGATAAAGTATAAGCTACAGCAGTTTTTGACACAATCTTTGCTACGGTTTATGACTGGAAGAGAGACATTGTGCATCAGGACATCTTTTGTTCTTTTATTTAAAATGCACATTGACATGGGGACAACCTAGAACCCCTGCACAGATGTAGCCCATGGCAGCTCGGTCTCTAAGTGGGTTCCCTAGTAAGGGGAGCAGGGGCTGTCTCTGACATAAACTCAGTGGCTGGCTTTTTGATCACCAACCTCTGAAGGGGGAGCAGCCTTACCAGGCCATAGAGGAAGATAATGCAGCTAATCCTGATGAGACTGATAGGCTAGGGTTAAATCAAAAGGGAGGAGGACCTCCCCTATTAGTGGAGTGGGGGAGGGGTATGGGAGAGGAAGAGGGAGGGAGGATGGGATCCAAAGGGGAGGAGGGAGGGGTATACAGCTGGAATACAAAGTGAATAAATTATAATAAATAAAAAAGAATTTTAAAAAAATACATTGCTCAAAGTTTTATTAAATAAACCTGAAACAAAAAAATTAAAAATTAAAAATAATGCATATTGATTAATAATCTCACACAGTCCAGACCTTACCTAGGATATACACCTGGAGTAAAAGGCAAGACAGGAACCCCCTGTGGATTATGGTTTCTTATGACGTTTTTCTTAGGAGGGAAATCCCCTATACATTCCAGAAAGAGAATCAAAGCCTCTTGGGAGGTGTAACTTTAATTAAGAGGAATAGTCTAGGCAGGTTTATCAGGATAGTACAGACATGGCATGCAATCCCGGAGTTTGGTATTGGAACACAAGAGTAATGTGAACCAATTTGGTTTAGTTAATTATGGAAGCTATCATCCTTGCACTTAAGCACAGTCTATACATGCATCCTTTGAAACTCAGACTATGGTCATAAGACAAAGCATCTGTTTAGAAATTTTATTGTTTAAATGGTTTGTTCAGGTATTTATATTAAAGGTGGTTTTTAAAAAAATATTTCAAAAAATTAAGCTTGGATAAAATAAAATTTTATAATACAATTAATCCATAAAGAAATATAAATTTACCTCTCATTTTAGTCATGGGTAATTCTTTGAATGACATAATTTTAGAGATAATAGAAAAAAATGTTCAGACTTTGCAAGAAACCACACTTGACCAACACTATGCATTAGTTTTAAATGAAGATTTCGAAAATTACAAAGTTTCTAAATATTTTCATGCTTTGCCTATCCCCATGATTATAGATATAACCAATGAAAACATTATGAAAAAATATTCCCTCTTAAAATTTAGGATCTGAGGTTTGTAAAAGTTAAGAATTGTCTCCAAGTAAACGGAGCCAATAATTTCAGAATTTTAACTGTATCTCTGAGTTGTGCCATCCTCACATGCCAGATGCTTTTTGGCTGCCTACAAGATGTACAGAAATAAAGACATAGCAGATAGAGAAGAGATTGAGGGAATGCCCAATCAAAGCCTGGCCCAAGCAAAGACCCATTCTCTTTGGGAGAATGCCAACCTGTAACACTATGAACTATACTCTGCTAAACTTGCGGACAGGAGCCTGTCAGAGTCGTCCTCTGAGAGGCTCTACCCAGCAGCACCTCAAAACAGATGTGAGACTCACAGCCAAACATTGGGTGATACATAGTCAGTCTTGTGGAAAAGGACCGGGAGGTGACAGGAGTTCCACAAGAAGACCAACAGGGCCAACTAACCATGGCCCCGAGGGGATTGCTGAGACTCAGGCATCAACCAAGGACCATGCATGAACTAGACCTAGTCCCACTACAAAGATGTAGCAGATGAGCAGCTTAGGCTCCATGTGTGTTTTCTAGTAAGGGGAGTAGGGATTGCACTGGAGAAGGCCTCACTTGCCAGCTTTGGATCACTTTTTCCTGGTGGGACTGCCTTGCCAGGCCACAGGGGAAGAGGACATGCTCAGTCCTGATGTAACTTGATGAGCTGGTATGGATGGGAGAGCGAACTCCCCTTTTCTGAGGAAGAGGTGAGGGTCTAGGCGCGAGAGAGGAATGGTGGGACTGGAAGAAGAGGAGATATTGAGTTAAAACCAAGATGTAAATTGAATAAAAAAGTTAATTGATTAATTAAAAAATTCACAATCCAATGTATTAGAAGGCTAGTCAATTCAAGCTTCTGCTATTATTCTACAGTTATAATCGAAGTGGCTTGGAAACCTAGATGAGAGTGGTGTTAAGTCCAACTGAGGGTGTGAAGGTATGGAAAGGCCCCAGTGAAGGAAATGAGATTTCAGTTAAATCTTGAAAAATTGGCAGATTCGGGAGAATTCCATGCAACATTTTCTGCACAAGTGAATCTCACAGTTGAAAATCCTTTGCCTTTGAATCCTGGGATACTCCGGGTATGGGCCTTCAGGACTCAGGTACTACACAGTCTTGACTATCAGTGCAGATGCTGAGACTTACGGGCAACCTTTAGCCAGAGTGCAGGGAATCTTAGGAAAAAGTGGGAAACAGTAAGATCTGGAAAGGACAAGAACTCCACAAGGAGAGCAACAGAACCAAAAAATCTGAGCACAGGGGTCTTTCCTGAGACTGATACTCCAACCAAGGACTATTCATGGAGATAACCTAAGACCCCTGCACAGATGTAGTCCATGGCAGTTCAGTATCCAAGTGGGTTCCATTGTAATAGGAACAGGGACTGTCTCTGACATGAACTGATTGGCCTGCTCTTTGATTACCTCCCCCTGAGGGGGAAGCAGCATTACCAGGCCACAGAAGAAGACAATGCAGCCACTCCTGATGAGACCTAATTGACTAGGATCAGAAGGAAGGAAAAGAAGACCTCCCCTATCATTGGACTTGGGGAGGGGCATGAATGCAGAGGGTGGAGGAAGGGAGGGATTGGGACTGGAGGAGGGAGGGAACCACAGGGAGGATACAAAGTGAATAAAATGTAATTAATAAAGAATTAAGAAAAGTTTAAAAAAAGAAGCTTCCATGTAGCACTCAAGTCAGCTCTCTTCCCTTGGAGCAGCATATTAGAGATGCTTCTTATTGCTGTGCTCCATGGAGATATTATAGCGCTGTGCTCCACGGAGTTACATGTACCTTCTAAAGTTTTTTTTTTTCCCCCTTTTGCTTTGGCCTGAACTTTCCCTTTTTGTAATAATTCCCTCCAGTTTCTACTAAGCCCTGTTTAAAAGAGGGAGATCTCTGATTCACTCATCTTATTTGTTGCATATTACCTATCTTTCAAAGGGATAGAGGAAAGTTGTGTATCCAGTTCTTGTTAATGATTAGTAGTTAATATAGCAACCAAATCAGTGCCACACAGAAAACTGCATAATCCCACCACCGTTTCATATTCACATACTGGCGTCATTAGTGGGAGTTAATTTATCAGCATTAACTTACTCTCCTTTCACAGGTTAAGTTTAAAGGCACATTTTTTTTTTTAACATGCACAACAATTTCATTGCTTCTTGGTCACCATTTCCTTCTGGAACCTACAGGTGCCTTCGACTGTTGCAGGGCAAACCCAGCCTGCAGCAGTGGCTAAAGCAGCCTCCGTGTTGCTTCTCTGTACTTGAGCATATTTATATTTTCCATCTCAGTCTCATTTACAGGTTTCATTGGCAGACTCTTTACCCTTATTCTGGATCATCAATGATGATATTAAATAAGATCAGATCAAGTAGCATTTCCTGAAGCCCAAAGGCACAATTTTTAAGCCAGCGTACAAAACAGACATTCGGCAATATCATCTAAAAACATAAAATAAAAGATTAAAGACACTTGAGCACATATTCAATTCTTTAATCTTTAAATATGTCAGGACGTTTTCTTTGATTGCATGTAGATTTCACAGTCTAGTTTTTTTGAGTGTAATGATTCAGTTGATACAAATTTGTTTGGTATCACATATGTTTTATTTAGCATATATGAAGTATAGCTATAAGATATTTCTACATTTGTATCTATTTATTTTCTTTTGAAGGATGTAATAAGGAAATGAGCAGAAACATTTGCATAATCTACTTGTTAATTTTAAAGAATGCCTGGAAACTCCAGTTCCCATAGTTCCCATATTCAAGTTAACAAAATTAGTATGTCTTGTTTTTGTTTATTCCTAAATTCTCATTAGTTCAAAGTTGTTTTTCCAATGCCTGGGTATCAGTGAATGATTTATTGTTGCTTGTCCACTATGATTCTGACTGGGATTGAAAGTTACTTTCAAAAGTTGTGTTACCCAACAATATATAAGAAGCAAGTATAGTTTGGAGCCAGCAGTGTGTCTGAGTTCAATGAGGAACTACCTTTTGATAAAATTAGCTATTTAGCATGAACATTATTTCTTTCCATCTTTAAAAGAAAGATAATGATGTGCATTGGGCGGCCTGCCATAAAGATTGCATCTGAAAACAAAAACTTTGTCCTGGTCCCAATCATGTGTGTTTCTAGCCCTTATTTTCTGTTCTATGTGTTTACATTTCAAACATATGCATATGTTTAAAAATTAATTAACTTATATATAAAGATACAAATACACACAAATTAGTGGCATATTATATAAATTTCAAATACAGGTATACAATGGGTAAAGTTTATATCTGGTAAAATAGGCCTATGGACTCAAACTTTTATACTTTATGGATAAAACTATTAAAATCATTGTCATAATCCTCAAGAACTCTATAGTACATTCCTTCAAATTTTTATTTACTTTTCTTTTATGCACATTGGTGTTTTGCCTGTATGTATGTCTGTGTAAGGGTGTTGGATCTCTGGAGATTCAGAGAGTTGTGAGCAGCCATGAGGGTTAAGGACATTGAAGCAGGGTCCTCTGAAAGAGCAGCCGGTTTTCTTGTCCACTAAAGTATCTTTCCAACCTCAATAGTACATAATTTTTATCTATATTCATCATGCATTCTTGCTTCAAATTAACCTATCTTAGCATGTGGTAGTTAGATATGTTTACATAGATAAATGCATTTTCCCTCAGGTTGAATTGACACCTCTAACTCAGTAGCTACTCATTTTTAACTCTATTTTTTCACAAATTTTTATTTACTATAATTATGCATGTGTATGGTGTGTATGTTCGTGTGGAGGAGAGAGGAGAAAGTCAAAATCTGTCCTTCACCTTCAGTGCTGAAGCTGTACCTCTCTTTCTGCTATGCTGAATGTCTAGCTGCTGCGTGAGCT
Source organism: Psammomys obesus (assembly GCF_907164565.1). Lineage (NCBI taxonomy): Eukaryota > Metazoa > Chordata > Mammalia > Rodentia > Muridae > Psammomys > Psammomys obesus. The sequence continues at coordinate 29,438,065 of NW_026596046.1, forward strand.
TCCAGATAACTCTTCTTTCTACTTCCCATCTAATCATTAGAGTGCTGGGATTACAGGTGATTGTCACTGCATCCTGATTTGGGAAGAGGGTTTCAGGTTTTAAACTCACACTGTCAGGGGTGTATGGCAAGTGATTTCCCCCAGAGCCATACCACCAGCTCCAAAGTGTTTCATAACGTAAAAAAGAAAGTTTAAACTGTCACTTTAAACAGGTGATATAATTTCACTCAAAGGGATGCAACTGGTCATAAAAGCATACAGCAGATGAGATGCCTGTGTATCTGAAAGAAGAGTCTGGAATAATCTTAGCTTTGAGTTATAGAGAAAATGTGAAGGCTCTGGAGTCACGCATGCCTTATACCAAGGTAACTGGCTATTATGCAATCAATCAAACCACCAAAGCCTTATAATGTCATTTTACTTCTCTGAGTCTCTGTTTACTTATTCACAAAATGACGATAGTAAAATTTCTGAATTACTGTGTGAGAAAGCTCCATCCACTACCCTGGACAAGGAACCTTTTCACATCACCAAACCTTGATCAGCACCTCGGCATCTGTTCAATTTTAGTAAGAAGCCAACTTTGGACAGCTCTGTTACACTTTATTTGATAGATTCTTCCTCATTCATTTCCCTCTGTCTTTTCATTTAGTATTTGTTTCTTTATCAGACTCCTTCCTAGCTCAAAATGTATTGACACCACAGTAACGGTGAGATATCTGTGCTATAATTACCTTTACATACCTTTAATTACTGTAGTAATAATGCAGAAAAATGACTCATGGCAGGTGGTGTACAAAACAGCCATTCTATCTGTGTCACTGATCTGTGAGATAGACATTTATATTACCTTAGTTTGGAGAGAAGAAAATGTAAATGCTGAGAAATCAAGGGGTTTACCCAACACCTTTGTTGGGTAAATATGGCTTTGTATTCCAGGGAAAGCATGAAGTAAATATTGAGTGTTTTAATATACTATTACGATTGAAAAATATATTATTCTTAATTAAGTAATCATCTTACTATTGAAGAAAGTGAAACCTGGCGTTGAATGTTCATTAACATGATACTTTAATTCTGACTTCTCTGAGTTTCACTTTCATCATTAAAAGTGAGCATAAAAGCAAACTACCACTGAAAATATACAGATAGACAGATGCATATATGTAATGCCCAGCACACTGATAGGCTTCAATAAATGCTTAAAAACTGTTTTGTTATTATAAGTATCTATAACTCTATCAATTTCAATATTTGCTCTCTCCTGCTCAGTTGTTGTCCTATCAGTTGATTTTCTCTAAGTTTTCAGGTTCTGGTTTGTGTCATCCCCATTACGATTTGTTCCTTTGTAGTAACAGCCCCACAAGCAGAGATTTGATTAGCTTTCAGTTCCCTGTTTCTCTCATGTATGATGCCATGCACAATCACCCCCTTGCCATCTCCTTAACGTCTTCTGACTGCTGACCTCCCATGTCATTGAGACCATGACTCAGATGCGTTTTTGAATAAAGGCAGGAAGGCAGCTGTCTTGAATAGAGACCGCCATAACTGCTTGCTACTGCTGTTGATTTATTCTGACTTTCTCATTTTAAAATGTGAGTTATCCCTAGGAAATTGAGATAAGCTACCATGAACTTTATTTGATCCGTTAAAAAACGTGGTGTTTGGAGAAGAGAGTCACGATGGAGATTCAGATGTCTCTGGCAGGCAGGGAGAAAATGAAAGTGATTTGTAAATGCTAAAACATCCATTTGGGGGAAGGTATCAAGAGATTCAACAAAGGTCATTTGGAGGACCATTTCTGTTTGTCTTCATGAACATTTCAGAGAAAGACATAAATGGGGTATTAATCACATGCTTCCTACAGACTAAATTGGAATAGACAACAAACAGAAGACGAGGTGGGGAAGGTGCCTATGAACAATGGGATCTGAGAGAAGAAAGGGCATATTAAGCTTAATTTAATGGGAAGCTCAGGGATGTTGGGTATCATTACTCAGGAACACAAAATACAAAACATAATTTCCTCTGCTGTTTCTGAGCCTTAGTTACTTTATCTTCATTTCCTTCTAGTTATTTCTATCAAGGCATTGTCCAGGTTAGGGCGAGAGACCGGTAATGAGTCATTTTTCTTCTTATCTTTTTTTTTTTCTTTTTTGATTACATTCACTTGACTTCCAGGATCTCTGGAGTGGGACTGGACATTTGAGATCATGATAGACAGCTGAGTTCATTTCTGATGTGCCTTTTTTTTCTTTTTTTATCTTTCTTTTTTTAAAAAATGCTTGTGTTGTAGTGAAGTTTTTCCCCCTGCATTGATCTAGTCCAAATACATCCATCAAATACAGACATTCTATCAGGGCTGAGACCTGATAGCCTAGGGTTAGATAGAAGGAGAAGAGATCCTCCCCTATCAGGGGACTAGGGAATGGGCACAGAGGGAGAAATGGGAGAGTGGGTGAGACTGGGAGGAGATGAGGGAGAGAGCTACAGCCAGGATACAAAGTGAATAGATTGTGATAGATGATAGATAGATAGATAGATAGATAGATAGATAGATAGATAGATAGATAGATAGAT
>NW_026596046.1:29440654-29447051 GCF_907164565.1 Psammomys obesus
GATAGATAGATAGATAGATAGATAGATAGATAGATAGATAGATAGATTATAGATAGATGATAAATAGATAGATGATAGATAAATTAAAAAGACAGACATTTTCTCATACACTTTATCAGCTAACATTGAAGATTAGAGTGAATAAGTATCGTTCAGAGTATGAGTCATTAAAATATACTTGTTCATGCTAAATTTGCGTTGTAATGGAAGGGAGAGCAGAAGATAATGATTAAAATTTTTGCAAATATCTCTAAGCTTAACTCCAGTTTGTTGTATAAAACCTGCCCTGTAATCACCGATGTCCACCTCATCTCCTTTTCCTAAGCTACTTTTTCTTTGTTTTTAATGTTTTCTTCTCCATCTCCTAAACCTTCCTCTATAACACAGATAATAGACTCATTATATATGCATAAAATAGTATCTTATGTGTATATCAATTAAGAATTAGTATCCTTTCTACTGATGCATAAAAGTGCATGACAAAGTGTCTTATAGAAGAATTTATTTTGGCTTACAGCTTCAGAGATTAGAGCCCATAATGACAGGGACAGCATGGTACTAGCAAGCCAGAGAATAAGCTGAGAGATCACATTTTCAAATATAAAAAAGAAGCAGAGTGAGAGAAAACAACAAGGAGGATTCTAGGGAAAATGCTTAATCCTCATTCAGAAAGGCAAACAGGATAGACATCTGAAATAGGAAAAGAGATGGAACAGGACAGGAGCCTTCCTTAGAGGACCTCTGAAAGACGCTACCTACCAGGGTATCAAAGGAGATACTGCCACTCAGAGTCACAGAGTCACAAACTCACAGAGTGCCAGAATCCTTATGGAAGAAGAGGAAGATAGAAAAACCTGGAGGGGACAGGAACTCCACAAGGAGAATATCAGAGCCAAAATGCCTGGGCCCAGGGGCCCTGCAGAGACCATTCCAACCATGTAGCATGCATGGAGAGGACATAAACCCCCTGCTCATATGTAGCCCATGGGTAGCTCAGTTTCCATGTGGGTTACCTAGAAAGGGGAGATGAGACAATCTCTAACATGAACTTGGTTGCCTGCTTCTTGATCACTTCTCCCTGGTGGGATGATATAGCCATCCCACAGAGGAAGAAGATCTAGGCAGTCCTGATGGAACCTGATTGGCTAGGGTCAGAGAGTAGGGGAGGAGGACTTCCCCTATAAGTAAACTAGGGGAGAAGGATAAGGGACAAAGAGAGAGGGAAGGTAGAGGGGAGGGGATGATAGAGGGGAGTACAACTGGGATATAAAGTAAATAAATTGCAAATCATCATCATCATCATCATAATGAAAACATTTCTTCTGTCCTCTCTCTCACCCAGATTGATACAGCCATATATTAATACGTTGTATTTTTTGTTTGGTTGGTTACTGTTATTTATTTGTCTTGCTTAAGCTATTTTACTTAAGAAATGTGACACAGACTTTCAGGTCATAGTGTAATCTTAAACATTTCAAAATGTTATATAATGTATAAAAAATCCGCTAGTTACAAACACTTTCCTAGTCCATCCTTTGATGAATATATGCCAGGTGCCATGCAGTGCTTTAGAAACCTGCTAGAATGTGCAGAGGACTGTGGTGTTATGTTATGTTATGTTATGTTATGTTATGTTATGTTATGTTATGTTATGTTATGTTATGTTATGTTATGTTATGTTATGTTATGTTATGTCATGTCATGTCATGTCATGTCATGTCATGTCATGTCATGTCATGTCATGTCATGTCATATCATGTCATGTTGTCCTACTGTTACACGTGCATGATAGGCAGGCGCTGAATAAACACTTCTGTAAAGAATGAATAAATAACATAAACAATAAGCAGTCTCTAGTTAACACTGTGTAGAGAGTTAAAATAGGGAAACCATCAAGAGGTATAAAGTTATTACACTGATTTGCAGAGAAAAACTAAGAATGAAGTAAAAAAAATACACCTAGAAATGCCACTATCAGAGGAAGAACATTCCACAGGGACTCCATCCCAGAATTCCTTAGTGAACTCCTTTCAGATACAAAACCCATGGTTACTCTTCCTTTCTGGTTACACAAAACTTGGAGAAAGCCTATAAAATTGAATGTAATTACTCCTTTTATTTACTTAGACTGAAGAATCAGGATCCAGATAAACAGTTGTGGGGCAAAAATATTTGCATCAACACATTTATGGATTAATTTGTGACAGACATTCATAAGCATTCACTCTATAACAGGAATTGTACTCTGCATTAGAGATATTGAAAATATACAGTAGAGATGTTCTTACATACAGGGGTTGAGAGACAGTCCTCAAGCAGTAACTGATACCAATTTGAGTAGAACATGGCACTGGATACCAAAGAAGTCCAACCTGGGAAATGATTTTAGCCATAGGATAGCGTTTTGTTTGTTTGCTTGTTTGTTTTGCATAAACCTAAATAAATTAGACATGGAAGAATGGCAAGTAAGGACATATTCGAGGAATGGTGTTTCTTCACTTGGAAACAGTGCCACCACCTCTTGTTTGTTGGTAACGTAGTTCTAACACTAGAGATTGGACATGAGGATGTATTCATCTATGAGAGTCTTCACCAGCCACCAATTTAGAGGCTGCTGCTCTATTTTCCCAGAATGTTTCATGAGATAAAGCTGACCAGAGACCTCCTCCTCTGCGTGCACACCGCATATCCCACTGGGAATTCAGTTCCCCCAAGGAAACTGAGGAATCACGATACATTGGTGAAGGCTGAACAGAATTGAAATAATTAAAGCAAGTATTGTCTCTTCAACAAAGCCACACTTTTTTTTTTTTGCCTCACTTTTTGCCTCTCAACTCTACTTTTTTTCAGATGTCATTCAGTGGAATGCACAAAATGTAATCAGAAGGAGAAATTTGGAAGCATGATATATTTGTACCTTCATTTTATATATTCTTTAGTCAATAATCTCTGAGATTGATTTCTTATATAATCATAAAGTGACAGAATGTCCCCAAAAGTTCTTTGAAGATTTGAGAGCTTCTCTGGGAATGTTGAAAAAACAATACATATCCTATACTTATAAACTCAGAAGGTCCTCACTATTTACAATAATTGCATAGAAACTGTAAATCCAACATTGCGGTTTACCACTTTTGATGCTCACAATTTTATTGTATAAGATTTTCCCCAAAATCATATTAGATCTAAAAGGCAGAGAATATTTATTGCTACCCTTTTTGGCAGTCTGTATTTATCACATCTAAATATGTGAAATGGTGTTCACATGATATGTATGCTACTTGTATACAGAACACAAAATTAATTTGTCTTCATTTGGCAAACAATGTTTTGAAAATAAGTTTGTACATGTTTATTTTCTAACGGTAAGTTTTCAGAAACCTCAAAGAGGTTAACACATTGTTTCTATTCTAAGTGGTGACTAGTTATGAAGAAAGAAGTATTGTGTTAACATAAATAATAAATACATACACATAAATATTATATGTGTGGCTTAAAATGAAAATGCACGAGTTCTCTGTAGTTAAACATCATTTTCAACTGTCTTATATAAATAGTAACCAGAGTCGTTGAACATTGACTGCACGTTTAGGGTCTTCACAGTCTTAGAATTATGGGTGTTGACCACTGAAATGGCGTAGATCTTATAATAAGCATTGCTTTTATAAGACTTAAATGTGTTTAAACCCGGGTGAAATGCCTTATTTTGTTGATGCTCTTTTTTAACCTTGGGCCTCTGATGGAATCTAATGAATTTTAATAAAACATAGGGTGATAAAATTACTGAATTTATGGGCTCAGCTGCCGTGCACTTCTACACTTGCTAGGCCTTATTAACCTGTAAGTGTATATTCTGCCCATTTGTTATGGCAGATACCAAATGAGTCAATAGTGCATCAATAATTCAAGGGATAATTCAGCTGCATAATTGTGTTTTATCGCATTAATGCTTTCAACTCCTTTGGTCTAAAGCCTATCTATTACAATAAAACCATGGAAAATGGCTTTTCTTTATACAAAGCTTGGTAATTATTATTAACTATCTTGAAATCATGAAAATACAGGGGTAAAAAGCTATGAGGAATAAATTTCCAAAGCATATCACAGATTTTAAAACATGAGGGCCTTTATCATTTTTATGTAACTTAGGTGCTGCTATGTTTCAAAGTTTTGAACATTAGTTGTCCAGGCTGTTTGGAGTTTGGATTTTCCTCTGCCACTGTGATAACCCATCCAGTCAGTCATGAACACATTTGAGATAGTAATAAATATATATACATACATATACACATACATATGTATATGTATCTGTGATGTTTGTGATTTTCAATATACTTTTACACCTATTGTCTCTTGTGGTAAGCAGATGGGCCTGGTGTCATGGATCATTCCTTTTTAAAGATTGGGAGCGCCAATCAAAAGGGTAAATTCTGTGTCTTTCCCCAGATTGCAAGCCATCCAGCAGGAGAGCCAATGGGTATGGTCTTTCCACCTGCTATATTTCGAGTTTCCTGTTTATACGGTGTCCATGTGGCATTTTGGTTTCAAGCTGACTGTATTTATAGAGCACATTTTGACCTTCAGCTTTCTACAAATATTTGATGCAGGTTTTGTGTAAGTTCATATGGATAATCCTATCTTATAAAAGAAAAATGAATTATTGCTGTTTTCCCCTAAACTAGTTAGGTCTATATCAATTTTTCAATGTACCATGGCCTAGTTACTCTTTATTTATTTTGGCAAAAAAAAAAAATTAGCTCTAACTTAGAAGAATATTTTACCTCAAATCTCTTTATTTTAGATTAAATTGTCTACTTCAAAAGGGAGATTATGAATCTAATGCTTATAGAGTTAGACACTGATATTTACCCCATCAGCTTTGTCCTTTATATCAACTCCTCTTATATTACTTTCTCTCGATTCTTTTGTCGACAGTTATAATGCTGAATACCAAAGTACCAGTTTGAGATAAGGTTCCTACAAAAGACATGGCATTTAGATAGAATTTCCAAGTCCTGCACCTCAGTATATTTGCGAATCTAAAATATTTGGGAAAATAGATATTTAAAAGACTACCATTTGAGACAGGAATATCATAAGGAGAAGATAAAGAACTAAGAAAAATAAAGTATATATCAAAATGTGAAGTTTAGAATTCTTTTTGTTTTTGATATGCAGTAAATTCTTTTTTAATTTTTTTGTTTTTGAATGAATGTTGTATTCAGTGAGCAAAGTACATGGTGTCGATATATTTAAAAGTATATAAACAGCTATAAAAAAGTCAAAGTTGAGTAAATACTCATGTATTACTGGCTAGTTTGAATATATACATAGTAAACAGTATTTCACTATATCCAATAGTTTATATTAGTTAAGAGTTGTTTAAAATACTGTTGTGTATCAATTTAGAGATTTTTTCCCTCTAATAACTCTTTTTTGAACCACAAAGCTGTAAAAATACAGAAATGGTCAATTCTCTCACGTTAGAAAACACAGGTATTCTAGTAGCTGACACACATAAACCTGCCTAATTTAGATAATATCAAGATTACAAGAAAGAAAAACCTGGAGGGGACAAAAACTCCACCAGGAAACCAACAGAGTCAAAAAAACCTGGGCTCAGGGGGTCCTGAAGAGACTCATACTCTAACCAAGGACCATGCATGGAGGGGACCTAGACCTCCTACTCAGAGGAAGGCCATACATTGGCTGCTCAGTTTCCAAGTGGGTTCCTTAGTAAGAGGATCAGGGGCTGTCTCTGACATGAACTCAGTAGCCAGCTCTTTGTTCACTGCCCTCTGGGGAGTACAGCGTTGCCAGGCCACAGAGGAAGATGATGCAGCTAGCCTTGGTGAGACCTGATAGGCTAGGGTCAATATATTATTTTTCGCTTTGAATATACTTTTGGTATGCCCATTGGATGGAAGGTCACAGTTATATGACATATTCTATGCTTGATATACAGTATGGATTAGAAGATTATTCCTGACCTCAAGAACTGAAAAGTTAGTAATTTATAACTGAATTTGTATGGCACCAATCAAACATAGATTTCATGCATAGAATGTAGTTACCCTGTGCTTATTTTTATTTCTCAAAGAACTTTAGATTCAAGGGAGATTTATACCTGCCACAGAAAATAAGACATGCTTATTGTCTATTCCCCAGAACATCTTTTCTATTAATGTCTTTTTTGCTGTTTTACTTGTTTTAATTCATATTTTTAATTCTTTTGAGTTTTTGAGACATAGTTTAACTAGACAAGGTAAGGCTGCCTGGAGATCACTGAACAGATACGTTGGCTTTCAATTTGCAATTCTCTTGCCTCCACCTCTCAAGTTGTAAAGAATGATAGATAGATAGATAGATAGATAGATAGATAGATAGATAGATAGAT
>NW_026596046.1:29447061-29448526 GCF_907164565.1 Psammomys obesus
GATAGATAGATAGATAGATAGATAGATAGATAGATAGATAGATAGATGCATGAGCTATTACATGTGGCCCTTCTTGTGTATTTCCACTGGGTGTATAAGCAATATGTTATAAATAGATTCTGCTCATTTGTTTCCTACCCTATAATTTGATTTCAATATTTCTGAGTTTTAAATGCAAAACTTTTGCAAAATACAAATACATTATTTATTGAAAACAAGTGGTATGGAAACTATATATGTACTCAAAGAGATAATGTTTATATGAGTATTAATTTATACATAATATGATTTTTGAGGATTTACAATAGAGTATATATGACTTTTTACTTGTAGAATATGCACATGATTTAAAGTATATGAATTATACAAGGAAATATAAACAAAGAACAAAGATTAGAGTTTGACCATTTTAATATAGACAGATTCTGATAGATGTTCATTGTAGATTTGAGGAATAAATTTAGAGGAAGATAGAATAGTACATAAAGTTATTTTAAATGGTTTACGATGTTTATCAGCAAATTTAAAATTCTTTCCTTACTGATTTTAAAAATTGAGTATCTAATTATGTTTTTCAATAGCAAAGAAATTTTCTTAAATTTTATTTGGCTTGGGGGAGCCCATGTCTAATGACTGATTGATGAGGGAATTCAAAGTTAAAGTGGATTTACTTAATTCATGATATCTTTGAAATTGTCTCTGGATTGGGAGCTCTTGACAAGTTATGCTCAGCCTCTGTGTTACTTCTCCACTGTCCAAACATGTTTCCAGAACACTCTCTCCAGGTTTATTGCCTCTGGCATTTGCCAACATACCTCCTATGCACACTTTTGTGCTTAATGATCTATGTCTTCACTGACTGGTCTATGGAGAAGCTCTAGGAACCAGACTTGAAATGAGAATTGGTGTTAGTCACCTCCAGAAGACAGTGTGGTAAGATAAGGAATAACTGACAGCTTTTGATATTGCTAATTTCTGACATGAGCTTTAGTGTGTTTCAGGAAGATAAGTCAGTTGCTGAAACACTAACTTAGGCATTAGGGCTATTTGTGGAAGAACACATTAGAAGTTTCATGCAATTATATTTTGGCATTTGGATTATTAATGATAATGAGAGACAGGAGACTTTAAAGCAACAATTAAAGAAAAAGTTAATACCAAAGAGCTTTCTTGACATCAGATAAAGAGATCTTGAACTTCTGTACTTGTAGGACAGGGAAAACAAAGATAAGGTCTGGAATTTAATTGTATGAGTCATGAAACAAAAAAGAGGAAAAGACTCAAAATTTCAAACCCTACCCATTCTGCTATGCCAAGGTCAGGACCTCAAACAAAGGAACTGAGATCATAAACCTTGCGATAAAGATACTTATAAATGTTGTACCACCACCTTCTAGTGAGACTCTTCATGCCCACAGTTTATTTTATTTTATTTTATTTTATTTTATTTTATTTTATTTTATTT
>NW_026596046.1:29448536-29481830 GCF_907164565.1 Psammomys obesus
TTTATTTTATTTTATTTTATTTTATTTTATTTTATTTTATTTTATTTTATTTTATTTTATTTTATTTTATTTATTTAATGATGTAGAAAGTGTTACTTCACAAGACCAGACGGGCCTCCTCGGTATCTTTCTTTTTGCCTTCAGTAACAAAAACAACAAAAAATAATGTAGTGTCATTTGTGGGGCTCTCCCTGCATAGGAAGAAAGTAGAAAGGTCAAGCCAAAAGGTGCTACTGGGAACAAAGAGACTAAATAGCTTTTAAAAATTCCATTTTCCAGAAAAGGATAAAATGTTAATTTAGAAATTAATAACATGTCTATTGATATTTATTAACAGGAACAGCCTCTTTTGAAATAAATTTTATCATTCAGGAAAAACCTCTCAAAAATATACATGAGCTTGGAAAGGTATAGATACTCCGAGGCTTGAAAAAAGTAGAAATAAATTAGGATTGTCGGGATGTTGTAGAACATGATGGAAAAATATGACCAAATAGCCAAAACCTGTAAACAGAATAGAAAGGAAAGAATACATGGTTGCAGAAGACAGAATAAGAGGGGAAAAAAAGAATAGTGCTTTGACCAGGCCACCGGGTAGTGAACAATATTTTAGGTAAAGTAGGACCAGCACTGCCAAGAAGGAAGGGGTGAGGTTGCTCTGTAATGTAAAGTCGTAGACTGAGCCTCTAATAGTGATGTAAATAAAATAACCTCTAAATAATAGAGATGACACTTGATTCTTAGGTTATGCAAAAGTGAACTGATATTGCTCTACCTTCTGGGACAGAAGGTTCTGGAAAGGGAATGGAGTGACTTTGTGACAAAAGCTGATGTTGGTGAAATTAATCATTTAATTAGAGACAACTGGTACAAGATAAGTGTATGCATGCAAGGAGCTGTGAGGTATCATAGATTTTACAGGAGGCAAGACAAAGAGATTATAACAGAAGTTTTTAGGTCCTTTCCATGCATGGTCCTTGGTTGGAGTATCAGTCTCAGAAAAGACCCATGTGCCCAGATTTTTTGGTTCTGCTGTTCTACTTGTGGAGCTCCTGTCCCCTCCAGGTCTCTCTATCTTCCCCTTCTTTCATAAGATTCCTTGCACTCTGCCCAAAGTTTGGTTATGAGCCTCAGCATCTTCTTTGATACACTGATGGTTAGAGTCTTTCAGAGGCCCTTCGTGGTAGGCTTCTGTCCTGTTTCCTGCTTTCTCTTTCTTCCAATGTCCATTCCTTTTGTCTTTCTGAATGAAGATTGACCGTCTTACCCAGGGTCCTCCTTCTTGCTTAGCTTTTTTAGGTGTACAGATTTTAGTATGTTTATCCTGATACTACAACCAAGGACCATACATAAGGAGAGGACCTAAAACCCCTTTACAGATGTAGCCCATGGCAGCTCAGTATCCAAGGGGATTCTCTAGTAAGGGGAACAGAGATTGTCTCTGACATGTACTCAGTGGCTGGGTCTTTGATCACCTCCCATGAGTTAGGAGCAGCCTTGCCAGGTCATAGAGGAAGACAAGGCATCCAGTCCTGATGAGAACTGATAAGCTAGAGTCAGATGGAAGGGGAGGAGGACCTCCCCTATAAAAGGATTGCAGGAGTGTAATGGGAGAAGAGCTGGAGGGTGGGACTGAATGGGGATGAAGGAGGGGGCTACAGCTGGGATACAATGTGAATAAACCGTAATTAATATAACAAATTTTAAAAAAAGGAAACAGAAGTTTCTAAGTTAAATACCCTCAAGAGCAACAACAGAAAGAGCTGTCCCTAGAGTAATGATGTTCTCACATTGGGAAAGAGTATACTTTCTTTTCATTGCAACATGTTTAAGTAACAAAAATGTATATAACCTAGGAAATGTATACAATTGTTTTCGTGAAACTACAAGATAATGCAGTATGTCCATACCATGAAATCTATACTGGGAGATATTATGCAATCAATAATCTGTATGTGATGTCACACACCTGTAATCTCGGAACAGGGGAGACTGAGGCAGGCAGACTGAAAGTTCAAGGTGTGGGTTACATAAAAAAAGCCCCCCTTCTCTCTAATATATATCAGTTATTATATATAACTGATTATATATATTATATTATATATTATTATATATTATTATATATAATATTATATATAATATTATATATTATATATAATATATAACTAATATATAGTATATAATATACTATATAATATATTATACATTCATTATATTATTATAATATAATTGTGTTTATATTATATAATATTATAATTATTTATTATATGTATATGATATGTATATATTATATGTATATAATCATATATGATATAATATAATATAGTATAATACAATACAATATAATATATATTATATTATAGTTATATATTATATATATTATGTTATAGATATATTGTATCTATAATATATATTATAGTATATGTCAGTATATTATGTTTATATATATATATCAGTTATTAAAGTAAAAATTAAGAGACACAGAATCACATATATACAGTCCATTATATTATGCAGAGAAAATATTATTTGCAGTCCAGTTTCATTCTTTTCTTCTTTTTCTTTTTAGCTGCTTTTTATTTATTTATTTTTGTAATGGAAAATAGTTTTATTATTATTTAATATATCCTGATTATGATTGCCTCTCTACTCCTTCTAGCTCCTTCCCATCCCCCATTACATCTGGATTCAATTCCTTTCTGCCTCTCATCAGAGAACCAAGAGGCTTTTAAGGGATTACAATACAGTAAAATAAAATAAATATAAAATGTAAAAACATAAAACAAAAACAAACACACATAATTGAAAAAAAAAAACAAGCAAATAGAAGTAAAAAAGCCCAAGGAGGGGGGGGGCAAAAGAATTAGAGATACATTCATTCATATACTCACCAATCCCATAAAAAACATTAAGCTGATTCAGCTTACAGTCTTAAAAAGGATCAGAAGACACTTCTATTGAGAGAGCACATGAATGTAACTAATGCTTTTGTCATATCCATCTTTCTCCATAACTCACAAGTTTTATTTTGAAGACTATTTCTAAATCTGTAGTCCCTCATCCTTCCACTTAATTTCCTAGAAAAACTGACCTAAGCCTATTGCTGCTTTAATGTTCTCCATTTTAATCCTATGGTTTTTGACTTATTTAGTAGGTCTTATAGAATAAATGGAACCAAATCAATTTCCTGTTTCTAATAAACAGTGAATTACATTAACAAGCAAAGGATAGCCTCTTTGACAAAGTAGGTGCAAAGTAATCACCAAGGCCATTACAATAAATAAATAGGAACATCAATGGTACTAGGTTGTAGGTCAATCAAAGAAAAAACTGAGATTATTTGCTTTGAGGATGGAAGAAGGGGACTCCTCAAAAATGCAGGTAGCCTCTTAAAGATAATATGAGAAGTTAAAGAAAAAAGCATCCACATAAAATCTGCAGAAGAATAATTTCACTGCTAACCCTTGTTTAGGATGACTTGCAGAGTCTCAAGGCAATACATTTGTTTTGCTTAATTCCATTAAGAATGTAGTAATTTATTATTGGAAAATAGCACAACATTGCACAATTTAGTCTTAGCTTTGAAATTCATTCAGTGTGTCTATGCTGGTTAATTACAACCAAATTAATTGTGCTGGGGTAAAATTAGAGACAATCTGTGTTATACAGGAACTAGTCTTTTCTTTTGTGAATACAATACTAAAAAGACAAAAGTTAAATGACAAAGTAAACAACCTCTCAACTCATTGCTTAATTAATACTGGTTATAGACTTCTCTTTCAAATAACTCTCAGCATTGAGATTCATATGGTACAAATAATCTGTGGAATTTCTAAAATCTTTTGGACATGAGTATTTTGGAATAGGATGCCAGAACAGCTGTGAGGATTGGCTTCCCTTCCCTAGCCCACAATGGACAGATCTTGCCCTACAGACACATTTTTAGTTCAAAATCAAGATCAAATTTTATCTCACCTAAATAATATGTATTACATATTATATCTACACACTATTTTTTAAATTTTAAAAACAGCTGTAAAGCTCTTTTATTTTGAATTGTTTTACTATTTTTGAATTTTTTTTTAACTACAATGGAGTTAAAATCATGGCTCAGCAGTTAAGAGCTTTTGCTCTTGCAGATGACTAGAGGCTGACTCTCAGTACACTGTCCCGGACAGTGTACAATAACGTGTAACTACAGCTCAAGGGGACATCTGTCATCACTTTATGTGTATACATGTATAGAAGTAAACACATACACACCACAGTGTGGGAAAGAGACAGAGACAGACACATAAATAAAAATAAAATCTAAATCTAAATAAAAATATTAAATTAACTATTTATATTACCTAACCTCAATTTGTGAATCACAAATAAGAATGTTGTCACACTTAATCCTAGCAAAATTGTCTTTTGAGACGCTTCATCCAGCAGCTGATGGAAACAGATACAGAGACCCACAATCAAACAATAGGTCAAGCTTGGAGAATCTTGTGGAAGAATGGGAGGAAGGACAGAGGGAGCCAGAGAGATCAAGGACACCTCAAGAAGACCTACAGAGTAAACTAACCTGGGCCCATTGAGGGACACATAGACTGAACCACCAACCAAGGAGCACAGATAAGCTGGGCCTAGACCCTTTACACATGAAGCAGATATGCAGCTTGATCAACATATGGGTCTCCTACTGTGTTATCCTCATCTGGATTCCTTTCCCCTAGCTGGGCTGCCTTGTCAGGCCTCAGTGGGAGAGGATATACTTAGCCCTGCTGTGATTTGAGGAGCCACCACGAGTTGATACCTCTTGGGGGGCCTCCTCTTCTCTGAGAAGAATGACAGAGGAATGGTGGAGGGGTGAGTGACACTGGGACTGGTAGGAGAAGAAGGCGGGGGCTGGCATCAGGCTGTGAAGGAACTAAATGAAAAATAAAATATTTTCTGTTTTCTTTTATTATTATTATTGTTATTATTGCTATTATTATTTACAATTTATTCACTTTGTATCGCAGTTGTAGCACCGTCCCTCATCTCCTCCAAGTCCCAACCTTTCTTTTCCTCCCCTATTCCTCTTCACTCATCCACTGATAAGGAAAGTCCTCTTCACCTACTATCTGACCCTAGCCTAACAGGTTCCATCAGGACTGTCCGGATCCCTTTCCTCTGTGGGCTGGCTAGGATGCCCCACCAGGGAGAAGTGATAAAGAAGCAGGCAACTGAGTTCATGTCAGAGACTGTCTCTTCTCTTACTAGGGAGAAGAAAAAGTGGGGAAGAACCTTGAACACATTGGCAGAGGAGACAATTTCCTACACAGATCACTTTCCTTTAGTTGGAAAGTTCATGAGTATAGGAATTCCTAGCAACCATCTATGTTGGGTGCCAAATTCTTATCTAATTGGTTGTTTATATGGTACACTTACTTATAAGTGGATATTGTCCATATAATATAGGATAAAGATACAGAAATTTGCAGACCAAAAGAAGCTAAACAACAAGGAGGACCCCATCCATGGAAGATGTTAAAATTTCATTTAAAGGGAGTACAGATTTCATTTATTTATTTTATTAATTATACTTTATTCACTTTGTATCCCCCATAAACCCCTCCCTCCTTCCCTCTTAATCCCAACATCCCTCCCCCATTTTCCACACATACCCCTCCCCAAGTCCACTGATAGGGGAGGTCTTTCTCTCCTTCCTTCTGATCCTAGTCTATCATATCTCATCAGGAGTGGCTGCATTATCATCTTCTGTGGCCTGGTAAGGCTGCTCCTCACTCAGGGAGAGGTGATGAAAGAGCAGGCTAACCAGTTTATGTCAGAGGCAGTCCCTGTTCCCATCATTATGGAGCCCACTTGGACACTGAACTGCCATTGCCTACATCTGTACAAGGGTTCTAGTTTATCTCCATGCATGGTACTTGGTTGGAGTATGAGTCTCTGGAATATTATATCTCTATATAAGTGCGTATAAATCATGTGTGTCTTTCTGTTTCTGGAATATCTCACTCAGGATCTGTACACCTAAAGAAAATAATCACAAGGGAGGACTCTGGCTAAAATGCTCTATCCCCATCCTGAAAGGCAAAGAGGTTGGACATCAGAAGAAGTAGAAAACAGGGAACAACCTAGAAACCTGTCACAGAGGGCCTCTGAAAGGCTCTGCTCTGCAGACTTTCAAAGCAGATCCTGAGACTTATGGCCAACTGTTGGGCAGAGTGTATAGAATCTTATGAAAGAAGTGGGAAATAGTAAGATCAGGAGAGAACAGGAGCTCCACAAGGAGAGCAACAGAACCAAAAAATTTGAACACAGGGGTCTTTCCAGAGACTCATTCTCCAACCAAGGACCATGCATGGAGATAACCTAGAACCCCTGCATAGATGTAGCCCATGCCAGTTCAGTGTCCAAGTGGGTTCCATAGTAATGGAAACAGGGACTGCCTCTGACATAATCTGAGTGGCCTGCTCTTTGATCACCTCCCCCTGAGGAAGGAGCAGCCTTACCAGGCCACAGAGGAAGACAATGCAGCCACTCCTGATGAGATCTGATAGACTAAGATCAGAAGGAAAGAGAGGAAGACCTTCCCTATCAGTGGACTTGGAGAGTGGCATGCATGGAGAAGGGGGAGGGGAGGTGGGATTAAGATGGAGGAGGGAGGTGTTTATGGGGGGATTCAAAGTGAATAAAGTGTAATTAATAAAAATTAAAATCAAAAAATCAAAAAAAAAAAAAGAAAAAGGGAAAACAGGCTATGCACTGCAGGCAGTAGAAGAGAGAACAAGAACAGAACCTACCACAGATGTCCTCTAAAAGACTCCATGCAACAGGGGATCAATCAGATGCAGAGACTCACAACCAAACTCTATACAGAGCACAGTAGTTTCATGGAAGAAGGAGGATATAAAAGGACCTGGAGGGGACAAGAGCCACACAAGGAGACAAACATAGCCAAAAAAGCAGGGGTGACTGTTTAGACTGATGCATCAACCAAGGACCATTCACGGAGATGACCTGGACTCCCTGCTCAGATGTCGCCCATGGACAGCTCAGTTTCCATGTGGGTTCTCTAGTAAGGGGAGAAGATATAGTCTCTGACATGGACTTTGTTACCTGCTTCTTGATCAGTTATCCCTGATGGAGTAACCTAGCCAGCCCACAGAGGAAGAGGATCTAGGCAGTCCTGATGCCACCCGATACCGAGGGTCAGACAGTAGGGGAGGAGGATTCTATCAGTGGACTGGGTGATAGGAATAGGGGAGGAAGACAGAAGGAGGGTGGGACAGAGAGGAGATGAGGGGGGAGGTTACAACCAGATACAAAGTGAATAAATTGTAAATAATAATAAGGAGTAGGAGAAGGAGGAGGAGGAGGAGAAGAAGAAGAAGAGGAAGAAGAGGAAGAAGAAGAAGAAGAAGAAGAAGAAGAAGAAGAAGAAGAAGAAGAAGGAAAGTGAACACTTTTACTAGAAGAAAAATAAAAGTTGTCTCTTTGTCTTAAAAGTGAGAACTGAAAGATGAGTTGACCCTTGAGAAACAAATAGTTGGCAGCATTGCAAACAACTATTTGGTAGCACTCATACACCATGAACGTGAAGACAGAATAGTGCAGTTTAGGCAAAAGATGGCTGCAGTTCTGCTTTTGATGTTACAAATTCTTTACTCTCCCTGCATTAATAACTACTTGTATTAAGGTTAAAATATTGAGCAAAATGTTGTTTGTTTTAACAAATACACACACACACACACACAATGTCTATGACTGTCTAGATTCCTATCCTTCCTATGAACATTGCATGTCTTTTAAGTGAAAACATCATTTTATAAAGTATTTGTGGATTAGAATTGTTTTTATTTTCAAGTATGAATGTTTATTTATCTGTTTTTATTCATTCTTAATATTCACTAATCTTTATTTTGTCTTTTATCATATCACTGATATATATATATTATATATATAATTTCCTTAAAATTATATATATATATATTATATATATATATAATTTCCTTAAAATTATGCATCTCTGGCTATAATTATACATTTTATGGAAATTATATTAAATATATCTTTTCTAACTCAAATACATATTCTCTAGGTATTATATGTTAATAATTTAAATATATTTTATATGAAATTTTATACTTACAATTTTTATTTTGAATCCACTGTAATTAGAATTTTATCTGTATGTTTCTGTAATCCAGCTGTCTAATTTACATTCCACCTACATATGGCATTGAATAAAACTAATTTAATAGAAACAATTATTAGAAGAATCCTTTTAAGTTATTAATTTAGTAATACCTAGATTAGATGATAGTTGAAATATCATTCTAAAAAGCAATAAAGATCCATTTCTGTTATTTTTAATGTAAATTAGAGACAGTACTTAAATATGGAAAGATGAGGGAAAATTTCAGAGCTGAATAGAAATTAAGAAAAACGAAAGTGATGTTCTCTGCAGAGTGCGTTGCTATTACCTAAACAAGCAGAGATTTACAGGCGTCCTTACGTCCATCTCTACCCAACGATCTAGACTGTTTCTTCACCGAGCTGGGTACAACACTATGAATGATGACAACGGCAATTACTATGGTAGAAGTTTCATGATCCAACTTTCAAATACCTGCTAACTGCACTGTCCTCTCTGCTAACAGGTGATAAGCTATTTTAGTCTAGGGAATAAGAGCAACGTATTATTCCATTTCACAGACAGAGAAACTAAAACAGTTTTAGAAGTTGTGATTAATTTTCAGAAACCACACAACAACTGACTGTGGGGGGTTAATATGCAAACCCATTTCCCAAGCTTGAACACCACACTAAGTCCCTCTGGACCGTTCATTTGTGTGCATTGCCCTCCTAACCCACTTTTGTATTTATATAAAATCCATTCTGATAAAATGTTAAAAATTTAAAGCAAGTATATAAAATAATTTCTGGTATCATCTAAAGAAAATAGAATTCTTTCTTTTATTGGATATATCTTTCTTCATTATAATCAGCATGGACATGAAGTAATAAAATTATTAAAAAAAATAAACTAATTCACTTTCTGTAACCATCGGCCACTTTCTGTTTCTGTGAATTCTGAGGTGCCCTTTCTAGGCAGGTGTCCCCACCTTGAACATCAAGATAAAGTCGGAGCTATTTTAAGATTACTTCAAATTATTTTATATTTATAGCAAGTATAATCTTACTAAGTGGAAAAAAAATAACATGTTTGTGGAGTCAGGTAGACATGGAAAGTGGGATGAAACTATCAAAAGGACTAACACTTAAATAAGTGAAGACAATGATGAACACATAGGCCCCCCAACTTAAACTCTTGGGGCTCTGTGCTTGGCTTCCCTTCCCAAGGTCATCGTGCCTTCTGAATGTCCGGGCTTGTTCAGTCTTCAGCAGCATAAACAAAACATAAGCTTTTTCAAATAGCACAAAATTGTTAACCAAGGAACCCGGAAGTGAAAATGGTTGCTAGCTCCCTGGTTACCTTGTGGTAAAGCAGAGTTTGGGCAGAAGGTGCAAGAGTGACTTTGCCTTCAGACTTTATGAACTCACTAAATATGTAAAGGTCTGGCTGCAGGAGCACTGTTAAGAGAACATGATTGACATAGACTTTAGTTTCTGTTGAACCCTGGTTCTCACACGGATTGTGACTGTTCTTTCCTAATTGTGAGGCTAAATTAGGAAATTGATTTTGAATTTCAGTGGTTCTACAGATTACTTAAATTCATGTTTTAATATGAAGACTAAATCCCCTTTTCTCATTAAATTAAAATAAAATAGAAAAAAAGGTTCAAATGCCAAAATCATGTTTCTTCCCAACCACAGAGGGCAAAATGACTACAGAATGGACATGCAGATACCATGAAGCAAAAAAGAAAACTTTATTTCCTATAAGAAATTTATATTAGGTATTTTTTTCAAAGGGCAAGAATGTATGTAATAGCCTATCAGATCTCATCAGAACTGGTGGCATTGTCTTCCTCTGTGGTCTGGTAAGGCTGTTCCCCATCAGAGGGAGGTAATCAAAGAGCCAGCCACTGAGTTCATGTCAGAGACAGTCCCTGTTACCCTTACTAGGAAACCCTCCTGGATACAGAGCTGCCATGGGCTACATCTGTTCAGGGATTCTAGGTTATCTCCATGCATGGTCCTTGGTTGGAGTATCAGTCCGAAAAAAGACCACAGGGACCAATTTTTTTTTGGTTCTGTTACTCAACTTGTGTAGCTCCTGACCTCTCCAGGTCCAACTATCTCTCTCTTCTTGCATAGGATTCCCTGTACTCTGCCTAAAGTTTGGCTATGAGTCTTAGCAGATGCGTTCATACAATGCTGGGTAGTGTCTTTAAGAGGCTCTCTGTGGTAGGCTCCTGTCCTGTTCCCTGTTTTCTCCCTCTTCATATGTTTATCCCATTTGCCTTTCTGAGTGAGGATTGAGCATCTTAACCTGGGTACTCCTTCCTGCTTAACTTCTTTAGGTGTACAGATTTTAGTATGTTTATCCTGTGTTATATGTCTAATATCTGCTTATAAGTGAGTACATACTATGTGTGTCTTTCTGCTTCTGGGATATCACTCATGATGATGTTTTCTTGATCCCACCATTTGCCAGCAAATTTCATGATTTTCTTGTTTTAATTGCTGAGTAGTATTCCATTGTCTAAATGTAACACAATTTCTGTATCCATTCCTCAGCTAAGGGCATCTGGGTTGTTTCCAGGTTCTTGCTATTATGAATAAAGCTGCTAAGACCTCCCCAGTCAGCGGACTGGGGGAAGGGCATGGGAAGATAAAAGGGAGGGATGGTAGGATGGGGAGGGAATGAAGGAGGGGACTACAGCTGGGATACAAAGTAAATAATTTGTAATAAATAAAAAATAAATAAATTGAAATTTTTAAATAAGAGAGATAAGCTATTCATAGTTGCATAGAAAGAGATGTTTGTGTTGAGTCCCTCCTGTTTAAGAAACTCATTAATGAACATATTCCTTTCTGAAAAAAAATAAAACAAAACAAAACAAAAAAAAGAATATCTAATAAAGATATTGTGCTCACATCTTCCCTTTCTTATACCTTATTTTCTTTATAAGTAATATAACCACACAATTAAGGATGAAGAATCCTGTGAAGCCATCTATTTCTTTCTCTTGACTAAGAAATATACATAATAAAAATAGTATCATATAGTCTTTTAATGAAATTAAACATGAACAAAAATTTTAAAGACTTATTAAAGATCTACATAGATCTTATTAGGATAATAGAAAATAAAAATTTAAAGAACGCATTACTATAAAACGTATTGATAAATTCAAAATATATTGCCTTAGTGTTCTACTTCTGTGAAGAGACACATGACCAAAGTAACTCTTTTTTTAAATTTAATTTTATTTTGTTAATTACACTTTATTCACTTTGTATCCCCCTATAAAGTCCTCCCTCCTCCCCTCCCAGTCCCACCCTCCATCACCTTTCTTCACGCATGGCCCTCCCCAAGTCCACTGATAGGGAAGGGCCCCCTCTCCTTCCTTCTGATCTTAGTCTATCAGATCACATCAGGAGTGGCTGCATTGTCATCTTCTGTGGCCTGGTAAGGCTGCTCCCCCCTCATGGGGAGGTGATCAAAGAGCAGGCCAATCAGATTATGTCAGAGGCAGTCCCTCTTCCCATTACTATTTAACCCACTTGGACACTAAACTGCCATGGGCTACATCTGTGCAGGGGTTCTAGGTTATCTCCATGCCTGGTACTTGGATGGAGTATGAGTCTCTGGGAAGACCCCTGTGTTCAAATTTTCTGGTTCTGTTGCTCACCTTGTGGGGTTCCTGTCCTCTCCAGATCTTACTATTTCCCACTTCTTTCATAAGATTCTATACACACTGCCCAACAGTTGGCCATAAGTCTCAGCGTCTGCTTTGGTAGTCTGCAGGGCAGAGCCTTTCAGAGGCCCTCTGTGGCAGGTTTCTAGGTTGTTTCCTGTTTTCTTCTTCTTCTGATGTCCATCCTCTTTGCCTTTCGGGATGGGGACAACCCAGATGCCCCTCAACTAAAGAATGGTTGCAGAAATTGTGGTACATCTACACAATGGAGTATTACTCTGCAGTTAACAATAAGGAAATCATGAAATTTGCAGGTAATTGGTGGGACCTGGAAAGGTTCATCCTGAGTGAGCTGTCCCAGAAGCAGAAAGACACACATGGTATATACTCACTCATATAGACATATAACATAGGATAAACCTACTAAAATCTGTACATCTAAAGAAACTAATCAAGAGAGAGGACCCTGACCAAAGTAACTCTTATAAAGAAAAGCATTGAATTGGAGGCTTGCTTATAGTTTCAGTGGCTTAGTCTGTTATCGTCATGGAAAGAGTCATGGAGTCATGGCAGCACACAGGTAGGCATGGTGCGGGCTTCTAAACCTTAAAGCCTACCTCTAGGGTTAGCTCCTCCAACAAGGCCACCTACCTCTTCCAAACAATTCACCTGGGGACTAAGCATGCAAATATATGATCCTATGGGGGGCATTTTCACTCAAACTACCGCATACGATAATTAGGAAAACATTACGAAATATCCTAACGGAGGAATGGAGTTTGGAAGAGAAGTTGATTAAAACAGAAACTGATCTTGCATGCCAGGCCAACTCAGATTTCTCAAAGTTTGTTATTATTATTATTATTATTTTGTTTTTTGGTATTGACTAGAAACTCAATATTCAGTATTCAGTGCAGCCTGGACTGAATGTCAATCTTAGGCATTATTTGCACTGTGGCTGAGCTCCTACCAGTAAGGCCACAGATGGAAGGAAGTGATTGGGTAACAGTAATTAGGGCAACAACTGGGAGTTCAAAAGCAGCATTTCTCCTTGGTCTGGGCTTGAGGACAGAGGTTCCAGGCTGATTCAAGCTGCACCTGTGAGGTTGTCCTAAGAGATCCAGGAAGTGGCACATATCACCTGACTTGTCCCCGTGTTCTACAGATGGAATTGTGGCTTTGTCAAAAAAGCAAATGCTGCTGTTCATTAACTTCCGCTTATGTAAGCTTTTTCAGGCTTTGTAGATATGGGGCTTCAGTACAGCAGAGGTGAGGTCAAGTGCACCAGACATCCTCTTCACTGACAGACATGCATGCAGCTGCTGCCTGGCAGCAGTTCTGTCAGTCTCTAGTCCCCTTCCTCCTGATTGAAGCAGCAGTTGGTGGTACACTAGGCAATCTGCATGAGCTCCTGGGAGGAGATGAGGATCTCTACAACCATTTCCCCTCATGAGCATGTGTGACAGAGTAGAAAATGACAAAGTTCTTGTTTTAGTCACTCCAGGTGGTGGCTTGTTTTGTTGACCAGGAGGAGCATCTGAAGGATTCTCCGTGGTACAGGACCACAGGGGCTTGACTAGGTCACTCTTTATCCTGGTACTGGCCTTCCTCATCCTCATTGTGTCCATCTTTGTAGCATCTGTTCCACATATCCTGACACATTCTGGAAGTTCAGATATTTCCTGTTAGTGTATGTAGTGGGGTTATGGTCAGGAGAGGAAAATATTACAGCTGTGCTGGCAGTTGCTCTATAATTTCTTCAGGATACCTTTGCTTTGTATTTCTCAGCATATGAGGTTAGCATCTAGCTCTTGTGAGAGAAATGCACACCAGCCCAGTTGAAAGCCAGACACCATGCCTTGTGGGAAGCCATTGGTCCCGCCTAGAGTTTGATTCATATGTTGCATGCATCTGTACGAGGCCAATCCAAGGCCTGCACGGACATTCGGCTTAAAACAGTAGGCAGGCTTCTGGGTTTCTGCCTTGAGATGCTTCCTGGCAATATGATATGACAGAAACTTTTGCCTACAAAAGATGATTAAAAAAAAAATTGAACATGCTCTTTTATCACAGCAACAGAGAAGCAAATCAAGGCAACAGAAGAAGAGAGGCTCCCAGACACCTACACAGGGAGCATAGATAAAATCTAGGCGTTTGCATCAGGGAGTTCATGTCCTACACCTAATAGCAGTGTCCAATACAGAACCTGTAGGAGAGCAGATACAAGGAGTGTTTGATAAAACATAGCTAAATCATTCTGGGGAAATCAGATCAAAATATTGAACATGAGTTGTCCTAGTTTCAACAACTGCAGCATTTCTCTTGGTCCTTGGATCTCCTCCAATACAGTATACAGAGCCCTATTCCACATTCCCTCAAGTACAGACTGCTACAGGACGGGCCACCTTCAGCCGCAGACCTTCTTACTCCCCTGAGACTGAGATTTCTTACTTCGCTCAAATTTCCTGCCTTTTCTTGTCTACATTCCCACCATCTTTCTGATTCTACTCGCATACATGACCTCCTGCCCCCATGTACACATGGCAGCCAAGATCACTCCCTCATCTTCCTCTTGTTATCTGTCCCCAGATTGCATGCCCTTGCAACAGCTGCTGCAGATACAGCGCTAAGTGGCCACTTCCCTGGAGGTCTTTGATCTGCACAACACAGTAGTAACAAGTAACATGTCATTATTTACATTGACAACATTAAAAACTGATCTTTTTTCAACATGCTAGCCACATTTGAAGAGCACAATGGCCCACGTAGCTGTACTCAACTGGAATGCACAAGCGCAGTGAGTCATCATCAGTGCGTGAAGTTCTGTTAGTACTGCCTGGCCCTCGCCTTTCCTCACTGCCTGAGCCAGCCCCTTTTCCTCTGCGGCCTGCTCTTACCTCACCATGTATGTGCGCTCTACTTCCACCACAAAACTTGCCTTCCGGCACAGTACCTAACTTGGGAAAAAAACTCTCCTGTCATGCCTCTCACGGGGGACCCAAGATGGGGATCCGTAGCTAGCACCTTTCTGTAGTGGCAGTTGCACGGCTGATTGGATGCTGTCATTCACACCCGGAAACCAACCTCGCCACCATGCACCCTGACTCAAGTGCTGAGGATTAAAGGAAGAACCTGTGCCTGCCCATGGGCTTCCCTGCTTTTCCATTCCGGTTCAGCACCCCATACCCCGCACCCTGTCCATGCTCAGATATGAAGAGGGGTCCCAATGTTTTCACTATTGCTCCACATAGTGTTTCCTACCTGGCCCCAGGCTTCAGAGACCCTTTCTGGCCTTCTCCAGCTTGGACTCTTCCTCATCAAGCACAGTGCCCTCAGTGGTAGGTGCTGTCTCATTCACTGGCCACACGTGGAGGTGAGGTACCAGATACGGCGAGCTCAGTATCAGGTCAACCTTAAAACATCGTAAATTTTAATGTGCTCCTATGCCTCATGAAGATTCTCTTTAAAATTCAGATTCTGGTGCTACAGCTCTGGGATGGGACCAGAGTGTGTATTTCCAACAAGCTCCAGACAATGCCTGTGTGGCTCGTTTATGGACACACACAATGAATAGCAAAGGGTCAGATGGTGAGATTTTTATGACTAATGTATATTTGTCTAATACTTTTTGTATGAGTTGCTCAGCGGAAAATTTGATTCCACTTTTTGACAACATTTAAGTGATCCCCATTTCATAGACTGAGAAGCTATGTGGAAAAAGTTATATAAAATAGTACTTATAGTAAAGAGCCTACAATTCCTGACTTTGCTGTGTTACCCACAAGACCAAATTGCTTCTCAATTTCATGCTGTGTGAATAATAACCCAGAGCCATAAATTTTCTTTTAAATCTCTAGTTACATTTTGTTTTAAATTCTCTTGTCATAGCCAATGTCTTTTTTTTTTTTAACCTCACTCCTATCTCAGGTTTTGACAGAGGCTCATGAGTACTGAAACAGGCTTCAATTAATATTGAAAAAGGTAGTCATAATTAATGTTAACATGTACATGCAAGGAATTGGAATCATTGTGGAAGAAGGCACATGGTCATAACACATTAATTGTCTATAAAATATTTCAATTCCTATTAAAAGAAACAGATAGGAAGGTATTACTTCATAGTTAATAGTTACATTGTTTTGAAGGCTTCACCATACAAAAACACACTGGATATATGTATTTGAAACTTCTGCCCAGAAAAATTCTGATCTTAGTTAGTAACTCAATGTTAAATTTAAATTCTCTGTTTATTTCATCAGTAATTAGAAGGAGATAGTAACACAAGTATTACCAAAATCACTGTAGATATTTATTACAAAACATTTGTTGATATTTTGTTCAAAAATATAGAATAGAGAATTTGATTAAAAGCATGAAATTGGGTGGCATACTTTGTGATTTTGTGATTGTGTTTCCAAAAGCTTCCTATTTATGTCATCTCAAATAAATTTTACATTAAAATATTGCCATACTAAAATGCTTACCCACAGACAGTAAGAGAAGATCAAAAGTATAGATAGATGTTAGATACTTGAGCCTTAGCTGTCCTGTGAAACAAACCAAATAGCATGTTACTTATATTTTACTATTATTTTATATACATACATATAAAGTATGACTCTGGAATCTGAGGGCCATGATTTGTCATATGCTAGCTGATGTTGTAATTCAATTCTAGTCCAAAGATATGGAAACCATATGTAGTATTTAAGTCAATCTGATGAGGATAGCTTGAGCCCAGATACCTAGTGGTTCAGAATAGGAAATCATGGAATTTCTGGATCAATGGGAGTCGTTTAAATTTGTTCCACCTCTGCTACTTCATTCTCTCCAGGACTTCTAAGACTTGCAGCTACTTCACTGTACAGCAGAGAATAATCATTTATGTGCATTCTAATGATTGAAATGCTAACCTCTGAAAGACATTTTTATAACCTACTCATACCTATTTTTCCAGCTATCTGTACAATCCTTAACTCACAAAATTTATGTAAGAATGAGAACAGAGACTCAGACAGACAAAGAAAAGTAAGAGAAGGTATGGGGTATATTTTAAGCACCATAAGATAGTTTTATATCATGTTTATAATGATAGAAATTTAAGCTGGGTGTGGTGGTGCACACCTGTAATCCCAGCACTCAGGGAGGGAGAAACAGGTGGGTCTCTGTGATCTCAAAGCCAGCAAGGTCTGTAAAGCGATTCCAGGACAGCCAACCCTACACAGAGAAATCCTGTCTCAAAAACGAAACAAAACAAATCAAAATTTCTTTGGTACCAACTTCTTTTGATTAAATAGTTTGGACAACAACAACAAAAAGATCTGTAGTGAAACCAAAACCCTTCATAAAGTAGGAGGGCTTGCTCTCTCACAAAAACATGTCATCCATTGGGCTGTATTTGTTTAAAATCATAGGTCAGAGAGTTCTAGTCACTGGATGCACAAAGATAACTGAGACGTCGTTCTGTAGGTACAGATACTTGAGGGTGAGTAGAGTTCAGATGAATACATAAAACCAGGAGGTTGATGTATATTGATAGTCTGGTACTTAATGGTTTTATTAATATTATCGTATGCTGCCTCTCATGATTCCCAGGAATGGCAACACTGATATATGACTAGAAGTTTCGCTAGGCAAAATCTCTTGCCAATTTTCTCCCAGAACTGGCTTTGTTTAGAGATCCAAAAAATGAGGCACTGAGCATCATCTAAACTGCAGCACTTTAAACAGTCGGCATCGGAAATAACTATTCCCTTTAACTCAGAAGGTAAAAGAAACTTAAAGACTTTTCTCCCCACAATGAAACAAAAATAGTTTTCACTGAAAAAGAGTTTTATTTATTCTGTGATTATTGAACATGTATTTCCTTATCATGGCTGGTGAGGATTTGGTGGACTTTGTATCTCTGACTAGAAGGACACAACATCAGAATGTTACATCTTAGCCTAGGTACTTTGTGAGTCAGGAAGACTAATCTGTTCTCTTCCACAAACTTCTTCCTTATCAAGTAATGCTTGGGACTGTCTGCAGCCCAGGATTCCTGCTGAATGTTGAAGACGCTCCTGCTTTCTTCTTCACTGAGTCATCAAGAGCAGTTTGATTGATATTACGTATGCATCAGGGAAATGTGTAGCAATAAGGGACCTCATTTATTCTCTGATTTCTGACCAAAGATTGAGAGCACTGTTTTTTGATTTCCCTACTAAGTAGTAATTAAATTGGTTCTTAGCACTCAGGGTTATTATGAAGCCTATTTTTTTTTTTAAACCTACATAGGTACAGAATCCTTAAAGTTCTAGAAAAAACTCATTCTTGATCAACAATCGCAACTGTATCAAGTAATAAGAATTAAATAGGAAAATGGAGGTTATAACATTTTAAAATAATGAATTTGCTTATCAAACTGTTTGTACCACTTATTTGATATATCTATATCTATATCTATATTCATATCTATATTTCTGGGCCTAACGTGCTTTGTGTCATGATCTTTCATGAATGTATGCTCAAATAAGGCAAATATTAAAAGCAGTCAATAGTGACTGTAACAGGGCACCTACCGATGCTCAGAAACTCCTTTCTGCTACTGCTACTGCTACTGTAGCTATAGTCTGCTCTGCCTAGCTGTCAATGGCCTGGAGGGGAGGTAAACAAACCCGTCATATGGATGGGAAGCCAAAATTATCACAGTCAAATTAGAATGATCACTTCTGTAATCCTGATGATTTAGACCATGGCTCAAAATGAGCTGTTCTTGTCCTATGAATTTGATTCTTAAGTAGCTGACTTTTGGCATATTTGATGCATCTATTTATGAACTACAATTCACAGGTCTTTACTTATTTGTGATAATTACTTCTATATGATCTGTGTCTATTTACCAGAGTAAATTTGGGGCTTTTAGAAAATAAGCATTTAAAAGATTAATTTTAATAACTTTGTCCTGAATAATGCTTTCATGGCATATTACCTCTTGCTTTATTATATTATAATTTGTGATCTATAGTTAGCCAGGTTGTAGACTGGTATTTAAAAAAGGTAAAATCTGTTATTTTAGATTATGTTATACACACAAAAAGTAGAATGTTTGAAAACTATGTCTACATAACATCTAAAGAACAAACAAGGTAATAGTTTTAATTTGGGCCCAATTGACTATAAGTACAGAGTTGACTCTAAGTACAAATATTTGTCAAAATCTTGAAATTGCATATTTATAAACCCAATCCCTTTGTAATGTTGAGGCTATGACAGCAAACAACCCTGATTTCCTTTAAGGGAGATCTAACTAATCTGTGAAGGCTAAAGACCATCAGACTTTCAATGGGGTAAATTGGAGTTTCTATGAATATGGTTGCTATTAAGTTACCATTCAAATATGTTATGTAGAAATTAGCAAAGACACATGTTGGTATTTGAACTCCTCCAAATAACTGATTAGACTTATGTAGACAAAAGGCCAAATGTATATGATTAATGATTCAGCTAAGACTTCAGAGATGTGGGAAGGGAAGAAATGTTGTATACAAAGCTGAAAAATAAGGTGTATAAAGTGTAAGGCTCATAGTCAAGTAACAGATATAAAAAATATTTTAGCGTAAAATACTGTGAAAATCAATGGTCGAAAATTTCAGCCAAATAATTCAAATTATATCAAAAGGATTAGACTGACATACATTGAAAGGCATTGAAAGGTTGTTAAAAGGGAAATCAAATGTATTTGTATTGAATAGGAGTATTTGGGGAGGTTCCAGAAGAGGTCAGTACTGAGGTGTGTATCTTGTGAACCAAATTGAAGTCCTGTGGAGGAGCCACACGTGCTCTTAGCCATTCAGGTATCTCTATCCCAAGTAGAATTTTTCTGGTTGTAGAGCATCTCATAGTTGGTTGAAAATCACTATAAGCATCTTAGATGACTTCTGCACTAATTTACTTGTGTGTTAGTGATCCAGAGATGTAACAGCGAGATTACCAAGGGTTAGATAAATTGTCAGAATACTCCAGAAAAAAAAAAAAAAGTATTCATCAAAGAATCCATGTGAATGCTGCTGAGGAAAATGGAGTACTTTGATGTGTCCATATGTCTAGTTCTTGTTGGAACATAAGTCTGTGTGGCTCACTGCTGTGAAGAGTTAGAGACATTTTTTTGTAGCAGGGCAGTGATGTAATCAGACTTAGCACTACCAAAGAGAGATCTGCTCTGAACAGAATGATCAGGAACGTTTCATCTGCTACTACCAGCTCCCTCACTTATCAACTGTTGCCAGGGAAATCAAGCACCTACCTTCTTTACTTTCTCCCTCATTGAAGAAAGTTTTTTGTTTGTTTGTTTGTTTCTAAAGTGAAGGCGATGGGGGAATTTCAGAGATTTGGGGGCGGTGCAATCATAATTTGAATATATAGTATATGGAAAAAAAACTACTTGCAATAAAAGAAAAATAAAAAAAATATAATAAGTGAAATAAGCTTCCTGCCAGAAAAAAAGCACTCATTCTTATTTTTCCTTTGGGTCCTCTTCTCTTTACTAATCATTACTAAGACAACTTGGCTAGATTGTTTTCCATTCCCTGACTCAGCTATAATTTCCCTTGGGGTAAGTCTGCTGCTTTCTCTAGACAAGAACAGAAATGTTTCTAGAAATAAAGGTTATGTAACTCACCTTCAATTATTTTTTAAATATAGATAGTGGTAGCAAAAGGCTCACTGTCAGTAGGCCATCAGGAAAACAGCAATTAGACAGAATGAAAAAGCTTAACTATCAGGTTAGCAGCGTCAATGTGTGATCCAGCTTGTTCCACCTGAAAATCATTGTTCTATACAAGATTAGTCACAAATACAATATAATAAACAACTTCAAGGGAAAAGATTTGATCTTCTAGTATGAAAACCAAACCATTCAATTAGGATAAATTAAATTAAATAGTGATATCATGCCAAATGTGTTAAGGGATTGGAAGGTGCTTAAACCAGCTTTACAAACCATAATTCCATGGTGTCTCTAGGTCAGAGAGGTCATCCCACTGTTAAGCAGAACACATATTTGTTCTCTGTTTGAAACCTGGCAAAGCAGATTTGTTGGCCAGGGCGCAGTTTAGAAATGTTGTTACTGACTAAATTGAGGCTTTGAAAGTTTCCTTTGCTCTTCAACTACAAAGACCTTGTATAACTACATTACTCTGGTTTATACAAGAAGAGCCTTAGTATTTGGGTCCTTAAATGTGTTGTTTGCAATGTCTGTAGCCTGAGCCAGGAACAAGTTGGGTCCTTGAATTTGTACCCAAATATACAGAACTTATCTAAAAAAGTCAAGGGTTTTAATTCAAGAGCAACAACATGATTACTTGAATTTCCTGCCGATTCCACCTTCCAGTTGTTTATTCCTTAGAGACGACATGCATGCTTTACCCTGTATTTTAAACCTTCACATATGGTTAAGAATAATACCAGGCTTGCTCTTTGTTACGTTATACATTTTGCTATTCTCCCAAACTGCCTGTACAATGAGACATTCCCTGTGCTGCTGACAAACTGTTCAGCTGCTGATAACAAGCCATAGGTTCTGAAACCAGTTCTATCTTGTTTCAAATAAGGTGTTTCCTCTGATATTGATACACATGACCACATTATACTAAGAAAGAAATGCTCTAAAATGGTCTAACACCAAAAGGACTCTGAAATTTATGTTCAAATATGAAAATCGGTAAGACACATTCCTCCTCTGAATAAAAGGGGTAGAACTGCGGCTGGAATGGGGCCTACATAAGCTCATGTGTCAGAAAATGCAATGCCGAAGTCTTGATGGTGACTATAGGTAAAAGCTGAAACTAAATGGGTTAAGAGTGTGAGACTCTTAAGGTGCTGTTAACAGCTTTATAAAAGGAAGAAAGACCTGCCTTTGCATGATCCTCCTTTGCTCCCTGGGGCACCATATACAATATAATGTAGCAAATAGGTCCTCCCCACATTCCAGCCCCATGTTCTTGGACTTGACGGTCCCTAAGACTGTAAGAAACATCCTTTGCTTATAAATCAACCTAGTACCATGTACACAATAGCTATGCAAATTGACCGAAATAATATGTTAAAATGGGACAAAGAAACACATCTGTTCTCATAGGCGTTATTTAGATAAGCAAATGGCACTCACCACCCTGGAATTTTAGGCAGAACAGATTATTGAGTTTCGGTAGGTTTAAATTTTTTCTTAGAACTCCATTTAAGCAGTCTTTTACAAATGTGTGAAAATTCATTTTCTTGGTCAGAAAATGTTTAGATTGATAAAAACCAGACTCTTCAACTATTACAGCCACCTGGCATGTTCACTTAATCTACCTGGATCTTAGTGTTTATAATACAAATGATCAGATAAGATTATATATTTCTAGTAGTACACCTAAAATACCAAATGTCTACATTTAATTTCATACAGATACTTTGTATCAATCACACAAATAGTTATTAAGAATTTATACATGTAGTAAAAAGTAACAGGATGAATAAGAGCCATTTTCAAATCATTCATATTAAATAGATTTTACATAATGATTTCTACAAAAGTGTATTGAGAGAATAATAAAATATGAGGTCAGTGATAGCACAAAGTGTATGTGTGTGTGTGTTTGTGTGTGTGTGTGTGTGTGTGTGTTATTTTAAACAATGTCTCCATGAAAATGTCTACTGAATCTAGGCTGCAAACATAAGCCTCATCAGAAAATCTGTGGCCAGGATCTATGCCATCACCGATACGAAGGGTTTAAAGGTAGGATTTGAGACTATGGAAAAGAAACCAGTTTCTGAAGTGCTCGCACTTGCCAGAAACTACATATTTTTGTGAGCATGTTTTAAATTTACTTGTTTTAGTTTACATGCATGTGACTATGTGTGTGGGCATGCATATGCCACAACAGCTTTATGGATGTCAGAAAACAACTTGTAGAAGTCTTTTTTCTCCTTCCACTGTGTAGGTTCCAGTTGCCAATCTGAGGACTGTCAGTCTGTGAGCAGGCATTCGACCCTTTTGTACCATCTCACCAGTGCCTTGGGAGTATTGCTTTGGTTTTTCACCTAAAAGCCCTTGTTGAATGTACTGCAAAATTCAGTTCTAGTCAATAGGTTACTAGGACGGGGGAAAGGATTCTGTTCATGTTTATAAATGGTATACCCAAAAGAACTGTATACAGAAAAATTTTAGTAGGACGATGTGAAATCATGCATGATTAAACATGCAGGATTTCTGTTTCCCCTGCTAATGAAGAAGCAAATGTTATTGGACTTCTCACTTGGTTTATTCACGTAGATAGCCTGAAACCTAAACATTCTCTAGCCCCATATTTTAAAATATTTCATGAAATATATTTAAACAGTTTAACAGCTTCCTGTTGCATGATAACTGCAAAATGCATAGTAGCATTTTACACAACAACTTGGTTCTAGAATTATAAGTGAAAATAAGAGAGAGATGAGAGGGTTTCATGTTGATTGTTATTCTCCAGTCACAGGTTCCGTTCAAGCAGGCAGCACATAATTTATTTTAAGGTTTCATCCCTAAAGATGAGTTAAGAATTCTCACAAAAAAATGAGACTTATTAAGAATCAAGATTGGAGACTGATTGAGGCTGAAAGTCATGCTGTGTGGTAAGTCTTTCTGGCAAGAGTCTTACCTGTTTGGTGCCAAAATATCTGCACCTGTAGCACCTGTCATGCAAAAGCATTAACACAAAGGGTGATAATGAGGGAAGTGAGGAAAACTCTCAAAACTGAATTCTTGATTGTAAAGTGTGTTACATAAAAAAGATGGCTCTAGATATTTTATACAACCAGGTTCATGGGTAGCTTTCAGTTTGGTTTGTGGCTAGCTGCATGAGTTTCCTATATCTCTTAGGATGTCTATTGTGCTTCTTCTGCCCCAATCCATGTATTTATTTTCCTTCTATCTCCCTTTCCTGTAGCTTTTCTTGAGTACCAGCTTAGCACATCTTTTAAGAGGATGAAGGTACTTCTTGATCTGTCTACGGCAATGGGGGGTAAACGAAGAAGAAATGCCTGCTTGTGAAGTAGTCAATAGCATCAGTCCTGGGATCATCACAAAGCAAAATGCACAAAGGCTGTGTCATTTGACCAAAACCCACCATTCCATTCTCACTGGTCACAGTCATTGCTGAAATCTCTGCTCTATTGAATGACCCATTGTATATCACCACATGCTAGCCCTGTTATATATAAACATATATATATATGTATAATCATATATGAATATAAAGAACATAAATTGTTTCTCTCATTTCTAGAGGTGAGTATGTGCAATATCAAGATGCAGAAGGATCTGCTGTTGTTTTCTTTATATGAAAGCTGATTTTTGTTAGAGGTTTTCTGGCTTTTTAAAAATTCTTTATTAATTACACTTTATTCACTTTGTATCCCTCCTATGGTTCCCTCCTTCCTCCAGTCTCAATCCCTCCCTTCCTCCACCCTCTGCATGCATGCCCCTCCCCAAGTCTAGTGATAGGGGAGGTCTTTTTTTCCTTCCTTCTGATCCCAGTCAATTAGGTCTCATCAGAAGTGGCTGCATTGTCTTCTTCTGTGGCCTGGTAATGCTGCTTCCCCCTCAGGGGAGGTAATAAAAGAGCAGGCCAATCAGTTCATGTCAGAGACAGTCCCTGTTCCTATTACAGTGGAACCCACTTGGATACTGAACTGCCATGGGTTACATCTGTGCAGGGGTCTTAGGTTATCTCCATACATGGTCCTTGGTTGGAGTATCAGTCTCAGGAAAGACCCCGGTGCTCAGATTTTTTGTTTTATCTGGCTTTTAAAGGGAAGATTCCTACTGTAACTTCACATCACAAAATCAGAAGCAAAACCATTTCTCTCTGTAGTGTGTGTATGAGAGAGAGAAAGAGACAGAGAGAGAGAAAAAGAGAGAGAAAGAGGTAGATCTTTATTTTCTTTAGTACACTAATCTCATCCATGAGGGCTCAAAATTCCAGATATAATTACCTCCATAAGCCCCATCTGCTGATACTTTCCCACTGAATAAGAAATGCCTTTGAAATATGCAGATAGCACATGGGGAGAACTTTATTCTAGGTCTTCTTATTTTAAGGCACATACATTTTCATAAAATCATCAGGCACTTTATTAATAATCATTAGTCATACCTTCAGAACATCTTCACTTGAAACCTTGCATAAGAAGAATGGAAAATGGAAGGGGAGAGGAGACTGACATAATCTACATGAAGTTAGAAAATAAAATAGTGGAAACAGGACTGAAACTCATGTCTCTTTTTTGTCCCTGTCATTATAAGATAGTGGTCATTGAGGCGAAACTTTTATTTTACTGAAAACGTGAAGGCTGTATAATTAAAGAAAAATTTTAACTATATTCCTTTGCCCCTCTGCACTAAAACTTCAAAGACATTATTGGTCTTCACTACTTCTGACAGGTGGAGAAGAAGAAAGGTAAGATGGATACCTTGAGAGTTTGCATTAATAACGGTGCAATTATACTAGGCATGAAGAAGAGACATGCAGAACAGATTTCTGTATTTAAATGAATTGTTTTGTGATGCAAATTAGCACACTTTGCACTAATGAAGTGAATTCTTTAACTGCTTGAGTCATTTCTGGTTATCATTAAGCCATAGAAACCCCATGAAAAGAATTTACAACTGAAGATGCTGAATAAAACAAGGTGATGAATAAAACAAACCCATTATAAGTTTACCAAATTGATGCAATTCAGCTATTGAAAAGTAAACTTGTTGTTAGGTTCTCAGAGTCCATATTGTAAAATGGAAATAAAGGAAATGGCTTTGGCCTGTGAAGAAATTACTAAAAAGTGATGCACAGTGTTGCACTGAAGCCAATTATTAACAAAATTACTTTTAATTTGTATAATAATTCTCTCAGACAAAAGTCAGTGAGTATCACCAATATGTACTGCATTGGGGCATGCATTCAAATACAACTGGCTATCACAAAGATTGTCTCTCCAGACAAAGAACTCCAAAGTGCTACTATTTTGACAAGTATCATGTGAAGACAGGTTACTTTGGAAAAGAAGTGGGCCCACAGAAGATGGCCTACATGCTTCTACTTAGAAATGGAGGCAGTTTTATGTGGAGGATAGCTTTTTCTTTCATGTATGGAGTGTGGGAAGCTCTGTACCATGTGAGCTTGAATATTCCTTGATCAAAAACCCAACAGTGTCATAGAGCATAGTGTGAACATAAAGTCCATGGGAGTCTCATATGGGAAATGGTGGGGGAATTGAATCTGTAGAGAGAAGTCCTGATTACAGTGGGCCCTAAGTGTCACATTATAGGATTTAAATTTCTTTTTAAACTGGAAACTCATATATATATATATATATATATATATATATATATATATATAATTTTTTATTAGACGAGCCTTGTCCTAAATTGTGGAAAGTAATAAAGGTTCACTTGGGAAAGTTGCCTTCAAAACGGTATGGTAAGCTAACACGTACAACCCCAGACTTACTGTTAGAGCTCAGTGGAGATGAGTAAATAAAAAGCTCATTCTCTTAACCTCTATCCCCCACTAAGTTTATACCAAACCAGATGTATTTCTTAACATTTATTTACTTATTACATATACTACATACATAAATTTCTTAATGACTTCTTTTTATTAATCCTCTTCTGACTTGTGGAGAGATCACTATGTCTTTGTAATAATAACTTGGAAGTAAGCTGTGATAAGAAGGCATTGCAGGTGACAACTGTCACTGTTTTAGTGAAAAGAGTTGTGTGTGCTCAAGAAATCTGTAGTCGAAATGTAGATGAGGGGAATAGTTATATTTAACATCCACAAACACTTGGTTTTGTGGTTAAATGGAGATGTAGATAAATGTTATTTGTCCAAACTTCAAAAACCTAGAAGGCTGGAAGCAGCAACATCACTCTATCCAATGCCTGTCAGAACAGCCCAGGCCATGTAGTGAAATCTCACCTCAACGCAAATTAAATCTACAAGGACATGAGCTCTCTTTCAGATATTTGACACTGGCATCTCATTGTGGAGCGTAATGTAGGGTGACAGTTGCCTATACCGTTCTCTGATTTTAAGTGAAGCTCTTTAGCCAGATCTAGAAACAGAATAAAGTCAGATTGATGAGAAGAAAGCACTATTTTCATTTTATATGTATATAGGGATTCTCACAAAGGAGTGAAAATGTGAAGGAATTACGTAGCACAGTATTATTTTATGAGTTAAAAAATTAATAAACATGTGAAGACATCTCATTCAGTAAATTGATTAGGTGTGCAACCATGTAGACATTAGTTCAATCTCCTAAACCCAGGCTAGAAAAAATAAAAGCCAGGCATGGTGTCAAGCACTGGTCATTCCAGAGTGGTGAGACAGAGCAAGGTAAATCTCTAGAGCTGCTATGTGGCCAGCATAGCTTAGTTGGAAAATTCTAGGGAGACCCTGTCTAAAAAGCAACAAAGTAGAAAGCACAAGACAACACATACGGTTTTCCTCTGACTGCCATATACACAGACATTCCCAGACACATATACATCTCCATATACAAAGACATATGCCCATACACACACGTATTCACACACGTGAAGTCGGAAGAGGATTAATAAAAAGAAGGCATTAAGAAATGTATGTATGTAGTATATGTAATAAGTAAATAAATACTAAGACATACATCTGGTTTGGTATAAACTTAGTGGGGATAGAGGTTAAGAGAATGAGCTTTTTATTTACTCATCTCCACTGAGCTCTAACAGTAAGTCTGGGTTGTACGTGTTAGCTTACCATACCGTTTTGAAGGCAACTTTCCCAAGTGAACCTTTATTACTTTCCACAATTTAGGACAAGGCTGGTCTAATAAAAAATAAAAATAAAAAAAATGTAGTAGCTCAGGTGTTTTCCACTCAAAATAATATGTCAGCCTCTTTGAGCTTGGTATTGTATTTGACTTTTTAAATAATAATGATAATAATATCATTTTAACTAAAAAGATAAACAAAATGAAAGGAAAGAAAAAAAGTTCTTCACATCTGTAAGAGAAATGAGAAGAGTCAGGCATGGTCATGCATCCCTGAATCTGAGCACTCTGGAAGGCAGAGGAAGGGGGGAGTCACTGTGAGTTCGAGGCCAGCCTGGCCTACAAATCAAGTCCAGGACAGCGAACACTACACAGAGAAACACTATTTTGAAGAGAGAGACAGAGACAGAGAGAAAGACAGAACAGACAGAGAGAGACAGAAGAGAGAGAAGAGGTAGAGAAATGAGAAAAGACCAGGCAGATTGGTGCTTTCCAGATAATAGAGACAAGTGAGAGTGAATTATCAGCATTCTCAGACAAACTGAGATCTGGACTTTGCCAGGGGAATGTTTCAGATAGTGCTGACAAATTACTGGAGGCTCTGCGTTGTCAAATAAATTATTTGATAAATAAAATCGAAAGGGACATTCAGACATAGGTGGAGCTATGTCTCTTAGTGAGTTGCATACAGAGAACTCAAAAGTAAATTTCAGACAAAGATTTCCTCTCTCTCTCTCTCTCTGTGTGTGCGTATATGTGTACATGTATGTGTCTATGTGTACATGTGTTTGTGTGCATACAGGCACTTGCACAGGATGGAAGGAAACGGGCCACTTTGAAATGTATCAGAGCATTACATTTTTTTTTCAGATCTCTTCTTTCTCTCTCACTCTCACTGAATTCACACCTGTTGAAACAAATTTTACTTTTTTGTTGTTGTTTTGTTTTGTTTTTTTGAGATTGGGTTTCTATGTTTATCCTTGACTATCCGGGGCTCACTCTGTAGACCAGGCTGGGTTAGAACTCACAGAGATTTACCTGCCTCTGCCTCCCCAAGTGCTGGAATTAGAGCTATGTGCCACTGGGCTTGGCTACAAATTTAACTTTCATTCTGTAATGGTATACTGTGTGGAAGCCTTCATTCTTAAGGTCTACTATTAGGAGGAACTCATTAAACAGAGCCTAACTTTGTAGGTCTAACTGACCAAGATGAATGACAACACAAAACTCTGCCTCGCCTTTGCTTCTCATATGGTGGAAGAAAAACATTCAATTTGTAAATTAACCTTCTTGTTTAGGGAAGGGAAACACCCAACTCTAATCTAGTCCTCCTATTCTGTTAACATTTGACAGAAATGTTAAGTTTGACAGAAACACTAAACTGCCCCCATGAAGTTTATAGCACAAAGGTCTGACCTCATTAAAAGCCCCATGAATAATTATAGTCCCATCCGAGCCTCCCCACTTCTGTCTCACCACCTAGTTATATCTACTTTTCCAAGCTCATATACAGTATTTCATGACAGGCTACCGGAAAATAAATTGTGAAACACATGTGCTTTTCCTTTAAATGTGAGTCAAGGCACAACAACCAGACCTGGTCAATATCCTCGTGTTATCTGAGTGGAAATGCAAAACATTGTTTAATAAGCTATGGGTAAAGTAGATGGCACCCAAGAAAAGATGGACAGAATAACCAAGCGAAATAAATCCAGAGACAGAACCAAAAAGTTCTGCTCAAGATACAAAAGCACTTTTTTTTGGATATTTTTAATTTTAATTTTTATTATTAGTTACATTTTATTAACTCTGTATCCCAGCTGTATTCTGCTCCCTCTGAGGGCCTCTGAAAGACTCTGCCCAGCAGGGTATTAGAGTAGATGCTGAGACTCATGGCCAAACTTTGGGCAGAGTGCAGGGAATATTATGAAAGAAGGGGGAGATAGAAAGACCTGGCAGGGTCTGGAGCTCTATAAGAACAACAGAACCAAAAAATCTGGCATAGGTGTCTTTTCTGAGACTGATACTCCAACCAAGGACCATTCATGGAGATAACCTTGACCCCTGCACAGAGGTAGCCCATGTCAGCTCAGTGTCCAAGTGGGTTCCCCAGTAAGGGGGACAGGAACTGTCTCTGAAATGAACTCAGTAACTGGCTTTTTGATCACCACCCCCTGAAGGGGGAGCAGCTTTACCAGACCACAGAGAAAGACTATGAAAGACAGTCCTGATGAGACCTGATAGACTAGGGTCAGATGGAAGTGGAGGTGGTCCTCCACTATCAGTGGACTGGAGAAGGGGCATGGGAGGAGATGAGGGAAGGATGGAGGGTGGGATTAGGACAAGGGTGGGTTAAAACTATTATACAAAGTGAATAAATTGTAATAAATTAAAAATTATATTAAAAACCTACAAATTCAAAAAAGTAAATGAATGGAAAGATATTCCATGTTCATGGTTAGAAGTCTTCCTACTGTCAAGATGTTTATTATCTTATGTCCAAGCTATAGTTTCAATACATTTAGAACATAAATATTGCCAAGATATATCATGAATATCATAAATGCCATCCTAAATGAATATGAACCGAAAATTCAAAATAGCCAATATAATATTAAAAAACAAATTTGGAAGTCTGACACCTGACACCATTCAGCTTGAAGACTTGATGTTGATGAAAGCAAATACATATGGATCAAAACATGAAAAAATAATATAGAGCTCAGAAATATACATGTACTTATAAAAATGCATGTATATGTGCTTTAAATATATATAATAAACAGATAAATAGATATAGAAAAGTATCCAAGAAATAGAATGACACATAAAAATATATCAGTGAAAGATTTATGATGAGAAGCAAAGGCAGCACAATAGAGTAAATACAATCATAACAATGAAAATTGATAAAACAATAGTCCATTCACATGCTACATGCAAAACCTATGTAAACACACAACATACACCATTCAAAAGATAATCTCAATATAAACACAGTCCTTAAATATAAAATACGGAAGTGTGAAATTCCTAGACATGTGAGTGATAAATATAATGTTTTTGTGTACAGGTTTATTGATGACTTAATCAACTACACACATCAGTTTTTATTTTTTTAT
The DNA here is from genome assembly GCF_907164565.1 of Psammomys obesus. Taxonomy (NCBI): domain Eukaryota; kingdom Metazoa; phylum Chordata; class Mammalia; order Rodentia; family Muridae; genus Psammomys; species Psammomys obesus. The sequence goes on from NW_026596046.1 coordinate 29,479,294, forward strand.
TGTTTTTTAAGACCAGTTTTAACGCTGTGGCTCAAGGTGGTCTTGAACTTACTATATAATCAAAACTGCTCTTAAAATTGTGGCGATCCTCCTGTGTCTCCTTCTGGCTAGGATGACGGGCATGAATGACTAACAGCAAGCTGACTTTATAGGTATAACTACAGTAGCATTATCTAATGAAAGATGGTTCTGATAAAGTAGATTAGGTTAGTGTTAAAAATATATACTTCTCTGAAGCATGATGACTTAAGAAGGAATACAAAGCCACATGTATAACACTAGGTGAGAACCATAATATAGACCCAGAAGTTAGGTCATTATATGTCAGTGTGGACTGGTATCACACTCCGGCAGGGTATGTTAATAGTGAGGTCAGCTGTGCATGCGTATAAAGCCGGTTATACAAAAAATGCTAACAACTTCTTCATGTTTTTTTTTTAAATTTTTTTCTAAAAGCTATCTAAATAAGAACCTTTAGTTCTATAATGTGATCCTCAAATATTAGAGAAGACATATTTTAAAAAGCACCTAAAAAATAAACAAAAATTAAAAAAAAAAAAAAAAAAAAAAAAAAAAAAGCAGCCACCTGACTGTAGAGTGCTAAGACCAATAGCGCCCGTGGGTTTCTCTGATACTGATTTGTCATTACCAGAGAGCTATACCCCAACCTGAAAGACCTTGATTCTCATATAAACAAAGAGCTTCACCTGTTTCAGAGATTAAAATGCCTGACAGGTCAGGGCTGTGGAGAATTAAAAGAGCAAGTCCAATAGCATCAGCGGCAAATTCTGTGGATACTGGATTATTTTTAGCCCAGCAAGTTTGAACTGGGAGGCTACTAGAGTGTTTTGGCTCTTCTAGAAGTGGATATTGAATATTAATTTCTACTCATGAATAAGTGATAACTGTGAGTAGAGGATACTGACAACTGTCATGTTGACTACCCTTCAAAAGTTCTTAGAAATGATGGTGGCTGAAAATGCCAAAATGCCGTTTTTGTCTCCAGTTGGTCCATCTCATTATAAAGATATAAATTGTTCCCGAATTGTGTAGCTCATTTTCTCAAGTTTAAATAATAATTTGGTGATGAGAGCAGGGAGCTTGTGTCATGATGAAAAGTTAAAACGCAGCTATCTTTTGCCATTCTCTCTAATGGTACAGCATTCTCACACCTGTGCGCCATTGTTCACATATGAAAGCTATCCATTTCATACTAATTATATAAAAACCTGAAACCTCCTGAGTAACCAAATGATCTTCTTCCATCATAACTAATATGGCATGTATCCTAGTAAGACTCAGGAGGTCTTACGAAATTTCTTAAGAAAGAAAATATTTATGAATTGGTGATATGTTTATGAACATGTTCCTAAAAGAAAATGAGTTGTTCTCAGAGACTTTTAGACTTATGAGACAGAAATTGAATTTAGTTTATCTTGCGATTTTTGCTCCTGGAGAAATGCATGTGTAGAGAGGTATATGGTTTTGGTAAAGCTGAGCAGAATGGAGAGGTATATGGTTTTGGTAAAGCTGAGCAGAATGGAATTCAATGAAGGGCAGGTACAATCAATTCATCTTTTATGTGTAGACCTCTTCATCAACTCCATGGCAATGACTGGTCCTTCATATGAAGATATTACTCTTTATTTCCACAGATGTTACACTAATATTCTTTCCAAGTGGACATTTCCATTCCTTCCCTCCTAGAAACCAATTATTATACCTCTTCACTGCTGTTACCTTTTCAAAGTACTCCAACCTAAATATGCCAACCTATTTGATGTATTTTGTTTGCAAAATTGATTTTGATACAGTTTAAACTTCACATGTATGATTTTTCTGGCTCTGAACCTGCCTTTTTCTTTTGTTTTTATTCTACTCTGTCATGTTATTCCTCTTCGTGATACAGTGTATATACTATACGAAGTACTCTTTTCATTTTTATCAGAGTTTGAGCATATCTTTTTAATATAAGCACATACTAAGTACTGTCTGATAGCATGCTAGAGTTTTCTATTCTACATTTGTCTCCTCTACTATAGGCCCACACTGTAGCTATGGATGTCTTTTTTTTTTAAATCTTTTTAAAAATCTTTTAAAATATTTTTATTATCACTGATGGTAATTTATTCAGTTTGTATTACAGCTGTAGCCCTCCCCTGTCTCCTCCCAAGCCCACCCTCCCATCCTATTCTCCATGCCCCTCCCCTAGCCACTGATACTTGAGGACTTCTTCCCCTTCTATATGACCCTAGCCTATCAGTTCTCATCAGGACTGGTTGCATTGTCTTCTCTGTGGCCTGGCAAGGCTGCACATCCCCAGGGAGAGATTATCAGAGAGCCTGTTGCTGAGTTCATGCCAGAGAAAGCCCTGTTCCTCTTTTGAGGGAACCCAAGGAGACAGAGTCTGTGGACTACATCTGAACAAGGGTTTTAGGTCTTCTCCATGCTTTGTTCTTGGTTGAGGTATCAGTCTCTGCAGGGCGCCCGGGGCTCGTTTTTTTTTTTTTTTTTTTTTTTTTTTTTTTTTTTTTTTT
>NW_026596046.1:29481930-29563516 GCF_907164565.1 Psammomys obesus
TTTTTTTTTTTTTTTTTTTTTTTTTTGCTCTGTTGGTCTCCTTTTGAAGCTCATGTTCCCACCAGGTCTTTCTATCTCCCCCTTCTTTCATAAGATTATCTGCACTCTGCCCAAAGTTTGGCTATGAGTCCCAGCCTCTGTTTCTGTACCTTGATCAGTGGAGTCTTTCAGAGGCCCTCTGTGGTAGAGGCTCCTATCCTGTTCCCTTTCTTCTCCTGCTTCCAATTTCTATAGCATTTGTCCTTCTCAGTGAGGATTGAGCATCTTTCCTGGGGTCTTCCTTGTTGTTTTGCTTCTTTGGGAGTATAAATTTTAGTATGTTTATTCTATATTATATGGCTAATATCCATCCACTGATGAGGGAGAATATACCCTGTATGTCTTTCTGCTTCTGGGCTACCTCACTCAGGATGATCTTTTCTAGTTCCCATTTGCCTGCAAAATTCATGATTTCCTTATTTTTAATAGCTGAGTTGTATTCCACTCTGTAAATGGGAAGTGTTTTAAAACTGTGACTGTGTTCACATTGAACTTGCTATGTGAACTCAACCATGCCTCCTCTGTGTCCTTGTTCTCCATAGTTCACATATACTGCAAACTAAGTGAGTTGTCCCCAACTCTAATTTGCCAGCTTTTATCTAATCTGCTCCATTGCTATTTGGATTATACCTAGAATGCAAATACAAGAAAGCATCTTCCAAAGCTCTCCAGACTAGATTGTTTTATAAATTCGTGGGATTTATTTGTAAACATAAAATTTTACACTGCTAGAAACACATACTAATGTCATTATCTTGATTTTTCAATTCTGAAATAATCCATGATCCATATTTATTGTCTGTTATTGTTTTCCAACCCTAAAATTCCAGCACACAATCCATTGCACCACAGAAACACTAGTACATAATAAGGCATATAACAAACTTTCAGGTAAATATTTATTAAAATACTGAATACATTTATAGATGCATAGACAAATTGAGACAGACAACTACTTATAGACTGTATGAAATATTCAAGGCCACATGTAGCTCATTGAAACTTAAATTTTCTTGACAATGATGACTATGTCCCACCATGACTCTGTTCAATTCTTCCTGCTGTTCATCTCTGAAAGGCATGTTCATACATTATTTATATTCTTTCCATTTCTAAAGAAGGTTTATAATTTAATATTCTGCTATGCTCTCTATATGTCCCAGTCTTATAACTGTTTTCTTTTCTGTTTTTAGTTATTTGTGCTAACTTTTGAAGTATTTTCTAAGCCAGCACAGACAATTAAAAATTTTCATATATTTGAGTGGTGCTTCAGTCATAAAGGTATAATATAGCGTAAGGTGTATACCTCAAGACAGAAGCTCCACTGACAGAAAAACCTATTTACAATATAATCTACAGTACTGAGTGACCAGCAGGCCATACTCTGGACCCCTCCTCCCCGATGTTTGTATTTCTCAGGTGAGAGGAGAACCCATGGGGAAATGAAGAGGGTCCATTTCCAAGCCACCCTGTTAAAACTGAGAAAAATTCTGAAGCTCCTGCCCCAGAACAACTGCCCAAGCCCACCATCTGTAGATTCCTTCCTGGCACCAGAGGTTACTGGCTCCAACCTTGGGAGATCACTCTAACTGTCCATGGAGTGGATAACTTCTATGCCAAGGGGTAAAGCTAAATAGGGCATCTACTCTCACCTTCCCGTGGACGACTTCTGGATACCTGGGGCTCTTGGCTCCAAACCCAGAGCACACTCTCACCTGTCCTGTGGACACCTTTACAGTGCCAGTGGCTTGCAGCACGAACTTCCCCTCCAGCACTCACTCTCACTGTCTTGTGGAGTGGATACCTTCTGGTACAGGGATCGGGGTCACACGGCTACAAACTCAGGACCCCCACTCACCATCCTTCCTATGCCTTCGGGTACCGGTGGCTCCAGATACCAATCTCAGGGCCCACGCTCACCATCCTGTGCATGCCAGTGGATACATCCCCAGATCCCCTGACATTCCAGGGAAGCAGCCCTAGACACTTCCCCAAGGCTCAAAATGTCTCCCTAAGGAGACCAACAGGATCTCATAGCTCACAGGCTCTCTAAAACACCTCTACCCAGCAAACACAGTGTCTGAGCAAAGCACCTGGGCTCTCTAACCTTAGATCAAGAAAGCCAGTGGAATCTTCTTTTTCCTCTATTCCTATTATTGAGGACCTCTGAAAGGTTCTACCCTGCAGGGTATCGAGGCAGATGCTGAGACTCATAGCCAAACTTTGGACAGAGTGCAGGGAATCTTCTGAAAGAAGGGGAGATAGTAAGACCAGGAGAGGACAGGAGCTCCATAAGGACAGCAACAGATTCTAAAAGTCTGGGCACAGGGGTCTTTTCTGAAACTGATATTCCAGCCAAGGAACACTCATGGAGATGGCCTAGAACCACTGCACAAAAGTAGCCTATGGCAGTTCATTATCCAAGTGGGTTCCATAGTAAAACGGACAGGGACTGCCTCTGACATGAACTGATTGGCCTGATCACCTTCTGCTGAGTGGGGAGCAGCCTTACCAGGCCACAGAAGAAGACAATGCACCGGTCCTGATGAGACCTGATAGACAAGGGTCAGAGGGAAGGGGAGGAAGACCTCCCTTTCAGTGGACTGGGAGAGGGACACAGGTGGGGAAGGAGGGTGGGGTTGGGAGGGGAGGTGGGAGGGAGGTATAGAGGGGATACAAAGTGAATAAACTGTAATTAATAAAAATAAAAATAAATAAATGTATATACATATATATAGTTTATATATTTATATATTAATTATTTCCTCTTTTTGTATATAATTATATATATATATATATATATATATATATAAAAGAAAGAAAGTTAGTGGAGGGGCAGCTGACTCTAGGACTTCCCTTTACTAAAGGAGGATCACTGAGCTCCTAAGGAATTCACTTGGTCACCAGGGTCAAACATCTGAGGAGACCCAAGGAGAATTCCCTGAGAACCACCTGCCAATCTGATATGATTCTCACCAATCTGAGAATCATTATCAGGAACATCCAGCTTCCTGCCCAGGACTCTTCCTTCATCCCAGAGAACTCCTGTAGTCAACAGGATCTAAAGTCAAATGACAAAGACAATCAGATGGCTAAAGCTCAGTTTAAAAACACAGTCATCAAAAGCTAAAGCAATATGGCATCCCAGAACCCAGTTATCCAAAGGAAAGCAGCTCTGAATGCCCTAAAACAATTGAAAAACAAGAAAATGACCACAAATCTATGCTTATGAAGATGATAACACGGGAAACAAATAAAATCTGTAAAAAAAAAAAAAAGATAAAATAAAAGTACTGGAAGATGCAGTCAAACAGCTCAAGGACTTTAGAGAGGAAATAATTAAATAATTGAAAGAAGTACAGGAAAGTTCAAAAGAATAGGTTAAGGAATTAGACAAATCATATAATGAAAGGTAGGAAGATTCAAATAAACTGGTGGGAGAAATCAACAAAATGGTTCAAGATCTGAAGATGGAAATAGAAACTTTAAAGAAAGCACAAACTGAAGATATACTGGAGTTGGGGGAAATCAGGGAAGAAATCAGCAGCTACAGAGGTAAGCATGGCCAACAAAATACAGGAGATGGAGGAAAGAATCTCAGGTATGGAAGAACCAATGGAAGAAATCAATGTATCTGTCAAAGAAAATGTTAAATCCAAAAAAAAAAAAATTCAAGACATAGAACATTAAAGAAATCAAGGACAGCATGAAAAGAAAAAAAATCTAAGAATAAGAGAAAAAGAAGAAAAAGAAGAACCTTTTCTCCAAGGACCATAAAATATTTTCAACAAAATCATAGAAGAAAATTTCCCTAACCATAGGATGCCTGTAATCTTACAAGAGGCTTACAGAACACCAAATAGATTAGACCAAAAAAGAAAATTCTCCTGACACATAATAATCAAAATCCAAAATGTACAGAACAACAACAAAAAAAAAGTTAAAAGCTACAAGTGAAAAATGCAGAGTAACATATAATTGCAAACTTATCAGAATCAAACCTGAATTCTCAGCAGCGACCAGAAAAGGCAGAAAGACCTGGGCAGATAGATGTCTTGTAAAACCCTAAGAGATCAAAGATGCCAGTCCAGAGTACTATACCCAGCAAAACTTTCAATCACCATTGATGGAAAAACAAGATATTTCATGAAAGAACCAAATTTAAGCAATATCTATGTGCAAACCCAGCCCTACAAAAGATACTCTAAGAAAAATTCCCACCTGAGGAAAAATGGATGTATTTGCATTCTTCTACATATAACCTTCCAACGACCAGCACCACTTGTTAAAGATGCTGTCTTCTCTTGGCTTTTTTTTGTTGTTAAAAAATCAGGTTTCTATAGGTGTGTAGATTTTTATATGGTCCTTCAATTCTATTCTATTTTGTGAGAATAGTCTCAGTAGTAGGTATTTACACACAAAACCAAGAAAATGTCAAAATTTTTAAAAACCCTATTTTAAAGTGAGGGAAAGGAATTACAGTTTGCCCCTTTCTTCTCCCATGAACAACAGTTGACCACTCTTTTTAGAGTGTCTGTAGGCAACTTGCAAAGTGTCTATTTTTAGGACAGCAATAGTCACCCAGAATGACCTATTGTCTCCAGAACAACATGAACTGATTGGCCTGGATATTACTCAAGGAAACCCAGGATATTAAAAAATTCACAAAACCAAAAAGTAGCCAAAACCAAAAGTAGACAAGCACACAAATAAAATACTGCAACCAACATCAAAGTAAAAGTAAACGGAACTTATAGTCACTGGTCATTAATATTTCTCAATGGACTCAACTTTCCAATAGAAATACACAGACTAACATAATGTATGGGTAAACAGGATCCATCATTTAGCTGCATATAGGAAACATACTTCCTTGAATCACCCTTGCATGCTTGGGATGAAGCCTACCTGGTACTGGTAGATGATATCTTTAATGTGTTCTGAGATTCAATTTGTGAGTATAGAAAGACCTGGAGGAGACATGAACTCCACAAGGAGACCAACAGAGCCAAAAAATCTGGGATCAGGGGGTCCTGCAGAAACTTGTGAATCAATCAAGAGTCATGCATGGCGAGGACCTAGACTCCCTGCTCAAATGTGGCATATTGGCAGCTCGGTCTCCATGGGGGTTCTCTACTAAGTGGAGCAGGGGCTGTCTCTGACATGGACATAGTGGGCAGCTCTTTGATCTCCTCCCTCTGGTGGGGTGGCCTAGAAACAGGATCCAGGCAGTTCTGATGAGACCTGATAGGCTAAGGTCAGATAGTTGGTGAGGAGAGTCTCCCATATCAGTGGACTATGGAGGGAAAAGGGATGGGGGAGAGGGAGAGAGAGATTGGGAATGGGAATCAAAAGCTAATTCAGGGATACAAAATGAATAAATTGTCATGACTAATAATAATATTTTTTTAAAAATTCAAAGCGAAAACAAACAACCACAACCACAAAAAGAAATATGTCTATCTTCAGAGACAAAGATAGAAGTTACCCAAGTACAAGAGGGTGGCAAAAGGTTTTCCAAGCAAATTGACCCAAGTAGAAAGCTGGAATTGGCATTCTATTACCCAATAGAAAATAGATTTTTCAACCAAAATTAACCAAAAGAGATGAGGAATGACACTTCATACTCAACAAAGGAAAATTCCACCAAGAAAATATCTCAACTCTAAACATCTACACCTCAAATACAATGGCATCTACATTTGTAAAAGAAACATTAATAAAGCTTAAACCACACACAGATCCTAACACATTAATAGTGGGAGACTTCAACACCCCACTTTCATCAAAGGACAGGTCAACCAAACAGAAACTAAACATACAAACAACCACACTAACAAATGACAGGAATCAAATGGACCTAACAGACATCAACAGAACTTTTCACCCCAACACAAAAGAATATACTTTCTTCTCAGCACCTCAGAAACCTTCTCCAAAGATGCGCATATGGTTGATCACAAAGCAAGCCTCAACAGATACAAGAAGAGTGAAATAATTCCTTGTAACCTATCAGACCACCATGGAGTAAAGCTGGACCTCAGCAACAACACAAATAGCAAAAAGCCTACACACATATGGAAACTAAACAACTATCTACTCAATGAAAACTGGGTCAGGGAAAATAAAGAAATCAAAAATTTCTTAGAATTTAATGAACATGAAGGCAAAACAAACCCAAATTTATGGAACACAATGAAAGTTAACAGGAACATTCATAGTACTTAAGTGCCTTCATAAAGAAATTCAAGACATCTCATATAAGCAACTTAACATCGCACCTGATAGCCCTAGGGGGACAAAAAAAGGAGGCACATGCAAGAGGAATAGATAGCTGAAAATAAGCAAAATCAGGACTGAAATCAATAAATTAGAAACAAAGAAAACAATTTGAAGAATCAAGGAAACCAAGAGCTGATTCACTGTGAAAATCAACAAGATAGACAAACCCCTAGATGAACTAATTAGAAGGCATGGAGACTTTATCTAAATCAACAGAATCAGAAATGAAAAGGGAGACATAACAACAGACACTGAGCAAATCCAAGGACTTATTAGGTCCTACTTCAGAAGCTTATGCAACACAATTTTAAAATATAAACGAAATGGGCAATTTTCTTGGTGAATTCCACTTACCAAAGTTGAGTCAAGAACAGATAAATAAATTAAATAGTACTGTATCTCCTAAATAAAAAGAAAGAGTCATCAAAAGTTTCCCATCCAACAAAAGCCCAGAACCAGATGGTTTCAGCACAGAATTCTACCAGACCTTCAAAGAAGAGCTAATAACAATACACTTCAAACTATTCTACAAAATAGAAACAGAAGGAACACTACTAAACTCATTCTATGAGGCCACAGCCACCTTGATATCTAAACCTCATAAAGATCTAACAAAGAAAGAATTTCAAACCAATCTCACTTATAAACATTGATGCAAAAATACTCAATGAAATACTCACAAACAGAATCTAAGAATGCATTAAAGACATCATCATCCACCATGACTAAGTAGGCTTCATCTCAGGGATGTAAGGGTGATTCAATATTAAAAAAAATCCATCAATGTAATCTACCATATAAACAATCTGATAATTTCTATTTATCCGATGAAATAATTAGAATTACCAGTCTGGTGTACTTATCACAATGATGTTTGCAAATGTCTGTTTTATGTGTTTCCTTAGGTGTATGTGCAATATTCCACAAAATAGTTTTTGATGCTTCAGAAAGAAAGATGATGGAAACAGTGTACAGCTTGATTATAGCCTTTCTGTTCACTTTCCTGTTGTGCTCTGACATGTAATACCAACATTGGTCCATTGCCTGGGATTTGTATCCACGTGAGTCATGAGAGTGAGAGAGAAAGTGTCTGTGTTGCCTGTGCTGTGCAAAGCTGCTCAGTCCTAGCTGCAGATCAGGCATTCAACATGAGATCACAGTTGTATCGGCTGTGTTGCTCTCCTTTATATTTTCTTCAAAGTATGACTGCTAAGCAGAGTGCGTTGGCTGCTGCCGGCTTCTGTAAGCTCTCTTAATGCTCACAGCAAGTCCCAGGTGGGAAGGACAGAAAGCACAAGCTTCATTTGACATTGCAAAATGCTGGATTTGCAGAAGCTATGTGTACTGCCTGAGGTGACAGGCCAAAAAAAAAAAAAATTACAGGATTTTGACTTAAAGCCAGATGTGAATTTTGGAATAATGCCCTTTCCAAAGGACACACAGGGATTCTGCTTCCATTGTCCTCCTTTGCCAAGCTTTGCACCACTGAGGTTTGAATGCTTTTTTTCTGAGATATAAAAAAATAGTGATAATTTAAAAATAAATTTGAAAATCTTATTTATAAAAGGTAATGCACATTTCAAACTTTCATTTTACAATATCTCAACATGCCTATAGAACTATCTGCATATTTATTAACCATAAATTTGAATATTCTTATCAGTCAGAATTCATCCAGAGTACAAATATTAAAATATTAATTGCAAGGAAGTGCTATTGCCCATACAGCTCAAGTCATAAAGGGTGAGCTTGGATTCCAGGGATTAATCTGAGATTGCTACCCACAAAGAGATCATCTTATATTCTAGGTCAATTTTGCTTTTCCGATTTTTAAAATTGAGTCAGGCACATACAGACAAAGGAGAGACTATGTCACTTTAAAATCAATTGTGTATGAACGAGTCATAGAGAGCAGAGGAAGCTCTGAATGAGTGAAGTCCTGAGTGAGTGGAGTTCAGAACTCAAAGACTCCAAGCCTCAGATCTGTTTGAGTCATCAAGCCAAAGCCGTTGAACATATGAGCTGGATTCAAGGGAATGGGAAAGGTTTCCTTGGAGTCTGAGTGTTAATGGAGAATTGAGGAGTGTGTGCAAAGACTGCCAAATGTGGCTTTCTCCAACGTAGATGTTTACAGCTTGAGAATTCTCACTTACAGGGACCTCCTGCCAAGGCTAAGTTTAAGGTTTCAGGGGCAGCCATAGAACAGATCCACATGATCTCAGCATGTACCTGTGTCTATGTGTCTGCCTTTTCTTCATTCCCTCACAGGTCATGACACATAGTAACACCTTCAAAATAGGTTTACAGCAGCACACAATAGCCCTGCTTTACTTGATATCTGGAAGTTTTATCTCATACAATTTGATATATTAAGAAGTCTGTCAGAATCTTGAAATGGAATATGCCCAGACTTCAGAAGTTACACTGTAGTGGTTACCTTTCTGTTATGATAAAACACAATGGCCAAAAGCTATTTATAAAAGAAGAGTTTATGTGGACTTGTGGTTCAGTTATGGTGGGGAGGCATAGCAGCAAATTTTAGTGGTGTCTCCGGCAGGAAGTTAAACAATCACATCCCAACCTTGGGCATGAATCAGAGACAGCGTACTCTAGGTTGGCAGAGTTATATGCTCTCAGATCCTCTCCCAGGGACATGCTTCTTTACCAACACTACACATCCCGAACCTCCTCCAACAGCATCACCTCCTGGAGATCAAGTGTTCAAATACATTTCTCATTGAAACCAACACATTAATTAGACATTGCAGTCAAAGAGGGATAAATCAGGAATACTTGCAATTTACTAAGGTGTTTCTCAACCATCTTTTCTTACCTAAGGAGTTTGCACTAAATTTTCTTTAAAAATTATTTTATGTGTATGCACATTAGCCTACATGTATGACTGTGCGCCACATGTATGCAGTGTCTGCACATACCAGAAGAGAGGTTTAGATCTCCTAGAACTGAAATTATTGAAGGTATGAGCCACCATGTGTGTCCTGGGAATAGAACTCAATTCCTCTGAAAGAGCAGCCAGTGTTCTTTACACACAAGCCATCTCTCCAACCTTATGTATTAAGATTTTTTTATAATTATATTCAGATTAAATGGCTTCATAGACAAGTGACAAGCAGCCTGACAAAGAAACCTCAGGGACAACATCTGTAGAGGAATTTTCATCCAGCAATGTGGCCACTCTGGCAAGGGATTACATTCAAACACTGAGATCTGTGTGATCTGATTGGAATACAGGCATGCCCTTAGTATACACATTTAATTCCTCTGCCTGAGCTACAGACATGCTTTGAATACACACCTTTAATCCCAAACAATGATGTCTAATTGAGGGATAGACAAAGTGACTAATCAGAGAAATAGTTAATAAAATGAGTCAGAGACTGTGTACACACAACTCTCATGAGAATACACAGGGAAGAGAAAATACTGAAGGGCAGCGCAGAGAGGATGGACGGAGTTTATGGAGAATGTTCGGTAGAGTTCATGGAAACAATACAGTTCAGCGCAGTCTGATGCTGTTCAGCCACATGCAGCTGAGTTCATGCAGTTCAGTCTGTGGAGTGCAGAGACAGTTTTTTCAAGCAAAGCAATGCAGTGAGAAGCAGAGGGAAGAGAATTTGAATCGGTTGGCTTGGAGAAGAGTTTTGAGCCAGAACAACTGAGTTGAACCTGTCTTCCAGAGTTCAGAAAGAACTAGAAAGGGAGAGCTTATTCAGAAGTCAGTCTTGGAGAAGGAAAACACTGTAGGTCTAGGTCAGCCGATGAACACTGAAAGCTGATGTCTTCAAAGTTTAAGCTTGCAGAAAGTTAAATTGTATGAAAGCTAGAAGCTTCCAGGACTAAACCTGTGGACAATTAGATAGAAAGTTTCAGGGCTCAGCCCAAGCCATGTATTCTTCAAGCTTGTGGACATCTCTCATTTCATCTTCTCTTCTGAGGAAATAAAAGCAACATTTACAAACACCTTTCATAATAGCCTCAGATGTGATCTTGGAGTAAATCTAACCAAAAAAGTGAAATACTGCTACAGTAAGTATTATAATAAATTGAAGAAAATAGCAGAATATGGAAAAATCTTTCATGTGCACTTATCAGCAGGATTAGCTTAGTAAAATGGCCATCTTACCAAAAGCAATTTACAGACTCAATGTTATTCCCATCAAAGTTCTAACACAATTCTTCACAGATATTGAAAGGGGAGATTTCAGCTACATGTGGAAATATAAAATACTCATAATGGTTGAAACAAACTTGAATAATCAAACAGTTGGAGATATCACCATCTTTTCTGCTACGGGTCCTTTGCCTGTATATTATTGCTTTCACTTTAGTGTTTTTATGGAATTTCTGAATGTGTTATGCAAATGAGTCAGTCTCTTACTTGTGCCTTCTATTGGGCTCTTTTACTTCTGTTTGTTTTGTCCAATTTGGAGGTGTTAGTTTTTGCTTTTTAATTATATTATATTATGATTAATCCTTAGAAGTTTATCCTTTAATGAGAGAAAAAAGGGGGTAGATAAAAATGGAGAAGAGGTAGGGAGAAACTTGAGGGGATAGAGGAAAGGGAAATAATATTTAAGATATGTTATGTGAGAAAAATCCATAACCTGTATTTCCTTTAGCTCAATTAATTATAGCATCAATTGTCTTTATAATTTCATAGATTTAAATATAAATAGAATTTTTCCTATATGATGGTTTCTTTTTGCTTATTATTAAATATCTGAACATTTAAATTTTTTCTTTGAGCTATAGAAATCTCTAAATAGCCCAACAACAAATTCCCATCAGTAAGATAAGGAAACGGGCCTTGAGCTTTTTCAGTTGGACAGGAACATAAAGAAAGCAGACTCCCCATGTAGCAACTGATACCTATGTCCTGAAATTAGATTGTTTGAGGTTATCTGCTAAGAATCTCAATGTTTTCTAAAAAAAAACGAAAATCTGTTCTGAGGTTTAGTGGTGTAGACTATGCCAGTTTATCCAACTGGTATAAATAATAAATGAACTTACAATAACTGAGTACTGTTTTTGTCTGCTCTGAACCATGAAATGCAAATTAAAATTTGTTCATTCAAATTAAAATAAGACCATAAATAAATAACATAAAATTAGAGACAAACGAGAACTGGGAAGGCTGTTCTCTAGCCCTGAGATAATCTGGGCCCTAACACAGTGCTGTGACAGCTGTTGCCGAAAAGCGAAAGGTCCCAATCAACCCCTCTTCATTTCAACAGGGTTGACATGGTTCAAAGAAGATTATATTTGATAATAGAAATTCAAAATAATGACAACTTTGACACCTCCTGCTCATCACGTTGGCTGACTTCCAAAAGTCTGCATTCATCCAGGAAGTGGGAATTCAGTGCAAGAACACCAATCTGAACAAATATGTCCTGATCCATAGTTACTGACGTCAAGTCCTCACCTCTCCATCCTCAGCCCTGGCAGCTTAATACGTCAAGCATGGTTGTTCAAGCTCTTGTCTGCAGTCCTCATGGACACCGTACATGACAACTCCCTTCCCAGACCTGCACTATTTGGCTTTGTACCCCATCAATTTTTGAGTGAAAGATCAAAATTACCAGTGAATTTTGACATTCTCTCTTTCCTTCCAATTACCTTACTATTTTTTTTAAAGGGGGGGAGGGACGTAATTTAAATGATGTGGTCACAACAAATCCCATATGTAGATTCTAAGCTAGAGACATCAGGAAAAAATATTTTTAAAAAATCAGAGCATATCACATACCATTGGCATAGAAACAACAGTACAGTTGTGACTGGTGGCAAGCTAGAGGTGTCAGAAAATGACAAGAATCAAGGGTACTCTATTTCCTTGTTTGCTTGTTTATTTTTCTACTTATGTATAGCTTGTTCAAGTGACTAGTTAACAGCATTCTAAAACTGCCTAAAGGTGATTTTAGCAGTATGGCTATTTCTATTGCTGAAGATTGTATCTGTGGTTTTCGTTATAACTTGTCTTAGTGACTATAACATTGCATGACTTCCATAATTGTCGTTTCTGAAGGACTGTTGAGACACGTCAGATATACTATTTAAAATTAAACGCAGACGTAGGATATACTTGTTTCAGCAAATAATGGTTTTCCAAGGGCGGTGTGTCTTGCTCCATAATACTTCTCTCAAGTGTTGCCCATCAGAGCATCCTCCATAGTGAGTTATGGGTTGCACAGTGATCTCCTCTAAGCTTCTCCTGGGAAGCTGATGCAGCCATGAGTCCTGACTACAGCTGCATATGCTTTAGCAAATGAGTCTGCAATTTCATCTGCTAGTGAGGATTCTCATACAACTTCATCTTACCTTCCTCCTCAGTTTGGCATGGTAAATATGAACACACTTTCAAAACTTTATCTCATACACACTGTTTATAACAGAATCGGTAAATGATTTTCATAAAGCAGCTTAATACTTTACTTCCAGCTTTTATACAACGCCCGGGTTTTCACCCCTTATTTGTATGCTACATGGCTTTTTTTTTTTCTTTCATGTCAAGTAGAGGATTTAGGTCTTACTTTGTGTGATTCTTCTGCTAAGCCGACTTGTTCATTTGCTGAACACGTTCAACTGTTCTTTCTTTCTTTTTCTGTTCTCATGTTTATGCAGTTAGGTGTTGCTTTAAATTGAATGTAATTTTCCAAATACATTTCCCAGAATTTGCATGAAGAGAACCAATATTATTTCCCTCTTCAAACTGAGTGTAAATTACCTTTGTTTTCATGATTCCAGGCCATGTTGAACAGCTATATCCCAGCTTGTTGTATTAAGAATGTTCGAGTGGATATGCATTGGGAATTTAGAACTTAAGGCTCTCGTCATGACCCTCTAGTCAACTGCATGGAACCTCGTGACTTAAGAAAGTCACCTCAGTAATTAATTTATACAGATGAATATTAAGTACATCATACACGAATATAAATATAAAAATAGTTTATATTCTTGTTTAATTCACAGGATATGGTTCAAACAGTTGTATTCACAACATACTTACTGGTAATGAAAATCTATGTCATGCATGTGGGACTACTGGCTAGACAATGGTCAGATTTAATGTAGACTAGTTATGAAAAAGACACTGATGCTAGAGACTGTATTAGGTATCGTGAAGATAAGATCTTCTCATCTAAGTGTATGAAAAGTAATAGATAGGAGGCCACAAAAATAAATTGGATCAAATAGCAAGGGAGTGACATTAATTCTGAAGTCACAGCTCATGAGAACAATGGCACTGTCCCTTTTATTTTGTATCCTATTGTCATATCCAAATGGCTTGATCTCTAGAATTAAACCCTCTCTCTTGCACATTTAAGTTTATAACATTCTGTTTTCTTGTACTCCGTAGAAAAGAAAAAAAAATTAATTATGGAATGAATTATTTAAATGTTTGTGAAAAATCGTAAGGATTTTCTTCACTCATACAACTTTAAAATATTGTCTATACAAGATAAAAGAACAGAAAAATCAGCACAAAAGAACAGTAGACTGGGATAAAAGACTAAAATATATTTTTATAATTGTTAATGTCCAGAACATACCTGGGAAGGCTGAATTTCAGTAATGTGGACCCATATTAAAGCTCATGCACTACCTTCTGGAAGGCTTCTTGAGCAGAGCTTCTAAGATTAAAAAAAAATAATAATAATTTCATGAGATTTGCCTGAGGTAGAGGTGCTCTGTTGTTGTTTTATAATTTGGAGAAGGATTTTTTTTTAATGTGGCTTTCCCATTAGGTAGTGGTTCTTGCTGCAAGCATGGGCTCATAGCAGCTCTTCTCTGAGTGCTTCTTTGACTGTGTTATCATGAACGATTTACCACTGATTCCTTACATCTTTGTAATATGAGGAAAATATGAATGATATAGCTTGTCCCTAGCTTATTTTGCTGGGGGTTGTATGCTATTTGGTACCATGTAATTAGAAAAAAACACTTCACATGATATGAGCAGAATTTTAATAATTGCATATAAAATTACTACAGAGAATAGCACACCATGTCATTGTCTGGAGCTCCTCTTGGCTGATTTCTTAAGTATTTGTTATTCACTAAGTAGAGCATTTACCTAGCATGCACAAAGCCAGGTTTGATCTTTAGCACTTTTATAGAGAAATTTGTTTCTGTGTGCTTCACAAGGGATCATTGAGTGTTATCACCCAGACTCCATTTAATGTTCAATGATGTAAAGAACAAATGAAAGACAATAATATGTCAGATGACATTACAGATGCTACTATTTTAATAATGACTTTTAAGATTGATTAGAATGCTAGACTCTTTGATTGCCACATATATGAAAGGTTTTGTGATAGATCGTAAAATTTACTTGTTAAAATTGAAGAAAGGAAAGTCTTTATATCTAGAGGAATAAAGACCTTCATGGATATGATAGTCAGGATAACTGAGTTTTAACATTGATAACAGCAGAAGTCATTTTCAAGGCAGTTTCTCTACATCAGTCTTTGTGCTAGGCACCTTACCAGAAGGCATCTGTGTAAAAGATAATGGGCCCATTACCCAGATAAAAAAAGTGAAGTCATAAAGGTTATATAAATCCTAAGCCAGGACTTACTATTCAACTGGAACGTTAAACCTAGCTATAACTGAGTCTATGAGATTTACTTCCGAGCTGTATTTAAAAAGTTGTTTCCTGGCCTGGGATAATCCTCCACAAATATAAACTAGGAAATGTGCTACAAGTAGCATGTTTTTATTAAAGCAAGCATGGATTCTACATCTAACCGTATTTCCTTTTACTAACTAGACAGGAAACTTGTTTTGATGCCACTGTATTTTCTTCACTTATAAAATAGTAAGCTGTCAATTCCTTGTAATTATTAAATAATCCATAGAAAACACTTCACAAAATGTTTACAGCATAATGATTCCTCCCCAGAATCTTTAACCCCCCTCAATACAAGTTGAAACTATGGCTTCAATTAGGTTACAAATTGAGCATAGGAAACTTAAGACTGCACATTTATCAAAAAAAGTGGTTTACTTCTCAAATTCAATAAGCATGTTGACAGGTCTCATTTTCTAGTAATTAAACACTGACAGACATATATTTGTAAAGATGGCTTTGTAAAATAAGAACATATTTTAAAATGGTTGAGTTTTTTGTGTTTTTTTTTTTTTTTGTTTTGTTTTGTTTTTAATTGTCAAAGACATTTCCAGAACCTACCTAAGCACTTGCGGGTTCTTCATTATTCAGAACATGTTAGCAGAGCAAAGTACTCCCCTCTCAAGATGTGAAAAATAAAGTATATTTAAGGATATATAGAGGTTTTATTTTGGTTTCATGTAACACTTGATTTACTTTCTCTAGTAACCAGTCCTGTGCTCATCTATCCGTCCCCTTAAAATGGAATTGAAAACTCGCCTAGTTCTCAGGGGAGGGAACATTCACCTTTGAATCTCAACTTTGCCTGTACTTTTGTGGATCGTGGCTGTTTTCCTAAAAGACCATGTAGCTCTTATTTCTTCTTGCAGTATTACTAATCTATACTTACTGTAACATTCTCTCATTCTCTTTATTTAACGAAGTCAGTGCAATTATAAGCATCAGCATTTCGCATGGCAATATTTTTGTTCCAATACCAACCTTCTTTCCTTGCTACTTCTACCTGTGCTTCTCAACTTTATCTTCTGATACTAATAACTTACTGCATCCAATTAGTGCTTCCCGCTTACATATGGACGTACAGCTACTCAGTAGGGCATGAACAACCTGTCCATGCCCACACCCACGAAAAAGTGAATCTGTAGCCCTTGGGCATCTATCAACTGACAATAGATCCTCAATTAAGAGTTGAATTCCTGGGAACATCTCTCTGATCTGTGCTTGAATTTATTTGGATTTATCTCCTACATGCCTTGAGCAAATAACTAGCTGCTGTGATTTCATGTGTGCAATGGCCATGTCATGTCACAAAGACTTTTCTCATTTCTTAGCTCCACTCTCAGGATCATGCATTCTCTCTTTTCTCTGACCCACAATGTTCCTGAGCCTTAAGAGGTTGAGTCAGGTAGGGGATCAGCAGAGAGAGATCATCTGTGGTTGCACACTCAGAAGCATTCGATCTTAAGACTTTTTGAGCAGATAGGAGTTTTTGCTTTAACCACACCCACTGCACAAACAAGCATCTGTGACGAAGGCTGAAAGCAACAGAAACCTGTAGGCACTCTGTGAACATGAAGAAAACAATTTGACAAAGTGGCATTTAGCAAAACAACAGTCATAGGTTCTGCCCTGTGACCTATGCTCTCCCCAGCCAGGAGGTTTTAACTAGCTTTACTGGCAGTCAGAAGACTCTTTTTTTATAGAGCATGCTTCATATCCAATCAGAAAGCAACTTGTTATGCCTCTGACCTTCATACTATCACAGCAGTGGGCACAAACTGCTTTTCAGCACAGTATTATAGCTTGCAGGGTCCACTTCTGGCTAATAGCATCAGTATCTTTTCTCCATATTGCAATCCAAAAGCCAACATATAAAAATAAAGTTTACAATTTGGGCCTCCTGGAAGATGGAAACAGATCATTTATTTGTTTGTTTATTACTCACGTAATAAAATTAGACAAGACACAAGAGCAAAATTGGCAAAACGGTCACGGAAACATTCCCCAATCTTAGCCACTGAGAGAATACTATCAGCTACTCTAAAATCATTGTTTAAGTTGACACAAAATATCATGTCAGATTTGTGAACTGAAACACTACATTTGAATATGGATTTAAAATGTTAAAAATAATACTTAGCTCAGGCTCAAAAAATAACAGTGGCATATGTGGACTACATTTGAACCCTCAGAGTTAGTACGCTAACTTCTGAAACAGGTCTTCTGGATAATTAGCAGCCTTATCATGTTTTATTGATGTAGAGAATCCACCTTGATTGGTTTATATCTGGAATGGCACATTATGTATAAATCATAAACCAAGAAAGAAACAAAGGAAATTTGCATGTTGTAGCTGGGAAGGCAGTCATGGAATTTCAGCTTTATTTAAGTACCTTGAGTTCCAGGTAAATAAATAGAAAAAAAAAAAGAATTTATAAAACAACAGAGTCATACTGATAGCTGCCTTATATTGTTTTTAAAATAAACAAAAATTGTATTTTCCATAAATCAATTTTATACAGAAAAACCCTTAATTTAACTGTAAGCAAATATGTAATTTGTTGAATTTTAACAAACAAACAGATTTTCTCTATCAAATGCAATTTGATATCAGTTCAGGCAATGCCTACACACAGTGAGTATGTGCTAGGCCTGAAGTACAGTTATTCAGTGATGCCATGCACAGACAGCCTGGGTAATTAGGTCTCAGGAAATGGCCTGACCTAACCCTTTAAAGCCCCCAAACAAGTGGACATTGGGTGAGGAGTTCAGTTGAAGATCCCACAAAAGTGTTCCAGGGTGATCCTCAGTGATGAAAAGGATCTAAGTGACACTTATTTAACAAGGTTCCACCATAAGGAAAAAGCAAAACATTACATTTTTCCCCATAAATGACTGAAGGATTTACCTCCTCCTTGTTTTATGGTTCAAGGACAAAAGGATGATAATTCCTAAGTTTGGTAGAATAATCCAGCTTTTACCTGTTACAAGTATTGTATTGTGTTACACAAAACCATAAGCCAAGAATTCAACATGAATGGTAATCTACAACCGGAAAGATAATGGACCTTATAATGAAGGCATTGGATCTGAGCTGGGCTGTGGTCAGCTCTCCTTCAGTGACACATTATAGAATGCATAGAAACATATACATACACAAATAAACACACCCCACGTACATACCTGTACACACACACAAACACACACAATCACTCACATAAACACTTAAATGCACATGTATAAATGAGACCTGATAAGATGGGGTCAGATGGAAGGGGAAGAGGACTTCTCCTACCCATGGACTTGGAGAGGGCATGGGAGGAGATGAGGGAGGTAGGGTAGGGTTGAGAGGAATGAGGGAGGGGGCTACAGCAGCAATACAAAGTGAATAAACCGTAATTAATATAAACATTAAAATTTTTATTGTTTATTATTAGTTACATTTTAACTCTGTATCTCATTCTCTCGTTCCCTCCCAATCCCTCCCTCCCTCCCTCATCTCCACCCTGCCCCTTTCCAAGTCCACTGATTGGGGAGGACCTCCTCCCCTTTCATCTGACCCTGTTTTATCAGGTATCTTCAGGACTGGCTGCAAAGTCCTCCTCTGTGACCTAGCAGGACTGCTCCTCCCTTGGGGGGTGGGGAGGTCAAAGAGCCTGCCATTGAGTTCCTGTCAGAAATAGTTCTTGTTCCCCTCACTATGGGAAGCCAGTTGGTTACTGAACTATCATGGGCTTCATCTGAGCAAAAATTAAAATTTAATTTTATAAAATAAAAAGCACAGACACATGACAAAAATAAGATAATTATAAGAATAATTATAAGAGTAAATATAAAAATATGAATGCAGCATAAAATAACCTCTAATATGCTACTATCACAAGACTAGAATCAGATGGAAGGGGAGGAGGACCTCCCCCTATGAGTGGACTTGGAGAGAGGCATGGGTGGAGAAGAGGGAGGGAGGGTGGAATTGGGAGGGGAAGAGGGAGGGAGCTACAGGTCAAATACAAAGGGTACAAACTGTAATTAATATAATTAAAAATAAAATATTATAATAAAAATGCTACTATCACAGAGTAAAATTTAGTAAATAAAACTAATGAGTTGGAAAGATATGACAGATTATTAAAATAAATAAGAAAAAGTAGAAACTTAAGAATATGGTAAAAAGAAATAAAGATATATGAGAAATAGCTAGAATTCATAGAATAAATGTGTAGCTGTTGAAAAGTACATAAATTAATAACCCAAAGAGTTCTAGAGTTATTAAACTGAAAAATTATAAATTTGAATAAATGTAGTTCATAGAAGTAAAATATACAAAATTAGAACTAAGTTGTGGCTTCAGATGCCTAATGAAGAGTCCATACATGATGTCTAGTGACATTTCCATAATTAAAAAAAATATGATTCCTAATATAAAAACACCGTGAGTTCTTTCAATAAAAATCAAAGTTTACAGAAGATAACTTACAGATAAAATACATCACATAGTAGATATTTATATAGCGATTGACGTCAATAATCTTTATTGTAATATGCCTGTGGACTACATCTGCACAGGGGTCTAGGTCCTCTCCATGCATGGTCCTTTGTTGGTGCATTAGTCTCTGCAGGACCTCCTGGTCCCAGGTTTGTTTGCTCTGTTGGTCTTTTTGTGGAGCTCCTGTTCCCCTCAAGTCTTTCTATCCTCCCACTCTTCTATAAGACTCCCTGTGATCTTCCCAAAGTTTGGCTGTGAGTCTCAGCATCTGCTTTGATCCTCTGTGGGTGGAGTTTTTCAGAAGACATCTATGGAAGGCTCCCATCCTGTTAACTCTCTTCAACTGCATCTTGGTGTCTATTCTTTTCACCCTTCTGAATGAGAATTAAGCATACTCCATAAGGTCTTCATTTAGCTTCTATAGATCTGTGGAATGTAGTGTTGTTATCCTGTACTATATGGGTAATATCAGCTTATAAGTGAGTACATACTATGCTTGTCTTTCTGGGTCTGGGTTACCACACTTGGGATGATGTTTTCTTGGTCCCTCTATTTGCCGGCAAATTTCATAATCACCTTGTTTTTAATAGCTGAGTAGTATTCCATTGTGTAAATGTACCCACAATTTCTTTATCGATATTTGCTTGGGGCACATCTAGGTTGTTTCCAGATTCTAGCTATTACGAATAAAGCTGCAATGAACATAGCTGAGCAAATGTCCTAATTGAATGGTGGAGCATGTTTTAGATATATGTCCAGGAGTGGTATAGCTGGGTCTTGAGGTAGCACTATTCCCAATTTTCTGAGAAAGTGCCAGATTTATTTCCAAAGTGGTTGTACAAGTTTACACTTCCACTAGCAGTTGGAGGAGGGTTCCCCTTTCTTCACATCCTCTCCAGCCTGTGTTGTCACTTGAGTTTTTGATCTTGGCCATTCTGACTGGTGATAAGATGGAATCTTAGAGTGATTTTGATTTACATTTCCCTGATGACTAAGGATGTTGAGTAGGTCTTTAAGTGTTTTTCTGCCATTCGATATTCTTCTGTTGAGAATTCTCTGTTTAACAGTATAGAGAATTTTTAACTGGGTTGCTTGGTTTGTCAAGGCACCTCTTTTTCCTCTCTATTCTTGTGAGTGTTGGACATATCTTTTATTGTCAATTCTCTCAAGTGTCTGCCCCTCCATGAGGTGTCACTCTCAACGTGAGTTTTTCCTTCCAGAAGCTAGATTCGCATTCATCGTTTGGGAGTAAAAATGTATACTAAGGCTGTGTGTGCATTGCAGCCCGAACACATAGATTTAAATGATATTTAGGGGGGTGTTCAGAGTAGCCATGTTGCTGGATTAAAATTCTCTACAATAACCATCCTAGTCTTGTATACAACGCAAAATTATTCATCAGTAATGTTACCTTAAAACCATTTTAAGACTAGCAAAGCTTTAGAGAGTAAGTTAATTCTTTTTAGATGTTAGAATATCCAACATGTAATAGTTGTTTTATATCACTTGCTGATCTTAAACTCACTGAGTGTCTGGGAATGACAATGAACTTCTGACACTCTGGACTCACATCTTGAGTGTTGTGTTATAAGCATGTTTCACCATTTTCTGTTTCTGTGATATTAAGGTTATCCCAGATATCCCTAACCTAATATGTTCCCGCATAAATAGGCAATTTCTTTACCAGCCTAGCCAACATCCCTATTTCCAACTAGTAATACTCTTAAGAATGAAGAATACTGAACGAAAAGAAAGAAATTTTATTACAAATTAATTTTATTTGTTTATTTGTAGATATATTGGAATTTTTTTCCTTAACTTCGAGTGTTTTGCGTATTTGGACTTATTTTATTTTTATTCATGAGGATTTGAACGTATTGTGTGGCACATTGCTGCAGAGACTTACAAAAACAAGAAGAAGGAGTAGAGTTAAGGGCATTTCTGAACTGCCTTTGCGGGGTGTGAGTCCTGGGAACTGAACTCAGGTTCTTTGTGAAAGCAGCAAGGCTCTCCAGCCCCAACTTAGAATCTTTACACAGTTACCTTGAAAAAAAAAAAAAACCTATGAAGTGACATTTCAAACAAATTTTGATTTAACCACTGGAGGTTATGTGTGTACGATCCAGCAGAAGATAATAGTTGTTTCTTTAATACAGGAACAGCTGACTTTTTAAGTGTTGTTTGTTTCTGTTGTTTTTTTTTTTTAATTTTATGTATATGTGTGGTGTATGGGCTTAGGTGGATACATGCGTAGAAGTTGGACAATGATACTGGCTATCCTCTGATACTCTGGTTTATTCCTTTGAGAAAAGATGTCTCACTGATCTGCAACTAGCATGGTTGTCAAAAAGGGCAAGAGAAACTCTTGTCTCTGCCATCTGTCCCCATGGTGCTGGGGTTGCTGGCTTACATGCTGACATGCTCAGCTTTTTATATGGATAGTGACATCTAGCCTCAGCTCTGTATTCTACTGTAGCAAATATTTTACACATAGTGAGCTATCTCCCAGGCCCATGTGTTTTATGTTCTAACCATAGTTTTCATCACTCACTCACTCATTCAATTTTATGTTATATAGATATTTGTATATAATAATATGTATTATTATATTATTATAAAGTATAATAATATTATAATGCAGGTAATTGTATTATTATATACAAATATATATTAACACATTAATAGATGTGTTAAATATATCTATAATTTTAATACTGAGTAATATGTTATTATAATATATTATATATGTAATATTGTATGTATTATATATGTTAGGTGTAATATGTTACACAAACATATTTATGTATTTGTATTTTATTATTTATAATTAATATAATAATAGAATCATATTAATACTATAAATTTAAAATTTATGTTTGTAACTGTACATAATCTATTACATATATTTGTAATGTTTAATACATAATATTCATTATATTAATTATATAGTCATATATTATACAAACACAATTTTGTGTGCGTTGATAGTTTTGTTCTACTTCCTAGGCTTGCCTAGAACCAGGGTTCTAGTAATCGTACTGCCTCGGACTCTGTAGTAGGTGAGATGTCACTATGTCCAATTTAATGAAAGCACTTTTACATATAAACATGACAGACATGAAATGCATGTATATGTATTATGTTAGTAAAATTACAAATTTGTGTTGGTCTAAGTATAAGATGTTTAAATTTGGATTTTAGGGATTTACAGTAAACAGTTTTTTCACTGCCTATGGGATCAGCCACTGACCATAGTAGGTTTTAGATTGTCTTGGATATTCGTTATTATGATTATATTTTAGCGGTTGCACATGGCTAGCTGATGGCAGTTATGATCTAGAACAATGTTTTCAAACTAACAGGACAGAAACCGTTTTCAGCACCTAATTAGAAATAAACACTTTAATTTAAAAGCAAACTTCCCCAATAATAACGTTTCCCATTTTAACATTCCTTTAATTCTTTTGCTTATTTATTTAACGCAATTATGTCTATAAAAATATTTGCAATATCTTTCTCCTTATAAAGGCAGGATTGCATAAAATGGTAGAAATTGTATTGGGTCCAAAACCTAATTTTCACAAGGGCACATTAGAACATGGATTTAATATATCTAATCTTAATTTCTCACATTTTCATAAGAGTCTTAATGATAACAATAAGCTCTCATATGCAGGAAAAAGGAGAAAAATATGTTGAGCAAGTGGGAAAATATCATGTCTTGATGCCATAATACAGTCATTGGGTGCTAGAAACCTGCACACAGCAAACTCAGAGAGTTAGCTTTAAATTCTAAGCCTTCATAACCTAGAAAGTATGAAAAAGCAAAACAAACTGTAGATAAGTAAAAAAAGACCCTAATAACAGCATAAACATGCAATACGTTTTACTGAAAATACATTATAGTGTATTTTATAGACATACTCTTTCTGTCATTTTCTCTTTCTTCCATAATTTCCTCCTCTTTTCTTTCACTACTCTCCCTTCCCTTCCTTTCTTTGTGTTACTGTAAAACAAAGCCAGATCGTAGCTCTTTCTATGTAAGTGCCCTTCCATTAACTTATAAACAAACACCATGAAACATGTTTCTACACTGTGGACAGATCATATAAACAGAAGAGGTGTAACTAGTGTCTGGTTCTGACTGCTTCTCAGCTCGCCATTCTTCATAAATCCAACGAAACATGATGTACAGGGCATGGTAAAGACAGAGTTGGCAGTGAACAATGATCAAAGATACCTCTGGAGAGTAAACCATTCTGGAAGAGGTGAGAGGAAACTGCTTCTGTGACCCTG
Organism: Psammomys obesus; assembly: GCF_907164565.1. Taxonomy (NCBI): domain Eukaryota; kingdom Metazoa; phylum Chordata; class Mammalia; order Rodentia; family Muridae; genus Psammomys; species Psammomys obesus. The sequence continues at coordinate 29,505,690 of NW_026596046.1, forward strand.
ATGTAGGGCACATTCTTTATTTTTCTTAATCACGTAAGTAATTAATCAATTATTTACTTACTACAATTTATTCACTTTGTGTCCCCACTGTAGGCCCTCCCTCATCTCCTTTTATTCCCACCCATCCTCCCTCTTCTCCCCCTATATCCTCCCCTAATCTCCTGATAGAAGAGGTCCTCCTCCCCTTTTATCTGACCCTAGCCCATCAGGTCTTATCAAGGCTGGCTGTATCATCTTCCTCTGTGGTCCGGCAAGGCCGCACCCCACAGGGGGAGATGATCAAAGAGCTGTCCACCGATTTCTTGTCTGAGACAGCTTCTGCCCCCCTTACTTGTCAAACCGCTTGGACCCTGAGAAGCCTATGGACTTTTTCTAAGCAGGGGGTTCTAGATCCTCTCCATGCATGGTCCTTGATTGGAGTATCAGTCTCTGCAAGCACCCTGCGCCCAGGTATTTGGGCTCTGTTGGTTTCCTTGTGGAGTTCCTGTCCCTTCCAGGTCTTTTTTTTTTTTTCTCCTCTTTCATATGGTATCTGGCACTCTGCCCAAAGTTTGGCTGAGTCTCAGTATCTCTGATACCCTGGTGCATAGAGTCTTTCAGAGGTCCCCTATGGAAGGCTCCTGTCCTGTTCCATGTCTTCTCCTACTTCTGATGTCTATCCTGTTTGCCCTTCTGAATGAGGTTTCAACTTCTTCCTTAGGGTCCTCCTTGTGGTTTAGCCTCATTAGGACTACAGATTTTAGTACGTTTATCCTATGTTATATGGCTAATATCCACTTAAGTGAGTATAAACCATATGCATCTTTCTGCTTCTTGATTACATCACTGCGGATGATCTTTCCTAGTTCCCACCATTTGCCTGCAAATTTCATGATTTGCTTCTTTTTAATTGCTGAGTAATATTCCATTGTGTAAATGTATCACACTTTCTGTATACATTCCTCAGCTGAGGGACATCTAGGTTGTTTCCAGATTCTGACTATTATGAATCAAGCTGCTATGAATATAGTTGAGCATTATTGAATGGTGGGGCATATTTTGGGTATATGCCAGGAGTGGTATGCCTGGATCTTTTTTTTTTTCCTTTTTTTTTTAAATTTTATTTTTCTTTTTAGTTACATTTTGTTAACTCTGTGTCCCAGCTGTATCCCGCTCCCTCATTCCCTCCCCAACCCCACACTCCCTCCCTGGTCTCCTCCCTGCCCCTTTCCAAGTCTACTGGTATGGGAGGACCTCCTCCCCTTTCATTTGACCCTGTTTTATCAGGTACCTTCAGGGCTGGCTGCAAAGTCCTCCTCTGTGGCCTAACAGACTGCTCCTCCCCTGGGGGGGGGGGTCAACCAGCTTGCCCTTGAGATCCTGTTAGAAATAGTCCGTGTTCCCCTTACTTTGGAAAACTACTTGGTTACTGAGCTACCACGGGCCACATCCGAGCCGAAGTTCTAGGTTATATCCATAGATGGTCCTTGGTTGAGTGTCAGTCTCAGAAAAGACCCTGTGCCCGGAAGTTAGTATGATATGGAAATGAGAGGAGCTCTACAAGGACCAAGTATGCCTGGATCTTGAGGTAGCACTATTCCTTAATTTCTGTGAAGCACCAGATTGATTTCCAAAGTGGTTGTACAAGGTTACATTCCCAACAACAATGGAGGAGGGTTCCCCTTTCTCCCTATCCTCTCCAGCATGTATTGTCACTTGAGGTTTTGATCTTAGCCATTCTGATGGGTGTGAGGTGTCATTTTGATTTCCATTTCCCAATGACTAAGGATTTTGAGCATTTCTTTAAGTGTTTCTCTGTCATTAGATATTCATCTATTGAAAATTCTCTGTTTAGCACTGTACCACCTTTTTAAAATAGGATTCCTTGGTTTGTTGGTGTTTAACTTCTTAAGTTCTTTATATATTCTGGATATTAGCCCTAAGTTAGATGTAGGGTTGGTGAAAATCTTTTCCCAGTCTGTAGGCTGTCATTTGGTTCTGTTGACAGTGTCCACTGCTTTATAGAACCTTCTTCATGAGGTCCCATTTATTCGTTGTTACTCTTAGAGCCTATGCTGTTCTTAAATAGTGAGAGTCAACAAAGACAAAAGGGACAATTAACCACATGTAGTCTTTATATTATTTTTGAAACATAATAAAGAAGTCATAGAAACCATTCATAAAAGTTTCAAAATGACAGTAACTAGGAATTGAAAATGCATACTACAGCATGCGTAATAAACCCATGTAGAAATTTTCATCCATACTAAATTCTAGTTTTCCTTCTTTTGACAATTCCTCTCCTCCGCTACGGTCCTTTACTGGATTTTCCATTGGTATTCGAAGCAAAGATATCTAGAACATAACATTTAACATTCTCAGGAGAGAAGATATGTACTGTTGGTCCTTATGAGTCTGAGTTACCTCACCCAGGATGATTCTTTCTAATTTCATCCATTTATCTCAAATTTTTATAATCTCATTTTAAACACTATTTAATTTTGTAAACACGTCACATTTTTATTATTCATTCATCAGCTAATGAGAAAAGGTCATTTCCTTTTTGTTTGTTATAAACAGAAAATCAATGAACATAGATGGTCAAGTATCTCTGTAGTAAGATGTACAGCCCTTTCACCTCTTCACACTAATTTTTGTAATGGCTGTACCTATTTTCACTTCCACTGACAGTGACTAAGTCCTTCTTTTCACTGCATACTTTAGCATCTGCTGCTAATTTGCACTATTAAGATTAGCCATTCTGAATGAGTTAAGATGAAGCACGGTCTGGCAGACAGATAAAAAGAGTTAAGACAGGGAAGACAAAATGGCAATGAGGATGGGAGGGTGGGTTTGAGTGCAGATGCAGGGAGGAATATCTAACACTAAAGGGCCTTCGGGGGAAGCATATGCAAACCCTGTTTTGCGGAAGTTAGGAAACTTCTTTAGAAACTGAAGTAGAAGCTTCCTAAAACCTGTACATATATAAAAAGAACTATAACTAGTGTTGTTGTGTAATAAGGAGAACAATACTCTTGTTAGACCTAAGAAGGTACCCCCAGTACCAGGAATAGCTTACATATTTTGGTGTTGTTGGCTAGTGGGGTATTAAAGACCCCACACTAAACATGTCATGCTATTACTAATACTGTTGGTTACCTTCCACAACTTGATGGTGAGACCCAATAGCTGATATTATCATATACATATGTTATAGAACATGGGAAAATCAAGGTGGTACTCAACTAGAAATTTCATCTCAAATGGACAGTATTCATAGTGCTGTAAGATGCTATATGTCCTATTACAGGATAAAAGTTATCATAGTTCTTACGAATCCATACATGCCTAGCAATATATGTCCCCTGGTCAATGAATGTAATGGGAGCAACCACCAACATTTTTCTTTTTACTGGGTTAAATGTCAATTTCATAAGATGAAACTCATACCTGACACTATCAATAGGCCAAGATCCTGAGACTGGATAGGCCATTGTCCCCAGGAGAAAAACTTCCACTTTGTTCTGCTAAAGGAAGACTGCAATAAAGTAATTCCTAACATCTTCCACATACATCAGTGTATTGTAAATGTTATTTTTTATTCACCTGACGTAATTGTCATCTCTGAGGCCTCTGTCTACTAACCTAGGACTATTTCTGGAAGCTTCTAGTTTCCTTACAATCTAATCTAGGCCCAGGATACTTTCAGCCTCTGAGTCTTTCTGCTGAATAAACTTACCCTTTCTAGTTCTTTCAGTACTCTGGATGGCTGGCTCAACTCAGGTGTTCTAGCTCAAACTGCTCTTCAAGCTGACTGCTTCTATCTGTCTTCTCTCAGTTTCTCACTGAATTGATCTGCCGGGCCTCAAAGTAACTAGAAATCTGTTCTAATCTTTTAGCTCCTTACCATTCTTTGGCTTATTCTGTTTTCTTTGGTATCTAACTTGTTTTTTCTTCAATCTCTCTCTGAAAAACTCTCCCAGTAAAAACTGAATCCTGCTAACAGTGCTGCCTGAAACTTAACCCTGCTACACTTCCTCTTAACTACTGACTCAACCAAACTCCTGAACAATGCTGACTAGAACTCAGAGGTCTGCATGCATCTGTCTCCTGAGTGCTAGGATTAAAGACATGTACACCTGGACCTAAGTTTTCCTTTACCTGAAACTTGCTCTATACCAGGCTGGCCTTGAACTCAGAGAGCTGCTTGCCTCTGTCTTCTGAGGTTAAAGGTGTATCTGTATTCCATCTGGATCACACAGACCAAGAAGACCTTTGGATATGATCACTTCCCAGAGCAGCCATTTTCTGAACTAAAATTCTTCTGTAGTGTATTGACCAAATCTCACAATAGATGCTTCTTACGGTAGATGGAGATTAGTAGAGAAACCCACAATTGGTCAGCATGCAGAAAATATGAAACTTTAGGATTCTCATCCCTAAATGAGATGTCTATATCACAACCCTCCCCTTAGGATTAGAGTTCCATGTGAAGGAGTGCTCGCAAGGATTCTAAGAGTTGAAAGTGGCAGATGACTTCCTCAAAGACTTGGAGGAAGGAAATTAGAATGTTGCCATCATCAAGAGATGATGATAATGTCTGAGGTGATAGGAGTGATTGGAACATTTCTCAGTGTGTGCAAATATCTGTTTTTCAGACACAACAGGGAAGACACACATATTATCTCAGATACTGTGACAGCATGCACTGTCTCTGCACGAGCTGAGGCAGACAAAATGGAGCATGGACATGAAGAAAAAAGCATGATAACCAATGCCTAGCCAGTGCCATTGGCAACTGATAAATAAATAAAAACCTAATCTATTAGAGCATTTTATCCACAAATGAATGAGAATTAAAACAATAGAAAGTAATAGTTTTATATTCACTGTCTCTAAAACAGTTAAGCAATTATAAACATCAGTGAAGACTGGAAGAAAGGAGTGCTTCGACACAATGCTGCTGTGTGTGCACATTACTATGGGGTTTAGACAATGGGTTTTCAGTCATGTCAAAAGGCATAAAATGTAATATCATTGACATACATTCTTAAAAATCAGCATATAGAAATTATAAACCCATTACAGACAATATGCTTAGCATAAAAAAGACAGTTAATGGTCACTGGACTCTTGAGATTTGCTATAAATTAGGTCATTTCATTTTCATGTAATCCTTCAAGTACTATATTTTCAAGTTTTTAAGATTAAATTTATTTTGATGACATGCAAAATCCTGATATTGCACATATTAATGCAACAATGCAAAGTCTTGATTTATGCATATACTGAGAAATGCTCCAGTCAGGTTAGACACTCCTATCACCTTAAACATTTATCATTTCTTTATGGAGACGACATTCAAATTCCTTTCCTCGAGGTTTTTTGAAATAGACAGTACATTTTCATGATCTATAGTCACACTTTTGTACAATAGCACATCATTACTCCACACACCTGACTGAAAGTTAAAATTCCCCTACACCCCGTTCCCTACTATTCTTCCTGGCTTCTATCTAAACTTCTGTGAGATCAGCTGGTTTGAGATCTTAAATGTGCCATGTTTCAGTATCTGTCTTTGTGTGTCTGCCTTACACCCTTGATATAACAATCTCCAGTCCAATTCATGTTATTGCAAGGCTGAGAGATTTCATGCTTCAGTAATCCATCATGTTTACATGCTGTGTTCTTTTTTTTCCATTCATCAGTTGATGGGTTTTCCAACATCACTTGATGGTGCTCAAGTTGCTGCTATTTCTTATCAGTTATTAATAATATCACAATGAATGTAAATGTACAGAAAAGTCATTAGCATTCGGATTATATTTTCTCTGGAAAAAATCTAGTTGTGGAATCAGAGACTCATGTAGATTCACTTTTCAGAGGCAGCTACTTAACAACCTTTTCATAATGACTGTCATACTTTATATTGTCAATAACTATAAGAGCTTTCTGTTCTCCACATATTGGCCTACACTTGTCATTATTCTTTCGAATAACATCCCTTCATGCTGGAGTATGCTGGTATTCATTGTATTTTGCTATGAAATTCCCTGACCATTAGTAATGAGAAGAAATTTTCCTTTTTTGAATTTATTTACTTGGTTGTCTGCTTGAATGGGCTCTATAGTTTAAATTGGATTGCTCTGGTTTGGGTTTGGTATGTAAGTCTAGTGTATATCTTATATATCAACATCCTGTCAGAATATGGTTTTTCTTCATTCTACATGTAATCTCTTCACACTTTTGATTATTAACTGTGCTATATAAAGTAGCGAGTCATTTTCAGTGCATTTGTAATTCACTGTAATAGACTAGAAGTGAAAGAAACTTCGGAGACTATATGTCATTGTGTCTTATATTTAAGCATCGTTCAAATTATTTTTATAAGTAGAAACATTTCTGCTTAAATTGTGGTGTGTAGATTTAAGTATGCTGAAGATAGATTTCACTGATGGAAAAAATTGACGAATTTCACACTAGTAGCTCTGCAGTGTTTCACTCTTAGACCATTCTGCCTCTTGAAATGTATTTGTTATGTATCTTTGAGTTTTCAGTCCAGTTAAATCACCATGTGTCCAAGTATGTATCCTAGGATAATTATAATGATGTTCCAACCCTGAGGAAGCTATCTTTGATTAGCTCCTACTAAATTCAAAGAAACAGGTTAATTCCATTCAAAGCAACAAGCTAAGCCATAGTTTTTGTTTTTGGAGAGTTTATTAAGGAAAACAAAAGTTTGCAAAAGATTGCTTAATATTGCCCCTGTTTAAAGTAGATATGAATGGTGGGAAGGCATCATGAGTTGTCCATAATATTCTAGAGTATAATAGCTTATTTCAAAATATAGAATGATCTCTGTGGAATGGATCTTACTATCTTACGATTCAAATGAGAGCGAAACTAACTTCTATAAGCTAGCCATGTTGAGTCAAGGTAGTTTCAAAACAACGAAAACTACAATATGTTACAAACAGAAATTTAGAGTGAATGTTTGTTTTATTTCTACCCATATAGAAAAGCATAAATAATTAATTTTAGGTTCAGTTGTGTGTGTTTGTAGAAATGCAACTATCTACCTATTTCACAAAGCTGTTGGAAAACAATGGGAGATAAGAAGGTATTGGGGAAATAAAAAAAAAAAAAAGAATGAATGTGATCAGACTTCATAGGTTAAAATGCATTGAGCACATTGAGAATGGGTATTATTTCTAACCAAGATGTCCATGATTGGTAGAATTCCGATTTTAGTTTTATGGGAGTGCCAATTGACATATGTTGGTCATCAAGGTTGAGGTAGTATTAAAGCTAGTTTAATGTAACACTAAGATATATTATCTGTTCTTAGTTCTGTGAACATGCATCAAACTAGCTATTTCCTAATTATACCTAAGCATATTTTCATTCACATGGGCATTAATATTCAAGTATTGCTTTGTCAAAGAGAATATGTGATGGATAACATTTTGTAAAATGAGTGAAGAAAGCATGAAACTGTTTGGAGCCACCAAAATGCTCAGCATAAACTTATGTACTTTCAGGTGAGAGAGATTTCAGTGTTGGCACTTGATGGCTTTCGAATGAGAGATTTAAGCCAGTTGCTTAACATGTACAGTGTAGTAGTTAAACTTAGACTCTAAGTCTGTACATTTTTTTAAACTCTTGCAATCAAAGTGTAGAATATTCAAGGAGTCAGCCTGTGCACCAAACATCCTACTGATGGAGAGAAAAAAAGCAGAAGATTGTTGGGAAGGAAGCAGGTACAAAGACTCTGAAGATTTTGTGGATCCACAGACTTGCTTAATCATGTTTGTGTTTTCAGTCATATCTAGATATATCACTTGGATATGAACATCATACTTCATCTTTTTGAGGTCAAACAAAATGAATCAAACACATGATGAGATGGTGGGTTCTGCACTCATTTAAGCAGAGAACAAGTAGTTTATTCTACTGCAGTTTATTCCTATCCTACAGACAAAGCCTGATGTAATAGAAAGGGTATAGACTTGAAAACCTAAAGAAGCTATACATTCCATGGTTATGAGTGAGGAAACTGGGGAATGTACTAAATATATTTAACATCAGTTTACTTACCCAAAAGTAGGAATGAGTGCCACACTGTGTACTAGGACTATAACGAGGATAAAATAAGATCTCTCTATACGAAACTGGCAGCAGCTTAATGAGTCACCATCCATGCCTGCATGCAGTATGGGAGCCTGACCATGGCAAACACTGAGAGGCATCATGGGCTATGCCTTCAAATTCTGGGGCCATACACTTGTTTCCTGGACTGGGCTCATGTCATGTTTACACTATTTTTCATGGGGTCAGATTTATAAATGTTGATACAGGAGAAAGGCAATGGTGAAAAAAACCAGCATGTAAAACAAGAGTGACACTGGGGATAATATCCTCTTGGCAGTCTTTCAACTGGAGTGTGAACGGTCCTGTATTACAACTGAAAAAAAAAATCTTGTTGAAAAAAATAGGACTTTGTATCCGCTTGCTCTAAAGGGCAGAGTAGTGCTGAGAGGCCAAATGCATGCTGTGGTAGACGTTGGTTTAATATCCAGACCCTCTTTTAAGCTACCGAAGGCTCAGTACAAAGCACTGAAGGAGGCCCCAGGAGGAAGTTAGGTTTCTTTGTTGAATGTTTCCAATCATAGCCCAGATGAGAATCTCCGAGAGAAACTGTTGAGTGAGTTTCTAGTTTTGCTGCTGTCGTTAAGAGGCATCTTAAAAAACTCTGCCTTGACTTTTATCCCATTTACTTATTTGCGTATATCTCTTTCCGTATATTGCCCTGTTTTCCATAGTACTTTTCTTGGAAACACAGCTTGTTGCTAGACATCACCCACATATCACCTCCAATTTTTTTTTAGCCTATTCTATTTGGGTTATTGGCTTTATAAATAGCAGGTAAACCATATATATATATATATATACATACATACATATATGTATATATGTATGTATACATTTATACATATGTGTACATATGTATGTATATATGAGTGAATATGATTATGCCTTCAGATTGTATAGAAAGTGTTATCAACATGTGATTCTTTCACAATGCCAACCAATATTGTCCAAGGTAAATGTAAATATGACCTTGTCAATTTGGGGAATGTTTTAGATGATTTTTAACTTTTTATGTATATGAGTGTTTCATGTGGATTTATGTATATGTACCAAATATGTGCCACCTGGTGCCACAGAAACTTAAAGGTGGACTTGTGTCCTTTGGCAATAAAGACACATGTGATAGTTAGCTATCATATAAGTGCTATGAACCAAACTTAGGTCCTGTGCAAGAGCAGCAAGTACTGTTAACCAGATGGGCTATTATCTCTCTGGCACCTCATTTCCCCACAGACTCTCACTCTGCAGCCCAGGCTGGCCTGAAACTTTATGGTTCAGACAAACCTTTAACTTACTATAGTCCTGCTTCACTCCCTCAGGTTTATTGTTTTGTTTATTATTTATTTATCCCTTTAGTTTTGCATTTTTAATATGGGATTTCTCTTTGTTTAATATTTTATTTTTTAATTTTTTCTTATTACAATTTATTCACTTTTTATGTCAGCTGTAACCCCCTCACTTGTCCCCTCCCAGTCCCACCTTCCCTCCCTCTTTTACTCTGATACCCCTCCCCAAGTCCACTGATAGGGAACCACTGATAGGGAAGGTCCTCCTCCCCTTTCATCTGACCCTAGCCTATCAAGTCTCATCAGGACTGGCTGTATTGTCTCCCTTTGTGCCCTGTTAGGCTGCTCCCTTCTCAGGAGGAGGTGATCAAAGAACCAGCCACTGAGTTCATGTCAGAGACAATCCCTGTTCCCCTTTCTAGGGAAACCACTTGGACACTGAGCTGCCTGGGCTACATCTGTACAGGGGTATCTCCAGACATGGTTCTTGGTTGGAGTATCAGTCTCAGAAAAGAACCCTGTGCACAGATTTTTGAGTTCTGTTGTTTTCCTAGTGGAGATCCAGACCATTCCAGGTCTTTCTATCTCCCCCTTCTTTCATAAGATTCCCTGCACTCTGACCAAAATTGACTAGGAGTCTCACCATTTGCTTCAATACCCTGTTTGGTAGAGTCTTTCAGAGGCCCTCTGTGGTAGGCTCCTCTCCTGTTCCCTGTTTTCTCCCTCTTCTAATGTCTGTCCCACTTGACTTTCTGAGTGAGGATTGATCATCTTATCCAATGTTCTCCTTCTTGCTTAGTTTCTTTAGGTGTATAGATTTTAGTGTATTTATCCTGTATTATATGTCTAATATCCACTTGTAAGTGAGTATATACCATGTGTGTATTTTTGCTTCTGGGATACCTCACTCAGGATGATCTTTCCAGTTCCCACCTGCAAATTTCATGATTTCCTTGTTTTTAATTGCCGAGAAGTATACCATTGTGTAAATGTACCATAATTTCTGTATCCATTCCTCCACTGAGGGACAGAATAGCCCAATTCTGGCTATTGTGAATAAAGCTGCTATGAACATGGTTGAGCAAATATCCTTGCTATATACTTGAGCATATCTTGGATATATGCTTAGGTGTGGTATAGCTGGATCTTGGGCTAGCACTATCCCTAATTGTCTGAGAAAGCATCAGATTTATTTCCAAAGCGGTTGTACATGTTGACATTCCCACCAGCAATGGAGAAGGGTTCCTCTTTCTCCACATCATCTCAAGCATGTGTTGTCACATGAATTTTTGGTCGTAGCCAGTTTGATGGGTGTAAGGTGAAATCTCAACATAAAACCAGACACAGTAAACCTGTTAGAATAAAAAGTGGGGAAGAGCCTTGAGCTCACTGGCACGGGAGACAGCTTCCTGAACAGAACACCAACAGCACAGACTCGAAGATCAACAATCAATAAATGGGCTTTCATGAAACTGAAAAGCTTCTGTAAAGCAAAGGACACTGTCATCAGAACAAAATGACAGCCTGCAGACTGGGAGAGGATCTTCGCCAATCCTATAACTGACAGAGGGCTAATATCCAGAAGATATAAAGAACTCAAAAATTTAAAACTGCAACAAATCAAGGAATCCAATTAAAAAATGGGGTACAGAGCTAAACCTCTATTCCTCAGTTGATGAATATCAAATGTCAGGGAAACACTTAAAGAAATTTTCAACGTCCTTAGTCATCAGAGAAATGCAAATCAATATGATACGGGATTTCTCACTGTAGTTGCGACTGTGCTGGATCTCAATTGCTGGCTTAGGACTCACAAAAATCTGCCTGCCTCTGCCTCATGCATGCTGGGATTAACGGCTTGTGCTACCACTGCCCGGCTTGCATACTTGCTTATCTATCTATCTTTCTATCTATCTATCTATCTATCTATCTATCTATCTATCTATCTATTCTATGTATGGGATATGAATATTTTGCCTGTATGCATGTCTGTGTACCATATGCATAACTCAAGTCAATAGGGGCCAGAGGAGGGTGCTAGATTGTCAGGAACTGAAAGTCCATTCAGTGATGTTGGTTCTGGGAATGGATCCTGGGTCCTCTGGAAGTCTATTTAATGCTCTTAACCACTAGACTATTTCTACAGCTAATTTAAACTCTCTCTCAGAGAGAGAGAGTTTAATTTTGCGTTTTACTATATTTAGTTATTTTACTGCAGGAACTTCATCTGTCTATCATAAGACTCTACTCTAGGCTTATTTCTTATTCTCTTCTTTGTTTTTACTTCCACACTCTGCCTCTGGGAAACCCATACATTTCCTGGTATAAGGCAGCTACATTAAAAAATGGCTGCAGTTAGCTTGACTGTTATAACTGTCATTTCTCTGTTTATCCTGAGGTTTGTTTAAATGTCTTGCCTCTGCATCCCATTCAAGGAAATCTCAAAGTCAGCATTTCATGACCCTCAGCACAATATTTTATTGGAGCAGGGGCCTAGAGAGCATTATCCAGAAGTTACTAAATGTCAGGACCATTGAGGTAGGCTGTATGGATTTCTTTAAAGAGCTTCATTAAGTTGACTAATTGGATTTGCAGACATGCCTGCTTGTAAGGGTGAAAAGCTGGAGTCAATATAATGTGTTAAAGGCAGGTGAGACTACAATAAACTGCTCAGCATCCCTAGCAAATGAACAATATAGTTGTATTTGTCTACTGTAAGCAATGCTGATCATTGACTGCACCACACCACGGCAGATGCACATGTTGGAGTCACAGTTTCCTTAGCTAGGGATCCTGACTCTGTCAGTTAATAAACTGTGGAATATAAAATTCCTGCGTACTTTCTCTGAACTCATTTGTAACCCAATACAACTTCAGTTTCTGGGTAGAAATGAAAATGTAGAAATGTAGAAAACCTCTTACTTTGCTTTCTCAAAATAACCATACACACATGTGTCTTTTCTGAGGAAAAGCTGAACCCTCAAGAGGTTCAGCCCTTCAGTACTATGAATAGTTATATTTTTGCTAACTTGACACAAGGTAGGTTCTTCTGGGAAGAAGGAAACACAACTGATACAATTCCTTAATTACACTTGCCTACAGCTGAGTCCTTGGGGACATTTTCTTGATTAATGATTGTTGTTGAAGGACTCCGTCTATTAAATGTGCTTCTGTTCCTCAGCAGGTGATCCTGGGGTGCATAAGTAACCAAACTGAGCAAGCCAGGAAGAACAAGCCTGTAAACAGAATAACTGCAAGGCCTAGGTTTTGGGTTCCTGCCTACGAGTTCCTGATATGAGTCACTGTCCTGATTTTCTTTTCTTTGAATGAAAATAGCAGCTGCATTTGCTTTTAATGGACCTCCCAAAACTGTGATCCCAAATTTTTAAAACTGGAGACTCTCTGCTAGAATTTCAAGTCACAGCCTGAATCCTTGGCCCTAGTCACTAGTTTTGTTGTTTTTTTGTTGTTTTGTTTTGTTTTAATTTCTCAGTTCCTTTTTATTGTTGTTGTTTTGATTTTTGTTTGTTTTGTTGTTTTGCTTTGCATTTTGAGAGCAGGTTTCTTTTTGTAGCCTTGGCTATCCTGGTACTAGGTTTGTAAACCAGGCTGGCCTTGGACTCACAGAGATCACCCTGCCTCTGCCTCCCGAGTGCTGTGATTAAAGATTGTGTGCCACCATCACCCTGATTCTCATTTCTTAACGTTTAATTTACTTTTGTAACCAGTACTTACCTGATGTTGTGATTAATGCATGTGTGAAGTTTTGGAAAAGTAGAACCAGGAGTAGTATGTAAACAAGGCTGTGATTGGGGATAAAAATAAAATAACTCCAAGGTTCCTTCTATCATGCTACAATTTTTCAATCATTTCTGGTCTATTAGAAAGACTGCATTACTGCTGCCTTTTGCCTTGCATTGAAACACTGGGATACTGATTAAAAAAAAAAAAACTTATTTAAGATGACTTTTGTTCTGGAATAGATACAATGCAAAAGTTCAATACTGAGAAGAAGAGAAGGGAGCTCCTATAGTTGAATTTGAGTCCAAACCAGTAGGGCTGAGTAAGAATAGATTCAGTTGCCTTTGAGAAATAAACACATGTAGGTTTTCTCTTCATTAACTTGGGAGAAAGGGTCATACTTCCAAAATATTTGATTTTTTTCCCCATTTCATGTAACACACCAAGATGGTTTTGACTTCACAAGAACTTTTGTCCTCCATATTTAAGTTGTAAAAATGCAAGTGTTCATAAAGAAAGAATGTTTTGAGTGCACTAAGAGCTGTGACCAAGTGCAATGCATAATCACTGTGGAAATAAAACTCACTTCCCCGAAGCCATCCCATTCCTCTTCTAGTTTAAGTAGGCATCACATGGAAGGATAGTTGGTTTAAGAACATTGTTTTCTTTGAAAGGAAGCAACAACTATACCTGCTTTTGGTGTACATATTGTTTCTACCACATATCCCTCCTTGATGTTAGTCTGACAAACTGTCTTAATGTCAATTAAGTATATTTAATGCAATAAGAGGTACAAAAGAGTACAGTACAGAGGCTGCAAACGATTCATGAGTCGTACTGATAAAATATTTTTTGTTCTCTTTAGGGAGAGAATAATAACAGTCAGTGACAAAACTATGTAGGATGTATCAGATGAGTCAGTTACTGTGGCTTGAGAGACAGAAGCCAATACCACCTACATTCAGTTCATGTTTCCACACAATGGGACTGAGGGCTTACATTTCCTTTATTTCCTCCTCTGTTTAGAGATCACAATCAGGCTTTGCCATCTATAGAACCATTTTAATACCTATAAGATACTGGTAATAAAAGAATGAAGTGTCACTCTCACTTGTGTGTGTGTGAGTGTGTATGTTTGTGTGGACATACACACAAAGGCCAGAAGTCAGTTGTTTTCCTTGACTCTCTTCAAACTTATTTTTTTGAGATTGGGTCTCGCTGAATCTGGAGCTCACGAGTTGGTTAGACTGGCCGAGGAATGAGTAGGGCCTTCATACAGGTGGATAGTGAGACACCTGGCTTTTTGTGGGTAACTGTGTTCAGGTAGATCATGCATGCACAGCAAGCACTTCACCTAGCCAGCTACCTGACTCCTAATATTTATCTTTTTTTTTCAAATTGAAGTTTTTTTTCTTTTTTTAAAATTCTTTATTAATTACACACCAATCCCAGATCTGACTTTTTTTAATTAAATTTTTAATTTTTATGTATTAATTATAGTTTATTCATTTTGTATCCCAGCTGTAGCCTCCTTTCTCATTCCCTCCTCATCCCACTCTCCCTACCTCATCTCCTCCCATGCCCCTGTCCAAGTCCACTGATAGGGGAGGTCCTCTTCCCCTTCTATCTGACCCTAGCTTATCAAGTCTGATCAGGAATGGTTGCATTGTCCTCCTCTGTGCCCTGGCAAGGCTGTTCCACCTTCAGGAGCGCTTCCTCAAGATCCAGCTATATGACCCCTAGGCATATATCCAAAATATGCTCAAGTACACAACAAGAACATTTGCTCAACCATGTTCATAGCAGCTTTATTCATAATAGCCAAAACCTGGAAACAACCCAGATGCCCCTCAAATGAGGGATGGATACATAAATTGTGGTACATTTACATAATGGAATACAGATCTGACTTTTAGCAACTTTGAATTTTCATCGACAGTTGAAACAGTCAGAGAACTACTGCTTAGCCCATTTGTTATGCTGGACTAGCTACAACTAGCCTGCTTCTTTCCACTAAGTTTGCCTGGTCTTTGCTGTTGCCTAATTTTCCTAAATCCTGAAGAAGCCTTTCTTCTTGTGTATCTTCATTGGGTTTGCGTGTTGCATGTTTTTCTTGGTTACCATATATGGTATCTTTTGTCAAGGTATGTAATCCAGTGTGCCTCAGTTACTTACTCTATAAAACAGAAGTATAATGACTACCTCAAAGAATACATTAAAACTGTTATTTTGGGGAAAATTATTTTAGAAATATCCCTGATAAATAGTGCATTATAATTACTCTTATAAACATGATCAACATTATTGTTCATGATCTGAGCATTGCCTCGACCTTTCCTAACAATGTAAACCTAACATGGTTTATCCTCTTTGGCTCAATATTTTAGCTAATAATCTCTGAAGTTCCTACAAATTAGCTCATAGTTCACTACTCTATGAAATCATGGTCTCATTGATGACAAAAGCCATGTTTTATTCATCATTGCATTTTGAGATCCCGACACAGAAATTGTTCTATAATATATACTACATGCTGAATAGGGTTTTTCAGCATTTGTTATTAGGTATTATATTGTTCAGGTTATTCATGTGCCTGAAAAACCAAATGTCAAAGGGTGAACTCCATTGCTGTTGATGATTATGCATGCAAATAGCTATGACTTTATCAACTCTATGTTCACTATTATTTTATCTTCTTGTTATTATCATTACTTTTCAGAGGGAATTTTAATCTTGGCTATGCTTCCTGAATTTCCAATATGTTTTGGTTGATTGTTTCAGGGAAAGAAATTAAATACATCTACATATTTGCAATCTGTGTCACTGAGGCTAGCACACAGGCAGTACTTCTAAAAGATGTTGAAGGAATGGCTAATGACATTAATTTCCAGCTAGGCAGCAGTTCTCAACTTGTGGGTTGCAACTCCTTGTGTGGGACGGGAAATTGAACGACCTTTACAAGGGTCACTTAAGACCATTGGAAAACACAGCTATTAACATTATGATTCATAACAACAGCAAAATTATAGTTATAACAACAAAAATAATTTTATCTGAGGAGCCATATTAAATGGTCGCAGCATTAGGAAAGTTGAGAACTACTGAGTTAGAAAATAACATTCATTTTTTTGTAAATTGATAACATTGTATAAATAACATTCACAGTTGTTTAAATTAACTCTCTTAATTTACTCTTACTACTCTGTATAAATGACTAGTATTCTCTAACAAGAAGTTAACTGCCTGTTAAAGACAATAGACACTGATTTATCTATTAAGAAACCATGGGTTAATTCTGAAACCCCTCTCTCTTTCTTGTAACCATTTTAGAAACCAGACTACTGCATTCTCAGACTTGAAAGTCTAATTTTAGTGTATCCTTTATGAGTTGGTACTCCAGGGAGGAGCTTGCAATGTCATAAAAAGTTAGTGTTCAATTGATTACAAATACAATTCAGAGTTACATTTGCCAAAAATGTCTTATACACTGAGCTATCCTTATTGAATGTTAAAAGAAAACACCTGTGCTGTAATGATAAAAGAATGGAAGTAGAACTGGCAGTACAATGGTAGTAAAGAGTTAGAAGTTCAAAACGTTTTTTAAATATACCTATTCGTGTCATTGCCAAAGGTTTTACATTTCATACAAATAATTGATTTTGAGGGCAACTAGCATTTATTCAAGACTTCACACACTTGATAATGAGCAAATTTTGGGAGTTAGAACGGTGATAACCTGACTTCTTCTCTTAATGTTTTTATTTACGCTTTTTCATATAATATATTTTGACCATGTTTTTCCCTCCTCCCAACTCCTGCCAGACTTTCCCCACCATCTCTATCTGAAAGCAACTTTCTGCACTTTATTTGTTCTATCCTTAAAAAAAACAAATAAAAACAGAAATATTGAAAAACGAAAATCTAAATAACCAAGCAAAATATGAATATATCAGAAGAGAAAGAAAAGAATAGAAAGCAAGATTTTACAAAATACCCTTGACTTTGTTTTGAATACTCCTGAGCATGAGTTCTACCCTGAATGCAGTTGATATACCCAGGGACACTCCATGAGAGAAAAATGATTTATTGATTTTTGTTTCCTACTGCTGACAGCTTCTTTGTTATGGGTGGAACCTCAAGTCAATGTCTCAGCGCTGGGCCTCTGTCTGGACTGAACCTGTGCAGGCCCCGGGAATGCTGCTACAGTTTCTGAGCGTTCATGTGTGCTTTAGTCACATTGTGTCTGGGAAAAAAAACAAAACAAAAACTGTTTCTTTAGAGTTATCCATCACCTCCAGACCTTACAATCTTTCTGCCTCCTGGATATATTCTCCAGCCTTGAGGGGAGGGGTTTGATGAAGACATCCCAGTTAGGACTAAGTGTCCCAAAGACTCCCTTTCTGTGCATTGTCCAGTTGTGGTTCTTTGTGTTAAGTTCCATCAACTGTAAGGAAAAAAAAAAAGCTTCCCTGATGTGGATTGGGTGAGGCACTGCTCTACGAATATAGCAGAATGTCATCAGTACTCATATTGCTATGCTCCTTCAGCAGCATAATAGTATTAGGTTCTCTTCTAAGACCGTGACCTTCTAGATGCAGGTTCTTAGGCACTTTTGTAATGTCAGGTATAGGTTTCATCTTTAGTAATGGGCCTTAATATCGATTTTAAAAAGCGGTTAATTCCTAGAACATTTAATTCCTATAACATTTGGGCCAATATTGCATCTGCATATTTTACACGCAAGTCTCTTGTGGTTACAGGGTTCATAGCTAGTTGATACTAATGATTATTACCTTTTTTACTATAGTAGCATTTGAATACCATGCAGAACCATGAATAATAGTCACTAGGCATGAAGCTTTCAGTTAAGTATCAGCCAGAAGTCTGTGCCCAAAGACAAAAATAAGTGTTGTCCTCAATAGGTCCTTACCATCAGGCTGTAGAGAACAACCGATAATCTTGACAATAGCCTGTGGGGCCTGGTGGTTTCCATAGGACCACTTTGGAAAACGACTGAACAAGATGTAACACATTCCTGGCACTGTAGGTTTTCTTGGTGGTATATGATGTATAGTTGAGCCATTTTCTTTCTTATTATTTGGTGAGTCTTATTTATAACACTTTCATATATGTAGATATTTCAGGGAGAATCTAAAGTAGTAGATTTCCACATGAATCTTCAAATTAACTGTAATGTTAGTTGTCCCTCCCTATGTTCTTCCATTTATCCTTCTCTCCTACCCCCTCCCTGTTTAACTCTCTTATTCTAGTTCCCTTTTAAGGCTGCACAACACTATACTCTTTCCAGTTTTCTTTGTAGATTTGGTCTTTTCATTGTTCCATCTAGATTTACTGGATGTTTTATTTCTGTATTTTTTTTATATTTAGCCTTTTCTTTCATTGGATATCCATTTCTTCTACCTTGTCTTCAGGGTGTGAATAATTCACTTCCGTGTTTTGTAACCTATTGGAGAGGTTTACTTTTGATGCTTCAGTTTAACATTATATATATATATATATATATATATATATATATATATATATATATATATATTAATTTAAAGTTAAATTATTTTAGTTTGGGTTTTAGTTTGTGATTATATTTGTTTATTAATTTTTAATTTTATGTTTTGAAATTTCTTAATTATTTCATTCAACTGTTTATGTTTTCACTGTCTTCATTAGGGCCTTTATTCATATCTTATTAAAGCTCCTTAAACATAGTCATAATTTCTATTTTGAAATCCTTTGTTGTGCTTCTGCTAAATCACTTTGTTTAGGGCCTGATGTAATAGGATTACTGGAATTCTAAAGGAGGTATATTGTCTTGGTTGTTCATGCCCTTGATTTTGTCCCTGGATTTAGATATCTGAAGTTATGATATTTGAAACATTCCTTGGTGTAAATGACTCTTCTTTCCTTTGTAGGGTAAATATTCTTTTATTTTGGGTGATGTTGCCCACTCTGAATTCTAGGCAAATGATGGGGTTCCTGATAGGGAGTACTTCTATGGGAATACACATTATACAAAGCAATAGAGATGGGTTAGGCAAAATAGCTTAGAGGGTCAATAAGAAAGATCTGTGTGAATCCTGGTTCCCCATGAACAGGTGGGATCCCCAGAGAGTGGAGATAGGCTGTAGCAGAACACAAAATGGGTCTAGAAAGATTGAAAGGAAAATTAGCCTCATTTTTATGTGGACTAACTGAAATTTAACATTTTAAATAAAAAAGTTTGAGACATATCAGAAAATTTTCTTTGAAAGAGTATGAACCCCTCACAGCTTACAGCAGGGTAAATTGAATTGACTGCTACACTTACACTAGCTGCCCGGGTATTAACTCCAAATACTTTGTACACCATGCTAATAACATATAATATTCTAGTTTTAAAAAGCTCAAAGATCTAGGCTATCACATCTGTCTCTAATATCTATATTGATAATTTTAAAATATCCTGACGGATGATGAAATGTGTAATTTCAGGTTTTCTTATTCTTGCTCTTGCATCCCATCTGAAGACTAAGGGATAACCTTCCCAAGACAGCCTTGCCATTCACATTGATATTAACAGTTATCAGCTATTCTTGCAAAGACATATTGTCCTTCAATTCACTTACACCTGTCGTGACCTGAATAACTTTCTCTATCACTTGGTTTAAATTTTAGATAATTTGTGTTTAAAGGTATTAGCTAATAGAGACTTAGATATTACAAGGAAATTTTCCATCAGCGAGTACCTGTGAGCTGAGGTGATGATCCCATCTCCCTCAAACAGCAGTGGTTATTTCATAACTGCCATCAGAAACTCTGTATCAGAGATTTTTAAAACAGTTTTTCATGACTACCACTATTAATATAATTTATTGCTACGTATCCTGTCTATCACTCTGTATTCTCTATAATTATGCCCGTACACCTATATCTAAGAAAATGTCCGTGTGTTGTCATTTTTATCTTTCAGTTTGTTTCTATGGTGGATTGCATTGATGGATTTTCATATATTGAACTACCCCTGCATGCCTAGGATGAAGCCTACATGGTCATAGGGGATGATTTCTTTAATGTGTTCTTTGATTTGGTTTGCAAGTATTTATTGAGTGTTTTTGCAACAATGTTCATAAGGGAAATTGGTCTGAAATTTTCTTTGTTTGTTGGATCTTTGTGTGGTTTAGGTGTCAAGGTGGCTGTGGTCTCATAGAATGACTTTGGTAATGTTCCTTCTATTTCTAGTTTGCAGACTAGTTTGAAGAGTATTAATATTAGCTTTTCTTTGAAGGTCTGATAGAATCCTGTGCTGAAACCATCTCGTTAGATGACTGCTACTATTTCCTTATGGTATATAGCATCATTTAGTTTATTTACCTAATCTTTATTCAGTTTTGGTAAGTGGAATCTATCAAGGAAATTGTCCATTTCATTTAGACTTTCAAAAAGAAGCAGACACACCCAAGAAGAGTAAGCAGCTGGAAATAATCAAACTCAGGTCTGAAATCAATAAACTAGAAATAAAGAAAACAATTCAAAGAATCAAGGAAACCAAGAGCTGGTTCATTGAGAAAAATCAACATGATAGACAGTTCTTAGCCAAACTAACTAAAAGGCAGAAAGACATTATTGAAATAAAGAACATCAGAAATGAAGGGGGTGGGGAAGGATAAGGACAGACACTGGGGAAATCCAGCAATCATTAGTCCTTACTTCAAAAGCCTATACTCCACAAAATTAAAAAAAAAACAAAAACAAAACAAAATCAAACAAACAAACAAACAAAAAACCTAAAATTTTCTTAGGCACAAATTCTTCCCAGGTTCACTTATCCACAAGCTCTGCATCATCACACAGTGATATCATTTTTTAAGATAATTACTTATGCACTAAGGGCTGTTGATGGACACTAAACAAAATAATGACATCTTAATCAAGAAGAAAGAAAACATTCTGAAATTTTTTTTGTTGTTCTAAATACCATACAGTTTAAAATTATGTTTTATTCACAGACTCAGCTTCATTCTGCTTTATCATGATTAACTATGGGAAAGTGAAAGCACACAAAGACACACCAAGTCATTTCACTTTGTGCAATGAGAACTACCCAGTGGCTTGCAACCAGGGCTAACAAGGGAAGGTGCTGAAAAATAACTGTCACAAATCCCTGTTTTCTGTGCTGAGGGTAGTGCTATTCAACTGTAGTCTCAGAATTTGAAAGGCTGAAAGGCTGAGGCAAGAGAATATTAGGTTCTAGTAAAAATGGCTACATCTCACAACAAAACACAAAATTTCTATTTTCTGTGGCTATTTGGAAATGTTGTACAGATAAATACTTTTTAATCTATGAGATTTCTAAACATTCACAGACAAGCTAAATCTGTGATTGCTAAAATTCAGTATGAGTTTGTTTATTTTCCTTTCTGTTTTTTTTTTCAAACTGTGAAATTGTGACACAACTCTTACGAACAAACCATGAACCCAATAACTTTCACTTGTTAATTCAATTCCTCATTCAATTTCCTAGAATGAGGAATATGAGAAGATAGCCTCATTCTAGGGTGGACTGGCAGCCAATCTTTACAGTATAAATAAAGAGGTCAAGAAGTGGGGGTTAACATTTCCACCCAAAGTCTACCATTGTAATAAGTAATAAGATATAATTCCTATGGTATGGGCAAAGTGTGGGTCATAAATGGAGAAATGTAGGAGCAGTGCAGAAAAGCAAATGAATACAGCTCTTCTGTTCTTCTACCTACCACCTGGAGAAATCGCAGGCTTCATGTCAGTTATACACAAAGTACACGTCTGTAGTGTCTAATAGTAAGATATGTTTGTCACATTACTGCTCTATTGTCAGTGAATTATCTGTATTTGTTGGCTTTTCATCACTACTATGAGACACCTTCGGAAAGCAGACTTTCCGAAGGGAACAGATTTATATGTTTGGTGGTTTCAGAGGTTGAAGCTCACAGATTGTGTGATATTGTAGTGTGGCCTGACGTGGTGGGAATACTTGTGACAACAGTCATATCTTAAACTGTAGCAGAAATAGGTTGAAGCCAAATTATGCTATCCTAATACTCTCCCTCTAAGAATTTAAAGAAGCCTAGTGACAGACCAACCCTGGGGTTGCAAAGCAATGACCTCAACATCTCCCAATTAGGTGTCGCTTCTTAAAAGTTCAACCACCACTCAAGATCCTAACCTTGAAAATAAAGCCCTTGACACATGAGCCTGTCAAAGGTATTTACAATCCAAACCCCAGAGAACTGTAACAGGTTCCTGCTCCATATTCAAGGCATAAATGTAGATAAAGTTTGCAAAAGAGCTTTTTAATTTAGGATATAGGGTACAGTACATAATTCCAAACATAGGAGTCCTTCTAAGGAACATTACAGGGGAGCTAATACAGAAATTGAAACACTGATGGGAGCCATTTAATCACCTTGGGATGCAGAGATTTCACCTGGAAAATTGGGATACTATTTCATGAGTATTTTATGCACTGAACTAATTTATGTTTGGGAGGCACTTTTAAAACACCCAGCATACAGCTTCATAATAGCACATTAATAGCAATAAAAACTAGCATGCCATGCGAATTCCAAATCTAAGACATGTTTTATATAAACTCCCTTGACAGATTCATTTGCTTCTAAGAGAACCATCCATTTTTCCACTGAAGGATGTAGTTCAGTGTAACTCACTGCTATTACATGACTATTATAGTCTACTCCACAGGAGAACACTTGAGTCAAAATTCAATGGTCCCTCTGTGAGGTTACTCTATGTTCCTTAGTTAGAGTAGTTGGCATGGGAAGACCTAATCAGATAATTTAAAACATTCTGCAGATCTCACATAAGGATTGCTAAGACTACTAACCTGACTTATGATTGTAAACAATATATATTTATTCATTAAAGATATAGAAAAATTTCCCTTTGAAAAAAATTTTTTTTTTCTGTTTCCTTTCTCCTAGTTGGGCTGCCTTGTCTGGCCTCAGTGGGAGAGGATTTGATTAGTCCTGCTGTGACTTGATATGCCAGGGTGGATTGGTACCCAGAGGGGGCCTTCCCTTCCCAGGGAAGGAGAGGGGTAAATGGGAGGAGGGGTGTGAAGGTGGGACTAAGAAGAGAGGAGGGATGGGGGTGCAATCAGGCTGCAAACTGATTAAATAAATAAATCAATGAAAAATTTTATTTGTTTTACCTATATTTATGTAGGTGTATCTCATGTGTGTCTGATGCCTCCAGAGGCTAGAAGGCCTCTGACCCTTGATATTAAACTGACAAATGTTTGCCAGCAGCCATTTGGGTTCTGGGAAACGAACCCAGGTTCTCCATAAAAACAACAGGTCCTTTTAACTGGGTGAGCCAACAAACTGTCCAAGTGTATATTGTAATGAGAATATTACAACAAGCAGAGGGCATGCAACATTATTTCAGATATAAAGAACAGTAGGAAGTAATAGAGAGGTAATTGCTGATGAAAGCTGAAAGCTTGAGGAAGAGTATTTTGTGAGGACAGAAATGTAGCACAGTGGAAGCAAACATAAATTTTCAATTACAATAAATTAAAAATTGTGTCATTTTTGTGTCACTTGCGTCAATTTCAAAATTGCTTAAAACTGAGATGTCCATACATGCACATAGTGTGTTTTGATAAAAATCTAGCCCTGTTGTTGTAAAGACAACCCAACTTCTGGGGTCAAAACCTACTAGCTCAGAGAGGCAGCAAAAGAACTCAGGTGATCTTCCTACTCAGCTCACGTCCCAGAAAAAAAGACCCAAAGCTAAAGGCTTGCTAGCTCAGCTGGCATCCCAGGAGGAAAAGGCCTTCTAGTTCAGCCTAAAGCCCTGGAAGGGAAAGCCAAAGCTCAAGGCCAAAGAGTTAAGGAGCCTGAGAGCTAGAGTGCTAAAGTGCAAAAGCTAAAGAGATGCTTCTTTCTTCTCCATGCTATCTTAAATACTCTACAACTCTTAAGTCCCTCCTACTACTTAATCCCTGGCAGCTGGTTTCTTGCTCTGCCTATTGACCTAGGGTTAACTTTATTTAATCCTGTGTACAGAAAGTCCTTGGATTAAAGGTGTGTGGTAGGGCTAACCCACAATAAACAAAAGACAGGTTTTACAATCTCGGGGATCATAATCTAGAGATCAAAAATTCTGCAACATAACCTCCCATTCCTTCTTTTCCATTTCCTCTCCCATACCCAATGTCACATTACCCCACCCTCTCTAAAATTTATTTTTTTAAATATCTGTTTCATATTAAAGAGATATTAAATATCTGTTTAATATTATTATGAGTCATTTAAAATTTGTTTCGGTTTTAGCATGTGTTTAAATTTTAAACATCTGTTTAAAGTATTGTTTCCTTGTTGTTGTTTAACAAGTAGAGCCACTAAATTCTCTATCTATGTACATATATACAGGACCATCTCCTGGAGCACAGAGAGACCATCAGGGGCCAAACTTTCGTAGACACCTGACTATCTCTCCCCAGGCAGCTACCAAGTACTAATGGCTCATCAGCTATTGGTGGGACCGGAATCCCTGTATCTCTCCTTCACGTAGGCAAGAATTTCGGCTGGCTAAGTCTTTAGAAACTCTTGTGCATGTGGTCACAGCTGTTACGCGGTCAGGTGTGCAAAGGTCATGTCATATCCAGCAACTAATGTTTCAGTGCAACTGTTAGCTATTGCTAGCTGTTACAATATTTGCCTTGGGGCACATAAGCAGGATAACTGCCCCTGCCCCGAGCCAGCTGCAATACCTGGGAGAGCAGCCAGCACATGGCTCGGGAAGCACAGTATGGAGCTGGCCCTGGTTACAGGGAATTGCAGGTGCGCAGGCCCTGAGGGTATGAGTGTGGGAGAGCTGGCCGTACTCTAGTCTCCCATGCGGTGAGTGGCATAGAAGAGGGAGAGTTATCCCTCTTCACCCCCCACATGAGAGCAGAAAAGCTGTTCCTGCCCTTTGCCAATTGCGGCACTCAGGAGACCAGGCCCTGTGCCTCTCTCAGACAGCACAGCAGAGCTTGCCCTGGTGGCAGGAGTCAGGTGGCCTGCCTGAGGGTGTGAAGCTGAGAGAGCCGGCCCTGCCACTTGTCTGCTGTGTGGTGGTATCTGTCAGGGAGAAATCCCCTCCCCTCCCTTTTGCCCTAGCCACTGTGGCTGGCAGGAGAGCACAGGCTTCCTGATAGCGGGAGAGCTGGTCCTGCCTCTCACCAGCTGCAGCAAGTGATCACCCCTCTGCTGTCAGGAGACCCAGGCAGGGAGCTGGCCTGAGAGAACCACCACAACCTTGCGGCCCAGAACCAGACAGACTCTCAGGTGAGGAGCCAACCCAAAGAAGCTGAACCCCACCTGGGGCTTTGTGGCTAGCGGGAGTGAGCCTGAGAAGACAACCCTCTCCCCACCATGGGCCCACTGGGATTATTTCATAATAGAGATTAGAGGCTCTAGACGCTTAGGTCAGTTTTATAATAAAATTTAAAACTATGTGTGGATGTTGTATGAGCTAGAATTTCTCAGATTTCCCTGATCACAACCAATCACTTGGCCAGATCTAGCAAGAAACAGGGAGGTAGACTTCACATAGTAAGGTAAATAATCCTATACTGGTTCTGCTGAGATAGGGACAGTGGTGAGCTCTGAGCCACAACGTCCCCAGAAAAGCATAGCCATGTTTAGGTATATTTTGTTAAATTTAGATATATTTTGTTTACTCAAGTGTAGTTAATGCCACTATCTAAAACAGTGTGCCTGTTCTGCTTCCTATGCATGCTATTTTCTGCACAATATTTATGCTGTTTGTTCTAATGAAATAGTTCCACTCTTCCCTACATCGTTCATATTTCACTTAAACGTTTTTGATCTCCCAAGTATTACTTGGGCATTTGGTTCTTTCAGCAGAACATAGAAGTTCATATTCACCAGCTTCAGGTCAGGCTATAATGCACCTTGTATGATCCTTTGTTAACGATGACAATGTCAAGTATCAGAGATCCAGCATCTTGGATATTTTGAATAGACACTTTCAGAGAAAGCAGATTGATTCAGTCCAGCAGAGAAATGTAGTCATGCCACTTCTACAAACACACACACAAGCACACACACACAAACACACTCACAAAATAAAATAGGAGGAAAAACAGAGGAGCAAGTGGGGCTGAAATATGGTAGGGTGTATTGAGGAGAAGACAGAGTTGTTCATGGTAGTGAAAATTATGTTACAAAATTACCAGTTTGTAACATGCTTAACTAGATGACTTCCAATGTCATCTAATCATTGGAAAACAAACTGGTATATATATATATATATATATATATATATATATATATATATATATATATATATATATGATTTACATATATGAAAAAATGGAATCTGCTGATAAATGAAGAATCTGAATTGGTGGTTTCCAATTGGCTTTGTAAGTAATGAAATAACAGAAAGATAAAATGGTTGACAAAGTCCAGAGAATTTAAGGGTTTTCTAAACTCACAGCCAGAAGATTGGCAGGTCCTATGAGAAGATGCATGACTATACTGCATAGAATAGAGACACATTGCCTGGCATGGTGGCCCATGCCTATGAATCCCATCTTTCTGGGAGGCAGAGACAGGCAGATCTCTGTGAGTTCAAGGCGAAACTAGTCTACAAAGCAAGTCTAGGACATCCAAGGCTACACAGAGAAACCCTGTCTTGAAAAAAAATAAAATGGAATAAAATAAAATAAAAAAGGCAGACACATCATTTTTCTAGATAAGTCACTTGAGCTATATGTGCACCACACATGCACAAACACACACACACACACACACACACACACACATCCATGTATGTGATGTCATTTTGCTTCTCTCTCTTTCTTCTTATCCCTCTTCCTCTGCCTTTCTTTCTAAAGGTAAGACTGGAATCTGTTCAAGAATAACAAGTACTATGCAAATTTCTAAAATGAAATGTTAGGTTGAATAAATAAATAAATATTGCCTTGAAACTTATGCCCAAACATGAAAGTACTTCCTAGAATTAACATTTGATATTACTTTATTAGACATAAAATATAATTAAAACATTATAGTAATACAAATAACATGTTTCTTGGTATAGGAAGAGAAAGAGAAGAAGAAGACAAAGGTCACCAGCTGCATTTGTGAACTTGATGTATGTTTTATGTTGTGTTACAAATCAGGAACTCCACAAGCACCAAATATATCTGTGCACAGTGTTCTTTTGTGAGACTGTGTCTCCAACCAAGAACCATGTATGGATATAACCTAGAACCCCTGCTAGATGTAGCCTGTGGTAGCTGAGAATCCAAGTGGGTTTCCTAGTAATGGGAACAGGGACTGTCTCTGACATGAACTCAATGGCAGGCTCTTTGACCTCCCCTGCCATCCTAGGGAGGCGCAGCCCTGCTAGGCCACAGAAGAGGACTTTGCAACCAGGCCTGAAGATACCTGATAAGCTAAGGCCAGAAGAAAGGAGAGGAGGTCCTCCCTATCAGTGAACTTGGAAAGGGGTAGGGAGAAGATGAGGGAGATAGGGTAGGGTTGGGAGGGCATGAAGGAGGGGGATACAGCTGGGATACAAAGTTAATAAACTGTAACTAATATTAAAAAAAATCAGTAACAAAACTGAATTATCCTATAAATTAAGCTGTAATAATTTGTTTTTATTCCATGACTCTTCTATATATTTCTTTTAAAATTATATTATTTCACAGAAATTACAAGATGTTTGGTGTGATTGAAAGTGCATTTTTGAAAAATCAATGCAATTTTTAAAAACACATAAAATAAAATGATAAGATTAGCCAAAAACAAACAAACAAACAAACAAAACATCAAGTGTAGCATTTAAAACAAAACTAAAAGACAACAAAAATGTTTAAAGAATAGAAAAGAAGTTGGAAACAGCCCAGATGTCCCTCAACTGAAGAATGGATGCAGAAATTGTGGTACATCTACACAATGGAGTATTACTCTACAATGAAAAATAAGGAAATCATGAAATTTGCAGGTAAATGGTGGGACTTGGAAAGGATCATCCTGAGTGAGCTGTCCCAGAAGCAGAAAGACACACACGGTATATACTCACTCATATAGACATATAACATAGGATTAACCTACTAAAACACTGAACATCTAAAGAAACTAATCAAGAGAGCGGACCCTGACTAAAACGCTCAATCCCCATCCCGAAAGGCAAAGAGGATAGACATCAGAAGAAGAAGAAAACAGGAAACAACCTAGGAACCTGCCACAGAGGGCCTCTGAAAGGCTATGCCCTACAGACTATCAAAGCAGACACTGAGACTTAAGGCCAACTGATGGGCAAAGTGCATGGAATCTTAAGTAAGAAGTGGGAAATAGTAAGATCTGCAGAGAACAGGAACCCCACAAAGAGAGCAACAGAACCAGAAAATTTGAACACAGAGGTCTCCCCAGGGACTCATATTCCAACCACGGAACATGCATGGAGATAACCTAGAACCCCTGTACAGATGTAGTCCATGACAGCGTAGTATCCAAGTTGGTTCCATAGTAATGGGAAGAGGGACTGCCTCTGACACAATTTGATAGGCCTGTTCCTTGATCACCTCCCCCTGAGGGGAGAGCAGCCCTACCAAGCCACAGAAGATGACAATGCAGCCATTCCTGATGGGATGTGATAGACTAAGATCAGAAGAAAGGAGAGGAGGACCTCCCCTATCAGTGGACTTGGGAGGGGCAAGCGAGAAGAAGAGGGAGGGAGGGTAGGGCTGGAAGGGTAGGAGGGAGGGGCTTATGGGGGATACGAAGTGAATAAACTGTAAAAAATAAATGAATAAATAAATAAATACAAAAAATAAAATAGAAAAGATTGACAGGAGAGTTATAACTTTAACTAGATTTTTCTAAGTCTTATAAAATGTAAACTGAATTACAAAAGTGACAGCAAATGAATGAGCAGGCGATACAAAAGGAGGCTCTCTCATTGAAAGAAACCATTTGACAACCATACTGAGCCACTGGGAATTCCTTCTTAAGCAATAAAATCATTGTATACTGAAATGTACTTCAAATATGGCAATGTAATGTAGGCAAGAAAACCAAAATTCTCACACAGGTAGGGTGTTAAGAAAACTGGACAAAGAACTAAAGCATGTTTGGAGGAATTAAATGAGAACATACGCCTAATAAAGGTCATTATATGAGTACAGTGGGCCATATCCACAGTGTGCTACAAATGGTCAAGTAGATGTTTGTGCTTGGCAACGTTTTTCTTGAGCGTGTAGTATGTAGCTGAATATATTTATGTATTAGAGAAGTAAACTAAAGGAGTAGTATTCCCTTCGTTGTACTTACAGTTTAGTCAAGTACAGGCTAATATTTTACAGAAACAAATTCTAAATTACATGAAAGAATATGAAATTCTGTTGAGTAGGACAAAACACAGGAGAGAGCTAGAGCGTGGTAGTGGGCTGAGTTATTTTTAAAATGATGGTTAGGGAAAGACGCCTAGAGAGATGCTGAGGCAGCAACAGCAGCAGATGCAGCTGGAAGACAGGGGGATGAGAGATAAGAATGCAGCAGCCTTCTGGGCATTTGGGTTTTAATCAGAGTAAATTCTGAATTGTGGAAGTTCCATTACTTATGTGGTATTTTTGTGGAAGCCGAGATAAATTTAAAAAGGTATCATCATTAGCCCAGTGACAATGCCAAACATTCTTATGTGACTGAAACTTTTGTATTCAATTTATCACATAGATGGATCATTGAACATTGAAGGTGGGTTGATCCTAGATGAGAATAAGATGTGCTGTCTAGGAGCCACATCCATTAGAAGATGCTGCTCATCTAACAGTCCTGCAATTCCAGGTTCCAGTGAAAAAGAAAACATTTACAATATTAATCTGTGTTTATACATGTCAGATTTGGGTAACATAAAAATCAAAGCGCATAGCTAAATAGGAATATGGGGATAGATGAAAAATTATGAGGATATGAATGGGGGAATCAGGCTAGTTACAGTAATATTTCATACTTGTATGAAACTTTCAAAGATAAAGACATTTTTAACCAAGAAGAATTTTGTTACAAGGAGCAGCCTTACCAGGCCACAGTAGAGGACTGATAGACTAAGATCAGAAAGGAGAGGAGAACCTCCCCTATCAGTGGACTTGGGAGTGGCATGCATGCAGAAAGGGGAGGGAGGGTGGGATCGGGAGGGGAGGAGGGAAGGGCTTATGGGGGGATATAAAATGAATAAAGTGTAATTAATAAAAAATTTAAAAAAAAGAAGAACAAAAAAGAGTAAATGAACTAACAGGGCAGTTGATAAAAAGTGGGGATAAAGAGGAGTCTGCATTTTTGTTTAAAAATTAGATCATGTTTTCTGTGAGAAAAGAAACCTTTTATAAGAGAGAAAACTTTTGAAGCATGAGAAAGAAAGAATTGTTATATTAGCATTCTCTGTTGAAGCTTGACATATGTGGAAAGGTAGTGACCTGTGGTAGAAAGACAGACAATGTATTAGTGTGCTGAGTAAAAAGCAGAGAGCGGAGCAGCATGCTTGCCAGGTTCATGTGCAGCTGTGATCGTGGGAACATACTCAACTTCCCTCCACAATAGCTTTAGTTTATCTTAGAGTAATAAATAATAACATCACCAGCTCAGAATTATGAACGAATTATGGAGGACTGAAAAGAGAAGGTAGTAGGGACTCAAGGAGTAGTAGCCTGAGAAAGCAGAGAAAACAGGAAACTTCACAGTTTCTTGGTATTAGCGATGCAGTACTGGGGATGATCAGTAATATGTTGTTTATAGTTCCATCTCAATTACTGTGTAACAGGTATAATTATAATAAAGTAATATTTTGCGTTCTCTTCCATGCATATGCTCAGAAGCATATGGGGTGTACACAAAACTGACTGAGAATGGAGGGCAGTGGATTTTCTGTTGATAATCATGATGAAAAATCATCACCAAAAAAGAAAGATGAGCATGTATTTTCAGGGTTGATAACACAGGTGAATCATGCATTTTAAGAAAGATGAAGAGGAAATAATAAATGATAGGAAGGAGAATCATTAATCAGATAAGTGAAGTACGTGGAAACTTTAGCAATAGTAGAATTCAAGGAAGCAAAAGTCTCATAAACATAAGTACAACTTCTTATACTTAAAATTGCCGGTGCATGCACAATAGCAATTATACCAAATTTATGTGTGCATAAACATATTTACATATGCATATGTATATATACAGATTATGGACATACTTCTATCTATATGTTCATAAGTATGTATATGTATGCATCTATGTGTATATAATGAAGAAGATAGAAGAATGAACAAAGGCTTCAGTTTGTGCTTGTTTCCAAAAGGAGTGAAGCATCTTTAAATTTAGCAACATTATTGCACTGTTTCATTTTGCTTTGATGGAAGAATTTGTTCATCCCAACTCCTCTAATTATAAACAAAGGCAGACCACAGTCCTGAGCTAGGCTTTAGTGTAGGGGCCAAAATTGGCAAGTTAAAAATTCCAATATCCAATTCAGAGTCTATGTCTGACACTCATTGTCCACAGGCAAATTCATAAATCTCTTTTTTTTTCAAGTTTCTCATCCCCTAAATTCCTCTGCCATGGACTTCTTTTTTTCTGTAACAAAGGGATTGCTTTTTTCCTCTTAAAGTCCATATTTTCAAATCTTATCCACCACTGTAATGATACTGATGATGGAAATAATAAAAACCATAAACAGGCTTATGTCAGAACATGACACTGGGTCCTTCATGATACAAGGGTTACTTCATGAGAAGGAACATAAAGGGTGGACTGGGAGAGGCTAAATCAGGAGGATCTATGTTGAGGTCTGCTTAAGCTACAGAGAAAACCAGAGACTAGCTTGACTACATAGATAGACCCTGCTTGTTCACCCCGAGTGACATCAGAATGTGTTCTGCTCTCCCTCACCCTCTCCACCACTTCATTTCATAATCTCTCCCTCTGTCACTTCTTCCATTTCTGCTTTTTACCCTTTCTTTTCCAATGTCTCTTCACTTAGCCCCTCTCTGCCCACATCTTCCTTGCTACTTCTCTCTGTCCCTGTCATATGAGAACAAAGTGACAAAATAGATCAATGAGAGCCAAGAATCAAGTGCTCAAGAGAACTCTATTAGGTTGACACCTTGGCCTCAGATATTCAACTTTCAGGGGTGCAATGTGTCTATTGGATAGGTCACATGGCCTTTTATAACAACAGTTCAAATTAACTTGAAAATAAGAATATAAGACCTCCCTTTCCATGAACTTATTAAAACCTTTTTTTTTGTATTTTATTTTTTTCTTATCCGTTACATTTTATTAACTCTGTACCCCAGCCGTGTCCCGATCCCTCATTCCCTCCCAGTCCCTCCCTCCCTCCCTCCTCTCCACCGTGCCCCTTGCCAAGTCCACTGATAGGGGGGACCTCCTCCCCATTCATCTGATCCTGTTTTATCAGGTATCTTCAGGACTGGCTGCAAAGCTCTCCTCTGTGGCCTAACAGGACTTTTCCTCCCTTGGGGGGTGGGGAGGCCAAAGAGCCAGTCATTGAGTTCCTGTTAGAAATAGTCCTTGTTCCCCTCACTATGGGAAACCAATTGGTTACTGAGCTACCACAGGCTACATCTGAGCAGAGGTTCTAGGTTACATTCATACATGGTCTTTAAGACCTTTTTGATGCGTCCATAGAAGAGCTTTATAAAGTCAACCTGTGATTTCAAATGACTGAAAGATACAAAGCAAGATATGTGTTATGAGTATGTATATGAGGGCTTTCTGAGAACTTGAACTACTTAATATTTAAAACCAAATAATAAAAAGTAGAAATCAGATTGGCAGTCACATGCGTTTGAAGAGGACAAGACAACTCAAACTGGAGCAGAGTCACCTCCACCAGAGATGATGGGCCAGCTAAAGAGCTATGAGAAGAGAGGGAAAAGAGGGAAGTGATTCAAGAGATCCTAAACAGGCCAGCAGGTAGAAGGAGGGACAGATGATACCAGGTTTCTAGATTACACTGGAGAATGGCGATTTGATATGGAAGAAGTCTGGTCCCCAGAAGGTATCTTCGAAGTGGAGAATGTATTTCATTGCAGGCCGTAACCTTTCTGAACTCACAATAAACCAAGAACACAGTCCCTTACTTTATCAGTGCTTACGGCTTTGCTACTTAACTCTATCAGGACAGTTACAGATCGTGGGTGTGCCCAGGAGCAACAGATATAGTAGTAGAACAGAAAGTGTGCCAGCTTGTGATAAGTGTGTGATAAGTGGCTGTGATTCTTTTATAAAGGATGAAGCATGTTATTCTTTTTTTTTTTTTTAGCAAGTTATTCTTATCAGTCCTGTTTTATGTTTTTAAGTAAGACAATCTGTCAATGAACAGCTCCTGACCTTTCTCTCTTCCTTTCCTTTCTTATTCCAAATCTCAGCGGCCTAAGAAAGCTTTGTGTCCTTCCTTTGTTATCTGTGGGGAGTTTAACTGTCTGTCATCTAGTCCACCCACCCCGTACCTACCACCACACCACCATAACTGCCCTGCCCCTATCATGCTCTTCTATAAGCGCTCATGTTTTTTGGCTTTTGTCTGTTTTGTCAGGGGGTGGGGGAGAGACCATTTGGCAAGACTGCACTGCAGAAGCTGTGGAAAACTTCGTAATGGCAAACATTCTACAAGTTTAGCCAATAAACCCAGATTAGAAAATCATAAATACTTAATAAGATGCTGTCAGAAGTAACATTGTTCTGATGTGTGTTCTACTAGAGCATGGTCAAACTTACCAGGGACAATAGGGAAAATTGACTCTCCCTCTCCAGACAGCTATCAGTTGCCATCAGTTCTCAATTTCTGTCATCGACCTTCAGCTATGGGTAGGGCTTCATGTCCTTTCTTCTCCATGCAGGAACTTTGTGTGGCTTGAGCTTCTGAAGGCCTTGTGTATTCTGTCATAACGTTTAGAAACAAGCAAGTAGATTTCTAAAAGGCTTGCAGCCAATCTTGCCCCAAAGTTGAGGACAGTGTTGAAGGAAGAGACAGTGTTGAATGATGAACTATGTGACCAGGCAGGAGGTATTTTGTTCCCTGGTAATATGAATCATGGTTTGTGGATTACATTGTAAAACAGAACATTCAGAACAGGTTTCAAATCAACAGGAGCTAAACGCTATCATGGTAAAGATACCTATTCTGTACTCTGGTATCTGGGAACAATTTTTAAAAATTAATAAAGCCCCGGTTTCATTGGAGACACCCACACAACACTACAATATTTAAATGACCCATGTGTGAATGGCTCTAAATGTCTCTTAGTGTTCAATTATTCACTAGTTCATGGCTTATTCTAAGCTTTAAAAAAATGTTGGAAAGTATTTTTCCTTTTATTGAAAGTAGATTTTTGTACATAATATATCCTGATTACAGTTTTCCCTCCTCCACTTCTCTCAGATGCTCCCTAGCCTGCCTCCTCTCCAGATGCACTCTCTCTCTCTCTCTCTCTCTCTCTCTCTCTCTCTCTCTCTTTCTCTCATCAGAAAACAAACAGGCTTCTAAGGAATAATAACAAAATAAAATAATAAAAGACAACAATTTCTTCATCACAATTTCACATATCAAACAAATAGCAGGAAAAGAGAGCAAAAAAAAAGATACAAGAAATAGAGACCCACTTGTTTGTATAGGAATCCTATATGAATGCTCAACTGGAAGACATAATATACATACAGAAACCCTGGTGTGAACTCCTGGAGGCACTGTGCATACTGGGTTAATCTCTGTTAGTTTGTCTGAGCTTTAGTCATGTTACTTTAGGGGACCTTGTTTCCTAAGCACCCATCCCTCTGGCTCTTACTTTCTTTTTGCCTCTTCTTCTTCAGGGTTCCTTGAACCCCAAGAGGAGGGATCTGATGGAGGCATAACCTTTAGGGATGAGTATCCAAAGCCTCTTGCTCTGTGCATAATGTCTCTTGGTCTTTGTTTTCATCCCTGTTTGTTGCAGAAGGAACCTTCTCTGATGGTGGCTGACCTATGAGTACAGCAGAATGTAATTAGGAGTCGTTTTATTGCTACATTTAAAAAATGTAGATCAGTAATATTTGGCTATTCTCTGACTTCCTGGAATATCTAGTCTGAGGTTCTTTTTCACCAAGCAATATCAGGTACAGGTTTCATCATGAGGAGTAGGCCTTGACTCAACTCAGATATTGGTTGATTATTCCCACAAGCTTTGTGGCACAATTGCACTAGCACTGGGATGACACCACTGTAGATCAAAGTGTTTGTGGCTGGGTAGGTGTTTACATCTCTCTTTCAGTGACCTGCAGAGTATATTTCTGTACCAAAGATGTTAGAATATAGGGTAAAGGCTGCATGTAGGCACCAGCCAGAATTCTCCGTGTTCAATGGATTGTGTAGGTGTGGTATTCAGGAATGGGACTTGCCATCAGTTTGTAGAGAGCAACCTACAGTCTGGGCAACAGCTTGGGTTGTTTGGAATTCGTTTGGGACACTTTTAGCCAGTAACTCAATTAGATGTAACCTAGTACCATAGCATGGCTATGGTCATGCTCTAAACTGATTTTATTATGTTGAGGTATGTCCCTTACATTCCTAATTGCTCCAGGACTTTTATCATAAAGGACTATTGAGTTTTGTCACAGGCTGTTTCCATGTCTAATGAGATGATCATGTGGCTTTTGTCTTTCAGTTTGTTTATGCAGGAGGTTACATTTACTAATTTACATATTTTGAACCATCCTTGCATAACTGGATGAAGCCAACTTTGACTATGGTGGATTATCTTTCGGTTGTGTTCTTGGTTTCAGTTTTCAAGTATTTTATTGAGAATGTTTGTTTCTATATTCACAAGGAAAGTTGTACTCTAATCTTTTTTTGTCAGGTCTCTAAGTAGTTTGGATATCACGGTGTCTGTGGCCTCATTAAAAATGAGCAATATTCATCCTGTTTACATTTTGAGAAAAAAATATGGAGTATTGGCATTAACTCTTCTTCAAAATGATGACCTCAACACAAGTTCAAATTGAAACATGGCAAGCAGTCTAAATTTGCCAGGCATATTTTCCTTAAGACGCTTCTCCAAGTGAACTGGATAAATATAGTAGCTGTTACAGTCACCCAGTGTATAGCTAATTCTTCTGTTTAAGTGGCTAATGATCAATTTGAGGAAACAATAAAGTGTTGTTTCCAAAAGTACTTCAGCCTTTTCAAAAGTGTAATGGTTCCAAGAAATATTAAAGGTAGATAAAATAATCTTAGATCTTTTTTTGGCATAAACAGTTCAGAATGACTTGCTGTGTAAGGGAGAAGCAAGAGAGTAGAAAAGAATTATGAATAGAAAAAAACAGAGCAGAAGAAAAGTGATTATAAGGGAGTTTTATGCTTTGACTATGACTCTTTCCAGTATAGAGCATTTATGAATACAGCACATATATTTGACCAATACTTTAAGTGGAAATGAAGTCTTTACACTTAAGAAAGGAAATTGTAATAATTATGTCTCAGTGAATTGTCACAGGTTCTTCTGCAATTATACACATTCCAATATTTAAGTAAAAATGGCACATATGCAATATAAATTGGTCTTAACGATAAAATTAAAATAAATTTTCTTCACATTACAGTGTCAATTACATTCTTTTGTCATCTTTGTTTGAACTGGAAAGTGTTACCTTCTCAGGGATAATTTCTGTGACTGAATCATGGTGTCTTATGTAGCTGCTAATTGTCTGATATTTCAAATTATTAAAAAAGCCATGAAAGCCAAATTTGACCAGCATTAAATGACTAATCTTGTGTGAAAATTTGGCAGTTATATTTTCTTATTATAACATCCTTAGAAACAATGAATATTATATACAGTGTTGGTTTAATGCTAGAAGTGGTGTACTGTTTTTCCTCTCTCTGTTGTATTATACTATGTAAAAATAATGAATTTCATTGGATAGCATTTTAAGCTGGCTATGTGAAAATTTAAAACTATGTGTGTTGAAATAGCTTTGTCAGCATCATCTGCATCCCACAAATTTTCATCTTTACCCAAACATGGCTAACTTACACAAGGATTCTGCCACCAATATCTGCTATCATGTTAGCTGTGTAAGAAACACACTGTCTCCTCTCTGGGGTAAGCTTCTTCTGGGTGCCCACTGAAATGCTCACTGTTGACCTTAATTTTAACATCACCATAGAAGTATATATGATATTTTTACTTAATGAAATATTTCCATATTAAAAAAAGTCCTTAAATCCCAAAATTAGTCATAGAGACATAAGCAGTATTTTCTCTCTTCTCCAAAGATTGTAATTTACCTTGCTAGACTCAGATAAAGTAAAGGATAATTGATTTCACCTTTTTGAACATGTTCCCAATAGTGGACTTGTTTGCACACATGATAGCTGTGGTTATTTTGATTAATCTTCTTCATACTGTTTTCCATATGGCTTTATTAATTTATATCCATACTAACAGTCTATAAGACTACCTTGTATTTGTATGCAGAAGTAAATCTCTTGTACTTGAGAAACCACCAAGCTTTTCATTGTCCTTAACCCTTTGTATCTTCCCTTTTTCTCTTGCTGGAACTGACTTGTCTCAAACTGTCACGTATCTCACTCAATATTCTAGTCTATTTTCTATAAGATATCATTCTTCTTGGATTCTTTCCTGGTCTTCATTTAAAGAAAAAGAATCACTGTTCTGATAGGGCTGGGGAGATGGCTCAGAGGGAAAGGTATTTGCCACAAAGTTCAATTCCCTAAGGTCAATCACCAGAACCTACATGGTGAAATGAGCTAATGGACTCTTACAGTTTTTCTCTGGCCTTCACACATGCACACTGACCACTGAGATGCATGCCTGACCACCAAGTAAGTAAAAAAAGAAAAAAAGAAAGAAACAAAAATAAACCACTGTTGTCATGTTTAATTTTACTTATTTTCTCTCTTGTAATGAATTTACATTCTTTGTGAAAGTGGGTGTTTTCATTTTTATTCACTAATAAATCTCCACCATCAATTATTATTCTGACAGAGATACTAGCAAAAATGGGTAGGTATGACTATTACATATTGTATTTTTTTGGTTATTGGCTTTGCCTTTCTTTAGAATATATTTCTGTTTTTGCTTTTGTTACTTTTGTTGATTCTTTGACCAAATATCTGACAAGAAGCACGTTAAGGATTTGTTTTGCTTAAATCCTAAGGGAATATGGTGCATCATGAAGGGACAGACATAATGGAAAGAATCTGAGCTGGTTGGTCACATTTGTTGATAATACGGGGGGACTGCAGGTGCTCAGCTTCCTTTCTCCTTTTTCTCCAGTCTGAGACTGAGCAAAGGTCGCTTTGGGAGGACCTTTCAAATTAAACTTTCTGTAAACACCTCATAGACCCAACAGCAATGAGTTTCTATGGTGGTCGTAATTCCAATGAAATGGACAACCTTTAAATTTGGTCATTATAATTTCATTTTCATGTAGATGCTGAGTGCTTAGAAAAAAAATATTTGCAGCTTGTACAGTAAAGCGATTTTCATATTACCCTTTATCTCTTTCTTTTCAATCTGAGTTAAATGTACACTTTTTCTATGCTATTAAAATTTTTGACAAAATTGTGTGTTACCTATTTTAACACCACATAGATAACTGGCTGACACAATATCTTTAGAAGTAAATTTGTTGAAGTTTTTGACACTTTCTTCTTCTCATGGTGAGGCCTTTGTAAAAAAAAGAGTAGAATCTATGAAATAGTTGCTCTGGATCCTGACTGGCAATTGTTCTTGATTACCGCAGATGTCATTCACTCTTTATCTAAACTCATCATCCCTCACATAAGAGAGCTTACAACTTGTTATAAGTAGGAATCTTCAAAATGCTGAATTGTAAAAGCGAGGTGAAAAGAAATTCCTATGGGTCAAAGTAATGAATCTTAAAAAGACATTTGAGCTTCCCATGTTCAACTGGCATGTCATTCCTATCCAACTTCAGTGACCCATGTTGAATCGTTGCCTGCTCATTAAGTTTATTTTTTTTAATTTTGAAATGCAAGCATATTTTATAGAAGATAATGGGCTTTGGATGTTTAGCATATAAACTAGGGTTCTATTTACATAAATTATAATGATTCATTATGGAAGGAGTAGCCCACTCACATGCAAGTTGTTCAGGATTGAAAGAATACATTTGACCTTAGTATACTTTTGGTTTCCTACCTTACTGCATTCATAGAATTATCCGGGACATACTACCACAGAACCAATATCTTTTCATCCTTGCATTCAGAACAGGCAAGCAAGTAATGAGTATTCCACTTGATTTCAGTAAAAGCAAAAAAATAATTTCATAAGAGTCTAGGTATTTTGGTGAGCAGAATAAAAACAGAACTGACAAAAAACAAGTGTCTTGATCTGATAAAATTTTGAATGTGACCATTATCTACCTTAAGAACAAATGAAAACTAAGATAAGCACATATGAAAACATCATAGAGTTAGAGGAACCTCAATTGTAAACTGGCTCCCAGACTTACTTAGGCAAAATAACCAGAGCCAGAAAGAGGCATGTATGGCACAGGTGTCCTGAGCAGCAGCTCTTGATTTGCTTTTTCTGGTGAGTCGCTTTCCTTCCTTGCTCCAAGTGGAACTCATCACTGGTTTCTACCCTTGAGGCCTCTGAAAGGTTTCCTTTGTTCTTCTCTGGACAAGGTTTCTATCAACTTGTCCACACTGCCTTCTATATCTTTCACGTCTGCAAACTCTCTTACACTATTTGCAGAAAACAGGTTCAATAGATGAAAACTGTCTACTTCAGAACATTTATAAAAATTCTTGGGATAAAGCTGATAAGGTAGCAAATCATATTTTCTCAGTTGAGCTCATTATATTTTGTGAATTTGTAAATTCTATTACTTAACATTATTTTAAGAGAAAGTACATTAATATCATGTTAAGCAATAAAAATGTTTTTTGTATGAGAAGAAAAATAGGATACACATATTGAGCTCCTTTGAACTTTGAAGACAAATATGCATTTATTTTTTATGCATTGGAGCCTGAGAAATTTTTCTTTTACCAGCAAATATTACAAAATTAACAAGTCATTGGAAAAAATGCAACTTTTTGAAAAAAAATTGAAATAAATTTTGAGAAAGAATTTGAGTGATTTAATTATACTGAAAATTGGATTAAGTGCTAAGTGTGATGGGACATGCATTTAATCCCAGTTTCCTGGAATCAGAGAATCTCTGTGAAGACAATGCCTACTTGTTCTATGTAGCGAGTCCTGGGTCAGCTAAGCCTACATAATGAAATGCTGTTTCAAAGAAACAAAGGTTTAAGTATTATAACTTAATTAATTATGACTTGCTTTACAATTGCCACACTTGGAAATCATTAACATGGTCAATAAAATGATATGAGGTTTTAAAATTTTTCACTGTTATAGTAATTCTGTTATTCTCTGTGATAATATTAAATGCATGATTATGATAGATAATAAAAGAAGTGTTGTTACTAATTATGGCTGCAAAGATATTGTCAAAATTCTTTGTACAATTGGAAAAGCTATAATTTGTGCATCTATAAGCAAATTCTTATTGCCAAAACTTTATAGTTTAAAAACTATAAATTACTTTGTAGAGTATATGAGACAAAAGACTAAAAGCACAGGCAAAAGGATCAAAGATCCACCCTCTCCCACTGTTGGAGGTCCCAGTGAAACCACAGTGATGACAGCCACTACATATACACAGAGGAACTGGTGCCAACCAGGCAGGTCCTGTGCTTGCTGCTTCACTCTCTGTGAGCCCAAATGAGTCCTGCATAGTTGATTTGGTGGGCCATGTTCTCCAGGCATCCTTTACCTTCTCTGACTCCTACAATCTTTCCTTCCCTCTTCTGTGGGGTTCCCCGGTCCCTTGGAGGAGGGACCCAAAGGAACCTCCAATTGAGACTCTCGTTCTTCATAATATCTGGCTGTGAGTATTTGATCCTGTCTAGTTGGGACATTCTTAACATCAGATTCTTAAAACACGAGTAGCAGATTGGAGAATAGTAAGGCCATGAAGTAAGAAATTAAAGGAAAGAAGGAAAGAGGAAATGGAAAAGAATCAAATGACTTATGTAAAACTTATTGATAGCAACACATTGGATTGTTTCCAGTTTCGCAGTTTTACTATTTAACATTGTGACAGTCTTGTCGCTCAGACCTTGTCTATGTGCGCATATATGTCTCTGTGAGTGTATGGTTATTTCTGCTTATTCTGTGACGATAAGATACAAGCACAGAATTGCAGGTAAAATGTCAGGCACTGACTATTGGGAGATAGTTTGTAATGAAATATGTTAAATGCTTATCCATTATTTTAAAATACAAGGGGTTTGTCTCTAAACTGCTATAGATTACTCTTCTTGACTAACCCTAAAGAAAAAAATTGTACACATCTTAACTACAGGTATGTATGCATGTACAACAATTGTAAAACACAGAACATTTTCAAGGCTAAAAATACAATTATAGGAGATTCAATAATTTGAAGTTAGGATTACATGCCCCAGATATATATTAATAGGGAAATGTGTAAGAAAGCTGCACATTGAAACAAATCAAAAGGCCCAATCAAAATGAACTTTGTAATATCCTTCTTTCTCTGTTAAAGAGCAATCTCCAAATCTATTATACCAAAGCATCAAGAATGGAAGAAGCTTCCATACTTTGTACCACAACTCAGATTCAGTTCGTCTCTTGGTTGATTTCTGTTATGAGATAATACATTCTACTTATCTTTCCCAAGAAATGTTTTTGAGTCATCTGCTCCACTATTTTTTTACGCTGAAGTAAACAGGCAAATACACCGTGTGAAGTCAGTCTCTAAGATCCTGTGTATTATAAACCACAAGAAACCAACCTTTCAAACTCCTTTTTGCTGAACCTCAGTAAAGACTATGCATTAGGTACATGATATGTAAATAAATCAAGCGTACTCAAATAGCCAGATAGTGACTGTTTTAGTTGACTAGAAAAAAAGGGCCTTCTTCTTGTGGTAAAATATGTCTACTTTCACAAGGACACCAGCGAAGAGGGATTGTATCATTTGGACTTTGGCAGATGTTGTCAAGCCCTGTCACCCAGAGGCATTTTTAATGAAAGACACAATGCCTCATCTCATGCGTGCTGCCAGCCTGTAGCCTTCAGCTCTCCACTTTCCTAATCACTGCCTGAGCATCACAGACCTGCCTTGCACAAGGTCAAGCCTTTCCTTGGAATGTTCCACAGTGAGAAACAGACTGATCCTATCCAGGAATATAAAGACCTTGCCACTCCAATTACCTTCAACGGTATAGAAGATAGTGTCCGTATCCCTCCATTTGGGTAAACAGAGGTTGCCTCCAGTCTCAGCACAGACGAGGTTTTTCTGTCAAATCCTCCTTCCCTTCCACAGGTGTTCCCCCTCCCACAGGGGCTCAATCAAATAAACACCCTGCATGCTAAATTCCATCCCATACTTTGCTTCCATGGGAACCCAATCTCAGGCAGAGAGTAAGCAGAAAAAGACTACAATAATGTTTGCAGGTGTTGTGACTGCCTTGCTCAAACTGCCCTTCTGGAGAGACCAATGCCCTTTATGGCAAGCCAGTTGGCTCACCAAACAGTTAGATCAAGCATCTCTATTATAAGAATGTAGCATCTCTATTATAAGAATGTAGCATTTCAAATGTTTTGCATCCTGGATAAAATATAAATTATAAATACCTTTTCCCTTGAATTTTTTTTTCACTATTGATTTTACTACGAATTCTTTATAGTAAAACCAGGTTATCTTCTCAACTAGATGTAAAGATAACAAACTGTACATGTGAAGATCAAATAATTATAGTTTTAAAGCTACTCAGACTTTTCAAGTAGATGATATTGGTGAAATGAATCATGTAATTTATTTATATTTTTGTTTCATTAGAATCCATGACATCAATACTTTTCTTTTTCTTCTCCTCACTCTACTCTGTCCTCTATAGAAAGTTCATTCTACATTATCATGTTTTCAAAATTCTTCTGATACTTTGGGGTGACAGTTGAGGAGGACATTTATTTATCTGAGCCATTTTTCTACTTATGTTAA
This sequence comes from Psammomys obesus, assembly GCF_907164565.1. Taxonomy (NCBI): domain Eukaryota; kingdom Metazoa; phylum Chordata; class Mammalia; order Rodentia; family Muridae; genus Psammomys; species Psammomys obesus. Next base: position 29,549,005 of record NW_026596046.1, read on the forward strand.
ATAGGGGAAACAAAGTTTAGCAGTGATTGCTATGCTTCTTATTAAGTGAGATAATACCAGAAAAACACATAGCGTGGTACTTAGCACAATGATGTATCCTGTGAAAAGATCATGAGAAACATTTCAAGGTAACATAGATTCTAGGCCCCTTCACAAAAAGTGCAGAAGGGGCAAAACTCTTTGTTTTATTATTTTACTTCAACTCCAATATATGGAGCACTCCTATATGCTAGATGTACAATCATGTACAAAATAACCTCTTTAGATGCACTTGTACAGATTTGTTGACAAGTGCATTATTATGTACAATCAAATGTGAGGTCAAAGTGAGAAGACAATGGTAACTGTACACACAAGAAGGCTAACGTGAAATAGTGTTTCTTCTTTGCTTATTTAGCATTTATTCTTCTTTATCTCTTTAGCAAAACAATAGCATTCAGACAAGGAACTAAGCTGTCATTCTGGATGACTAGGTCGACAGTATTAAGTGCAGGCATGCTCATTCCTACAGCAAGGGTGATATTCCATCATTGATACAAACGCAAATCTCTGATCTTCAACCCCATTCCTAATGAAAATATTTATTATCGTCGAATCTGGCAGATAATTCTCACAATTCTTATAATTATTTAGGAATAAGTGATTTTTAGAACATGGGTCTAAATAATGGCTCCAGTGATATAGTAATTGAGGGGGAAATCATCGTTTATGAACTATTCCTACTGAAAAAAGCAACTTTGTATAGCAATAATATACAGGACAGATAGAATTCTCACACACCCTTACTGCAATTAATCACTTTCAGTGAAACAAATAGTATACATGTCATCAATGGTTCAACATAGTTTGAGAGCATCCTTGTCTTTTGATATCGACAAAATCTGACATGTGCCTGCCTTCTGTGTTTGTATCGTAGAAAGCAATGCTTTGGCACCTGGTATACAATGCCATTTCTATAAAGAAAAAAAAAGGCTGCATTGTCCCTGACTTATAATGGAATAACAGACATTGGTATTTGTTATAACACAAATACTGAAATATTCTGTGATCCATCATCAGGAATAAAATGGAAAATTGTAACACTAAGAAAGGAAAGGTGAGAAGAGAAAATACATTGTCAGAGGTGTGAAAATAATGCACATGATATAGGAAGATACAATAGAATCGGATGTGAAGAAAAAAGGAATGGGAGGCCAGGATAATTAATATGTACTCAGCCCCAGATATTAATTTTCCTGTTTATTCATTATAATGTTTTGCAGACAAAGAACCTGATATATGTTGTCCACACAAGCTGACCTAGCAAGAAAAGAATGATCAGAAATTGAGAGCACAGATCTTGCACATTGAAGCCTGATTTACATACAAGTCCTAGGCTTCTGATAAGAATCCATTGCTTATTAAGGACATGAATGAAGTACTTTTATAGTTGAACCTGAAACAAGTTCTTCCTGTTCTGCAGTTTGAGTTCCCATTACTCCAGTGTGACTTTGGCATGTCTACCACCACAAAATGAAAACGTGCTGGCTAAGGAAAGGAGAGACCGAGCAAACCCAGCTTCATGCTTTAATGAGATTAAAGTTGCTCCTTCTGAGACTCTAAGCCTTTAATTGCTCTAGCATCTTCCACAAGAAAACTGTTGTCTCTTTTTCCATTATTTGAAAGCAGATGGGATGCTCAGTTCTTCCCTCAGTTTGGCAAGCATGAGATGATGTCTTCTGTGCCCAGGAATGCTGATCTTGCCATATCCTGTAGCTAAGAACACTGCCTTGATTTCTGTATCCATTCCTCCATGGAGGGACATCAAGGTTGTTTCCAGTTTCTAGCTATTACGAATAAAGCTGCTATGAACATGGTTGAGCAAATGTCCTTCTTGTAAAGTTGAGTTTATTTCTGAGCTATTCCTAGGAGTGATATAGCTGGATCTTGAGGCAGCCCTATTCCTAATAGTCTGAGAAAGTGCCATATTGATTTCCAAAGTGGTTGTACAAGTGTATACTACTACCAGCAATGGAGGAGTGTTCCCTTTCTCCACATCCTCTCCAGTATGTATTGTCACTTGAGGTTCTGATCTTAGCAATTCTGATGGATATTAGGTGAAATCTAAGGGTTGTTTTAAGTTGCATTTCCCTGATGAGTAAGGACATTGAGCATTTATTTAAGTGTTTCTCTGTGATTCGATATTCCTCTATTGAGGACACTGTTTAGCTCTGTACCCCATTTTTTAACTGGATTACTTGGTTTGTTGGTGCTTAACTTTTTAAGTTCTTTATATTCTCTGGATATTAGCCCTCTGTCAGATACAGGTTTGATAAAGATGCTTTCCCAGTCTGTAAGCTGTCATTTTGTTCTGACGACAGTGTCCTTTGCTTTACAGAGCTTTTCAGTTTCATGAGGTCCCATTTATTGATACTACTCAGTTATTAGAAACAAAGAAATCGTGAAATTTTCAGGCAAATGTTGGGAACTAGAAAAGATCATCTTGAGTGAGGTAACCCAGATGCAGAAAGACACACACGGTATATACACTCACTCATATGTGGATATTAGCCCATAATATAGGACAAACATACTTTAGTCTATACTCTAAAACAAGGTAAACAACAAGAAAGACCCTAGGGAAGATGCTCAATCATTATTCAGAAGGAGAAACATGCTAGCCATCAGAAGCAGGAGAAAACAGTAAACAGGACAACAGCCTACCACAGAAGGCCTCTGAAAGATTCTACTGATCGAGGTATTGTAGCAGAATCTGAGACTCATAGCCAAACTCTGGGCAGAGTACAGTTAATCTTATGAAAGAAGGGGGAGATAATTCACAGCCATATTGGCTCTCCATCTTTTTGTTTGTTTGTTTGTTTGTTTGTTTCCTCTGAAAGACTCAACCCAGCAAGGTATTAATGCAGATGCTGATACTTATAGCCAAATTTTGGGTAGAGTGCAGGGAATCTTATGAAAGAAGGGGGAGATAGAAAGACCTGGGAGAGTCTGGAGCTCCACAAGGAGAACTACAGAACCAAAAAATCAGGGCCCACAGGTCTTTTCTGAGACTGATACTCTAACCAAGGTCCATTCATGGAGATAACTCAGAACCCTTGCACAGTTGTAGCCCATGGCAGCTCAGTCTTCAAGTGGGTTCCTAATAAGAGGAACAGTGGCTATCTGACTTGAACTCAGTGGATGGCTCTTTGATCACCTCCTCCTGGAGTGGTGGGGGGTGCAGCCTTATCAGGTCACAGAGGAAGACTACAAAAGACAGTCCTCATGAGGCCTGATAGGTTAGGGTCAGATGAAAGGGGAGGAGTTCCTCCCCTATCAGCGGACTGGGGAAGGGGCATTGCAGGAGATGGGGGAGAGAGGGAGTGCGGGATTGGGAGAGGATGAGGGTGGGGGCTCCAGCTGTGATACAAAGTAAATAAATTGTAATAAGTAAAAAATATATTAAAAAAGAAGGGGAAGATAGAAAGACCTGGAGGGGACAAGAGCTCCAAAAAGAAATAAACAGAGCCATAAAATCTGAGCCCTGGAGGCCCTGAAGAGAATGCTACCCCAACCAGGCACCATGCATGGAGAGGACTTAAAACCCAGCTGAGATCCCTGAGCCATGGGAGCAGAGGTCAGGAACTGGAGGCAGAGCTCTTTTTTTTTTTCAATTTCTAATTTTTTATTATTATCATTTATTACAATGTATTTAGGTAATCTCTCCAGCACCTATTTATGTCATATTTATACTTATCATTACATCCTTAGCATGTCACTCTACTAAAGTGTAAGTGAGTGGGTGAAATATACTTGGAAAACTATTTAGCATGGTAAAAGTATGTGCATTTCCTTTCTTTTAGTAACTCTTAGACCTATAGATGACTAATAGTTTCAGTACATGTCCAGGCTTAAATGCTACCACTGCAACTGAATGATAATTTAACGCAGGCAAATTCAGTTCTTTATTAAAGCAAGTGCCAGCTCACATCTTATAAGGTTGTTGAAGCTCTAAAGGAGAGGCCGGTGCATGCAATAGAGTTGACAAGTGTGTACTGCAGGCTGCCCGGTGCCAGGCTTCTCATAAATAAAGTCAGTGGGTATTTGACTCTCCGAGCAGGCAGTGCACATGTTGCTACAAGAGCATGAACCAGCTTTGAGGAGCTCGATCTGACGTAAGTTAATCAAAATCAAGAGTTCTTCATCTTGCTTGGAGTAATCCTGAGCTGAAAATTAATGACTGACTTAATCACTGCCTCTGCTTTCTTTTGTTAGTCTACAGGCTTATAATTATTTTAATTATGGTTTTGTTTTATCATAATTGTTTGGAATATGTGTAGGTTCCTTCCTTTGTTCCGTTATCAAACATTTAATAACTATCAAGCAGCGGGCACACTGGCTAGGTTTGGGGAGTAGCACAAAGCTGAGGTTCACACAAACTCTGCCATTCATCCTGCAGCCTATTTCCCTATGCAAATGTTGAAATAGCATAATAACAATGCACTGTGAATAATTAATTATAGAAATCCTTTCAGATGTCATGGTAACTATGTAGCAGACTTTATGAAAGCACCAATGGTGGACATTTTTCAGAAAAATACAAATAAAAATATGTGATAAGGTGAAAGGAGATGAAGTTTGCTAGGATAGTTACCGATCTAAGGGGGGGAGGATGTGGGCAAATGGAAATAATCAAGGCTCACTAGAGATTGAAGATGAACTGGATCAAAGGAGTCTTTAGTCTCTCACTAAGTTTTCTACTTCTCCCCAAAACCAATATAGTACCAGTGAACTTTCAGAAGAATATTAGCATGACTGCAAACACAGTCAAGAGAGGCAACACTCATTTCATTTATGAATACAGTCTTTCTGAAAAGAGGGGGTAGCATCTTTCATAAAGAAAACGACAGTTCACCTTCCCCTAAGCACTTAAGAATGATAAGTGTTAAAAGATCCCAACTCATTGCCTCTAAATTGCATAGTATAGAAATCAACCTTTAATTCTTAGTATGACTTACAAATTGTTTCATGGAAGAGAACAAGGTATTAATTATTTTAAGGGTATATGAGCAGAGCACTTTGACCTTGGAGAGCGTTGTATATTTTGCAGTATCTATTCTCATGATTCCCTTTAAATGGGAATGAGAGAGGAGGAAGTCAAACATTTTGCCCAATGGGAAATTTTGATGAGACTCACAGACATGACTAACCTTGCAAGCACATTTAAAACATGAAATTTGCCGGTAAATGGTGGGATCTGGAAAAGACCATCCTGAGTGAGCTATCCCAGAAGCAGAAAGATGCATACGGTATATACTCACTCATATAGACATATAATATAGGATAAACCTACTAAAATCTATACGCCTAAAGAAACTAATTAAGAGGGAGGACTCTTGCTAAAATGCTCAATTCCTATCCAGAAAGGCAAAGAGGCTGGACATCAGAAGAAGGAGAAAACAGGGAACAAGTCAGGAGCCTGACAGAGAGGACCTCTGAAAAGCTCTGCCCTGCAGGCTATCAATGTAGATGCTGAGACTTATGGGCAACCTTTGAGCATAGTGCAGGGAATCTTAGGAAAGAAGTGGGAAACAGTAAGATCTGGAGGGGACAGGAACTCCATAAGGAGAGCAACAGAACGAAAAAATCTGAGCACAGGTGTCTTTCCTGAGACTGATACTCCAACCAAGGACTATGCATGGAGACAACCTAAGACCCCTGCACAGATGTAGCCCATGGAAGTTCAGTATCCAAGTGGGTTCCATTGTAATAGGAACAGGGACTGTCTCTGACATGAACTGATTGGCCTGCTCTTTAATTACCTCCCCCTGATGGGGAAGCAGCATTACAGGCCACAGAAGAAGAAACTGCAGCCACTCCTGATGAGACCTAATTGACTAGGATCAGAAGGAAGGAAAAGAAGTCCTCCCCTATCAGTGGACTTGGGGAGGTGCATGCGTGCAGAGGGTGGAGGAAGGGAGGGGTTGGGAAGGGAGGAGGGGGGGAACCACAGGGGGGATACAAAGTGAATAAAGTGTAATTAATAAAGAAAAAAAACTCAAGATACTAAAATCCATAGTCCTAAGGAAGCTAAACAACAAAGAGGACCCTAGGGAAGAGGCTGAAACCTCACTCAGAAGGGAAAACAGGACAGACAACATTAGTAGGAGAGAACAAGGAACAGGACAGGAACCTTCCACAGTGAACATCTGAAAGACTCTATCCACCAGAGTATCGAAAGAGATACTGAGACACACAGCCAAACTATGGGCAGAGTGACAGAAACCTTATGGAAGAAGAGGGAGATAGAAAAACCTGGAGGAGACAGGAACCCCACAAGGAGACAAACAGAGCAAAAATACCTGGGCCCAGGACTTCCTGCAGAGACCTATACTCCAATGAAGGACCATGCATGGAGAGAACCTTGACCCCCTGCTCAGAAGAAGCCCAGAGGCAGCTCAGTTTCCAAGTAGGTTCCCTAGTAAGGAGGGCAGGGGTTGTCTCTGGAATGTACTCAGTGGTCTGCTCTTTGATCAACTCTCTCTGTGGGGTTCAGCCTTGCCAGGCCACAGAGAGAGGAAGATGATACAGCCAGCCCTGATGATACTTGATAGACTAGTGTCAGATAAAAGGGAAGAGGTCTTCCCTTATCAGTGGACTAGGGAAGAGGCATAGGAAAAGAAGAGAAAAGCTGAGGGGGACTGGGAGGAGATGGAGGAAGCTACAGATGGGATAAAAAGTGAATAAATTGTAATAAATAGATACATTAATTTATTTTTTTTCAAAAAAAATCCCCTCATTATGTATTATTTCCAGGCAATCCTCCAGTATGGCTGTGCCCCATATTTTGATATTTTCCTTATTCCTGTCTATAAAATCTTGTCTCTAAAGTGATTATTGATATACTAGAAAATACTAGAAATTAATGAATGCCCAATTTTATTTTTACCAAACCAATAGCTATAAACTGAAACCACACAATAATCTAAGAACTATTTTTATTATGTTTTATTCCATTTGATATTATTTATTATTTCAATTTCCTTCATCCATTTTATAGGGAATGAAAATAAAGTGGGAATAGATATACCATACTCCTTTTCCCTAAGTGATCAAGTTAACATTAGAAAGTGGTAGTGTAAAAACAAAAATAGAAAAAAAGAAAAGAAAAGAAAAGACTCAGACAAAAAAAAAAAATAAAGTCTTCTTAAATCTGACAAAGGGTTAAGTAGAAAGAACATGAGCATCTATCTTATTCTTTCTATATTTTGATCTTAAACTCTATATCCCTTAACACATCACATACCCATAAATGGAGGAAGGAGCTGTTTAAGCATCCTCTAAGAAGTAACTGTTAAGCCCTTAATGTGACGGTGATGAAGGAGATAAATTAGAGTGTGGAATGTATGGAAAAATGGGTGTAAATTTCTTCTGAACTCAAATAAATTGGCAGTGTTTAATTGTGTTTCATAAAATGCAAGCAGTTAAGTACTAAAATGACTTTAAAAACAAAAGTAACGAATTCAGAGTTTCTATCTACTGAGGTTTGCAAGTATGACTCCTGGAGCAAAGATCTTAGGTGCATCCAAGTTCATGGTATAATTACAAGCCTTACCTTCTACACCTTCACTAAATCAGACCTTCAGGGAGAGGGGCCCATGACACAGCTGTGTACCAGGTCTTCAAGTGATCTTGTTACACTTGGAGAGTCAATCCCTTGTGTTAAAATACTTTATAAATATGTGGTTTGCTTTAATTTTTATAGCATTATGAGTCAATTCTATGACATGTTTGCCTTAGCGGAGATATCTTTTCATAATCACAGTGAAGACTCTGAAAGGATTTGATTATGAGATGGTTAAGGATAGAGGGTTGTTGATGTAATGGCATACAATCTGTGTGAGCCCTTTGAAAGCTAGAGAGTTTGGGATCATGAATGCCTTCAGGTGTTGGAACAGGTCTCTCTGTTTGTGTAGTCTTTCTCTGGTGGAATTTCAGGATATATAGACTTTTTACATGAGGATATCAACTCCAAAAGGTTGAAGTCAATGTTAATGCTGTATGGGTCTACATGCGAGGGGGTGTGAGGTATAACCAAGACTGAGATCCCACTGGCATTGAGAATTTTGTCCTACTCCTCCGCAGCTGACAGGAAGGTGCAGAGTCTACACCACGTGATAACAGAATGATCAAGTATTTAGAAAATGAATTAGAATAAAAATGATTTTGTAAAATATATAACCTCATTATGAAATGTAATCTACCAATTCTGCTTTTTTTTACTGAGAAAATGAAGGTGGAGGTTGGTTAACGAATCTGCCCCTAATGTCACATGTAGAAATTGATAGAATAGAGTTTCAACCTCAGAATTTGTTACAGTGACACTAGTTTTTATGATTTTTAGTGTTAGCCAACAGTAAGCTGGAGATTTTATGCAAAATGTCCCATATTCAAATTACTAGGTAAGAACAATAGCTATCGTTAACAAGAATCAATTTATTTATTACTGTATATGATATATGCACATTTGAATAAGGATTTAAATATACATGTGATTGCACATGCGTGTATTATTCATTTGAGTGTAAGCACATGTGTGGGAGTCTGACTCAATGATAAATGTTTTATCAATAATTTCCACATTTTCTAGTTACAGAGTAATGGGGATACAATTTTTTTCAAGTATGAAATATGCAAATATTAATCATGGGAAGAATCATAAGTTATTCTTCCTTTAAGATATGACCAAGAAGAAACTGATGGTTCAATATTATGGATAGACCAATTTACTCCGAGAGGGCACTGTATAATGATCAAAGTTATGTAACAGTACATTAGAATCCTAAGGAAAAAATCTTTTCCATGAAGCAAGTATCACTGAAGTGGCCAGATGGCCAGACATAGTCAACAATGCAGCAGAACTTTCTACAGTGGAAATTGTTCAAAGGCAGTTGCATAAACCATCACTTCTAGTTCTAAGAGTCCAGATTAATGAACTGATGCATTAAAATCCATTTCCAGTGGATGGAGATGAAATTCCCATCATCTAGCTCAAGTCTGAAGCTTTAGAACCGAGGGACCATCATGTCCACCATGTAGTTCATCCAAGAAGACAGAAGAGAAGCAAGCGTAGGTTACAGTCTCTGCTGACCATGTCTCTCTACGATTATCCAGGAGTCAGTTCAGAAATCCATCCAGAAGCTCTGTTCCTCTAGGATGACAAGTCCAACCTCAAGGGATCAAGGATCTCATCGGAGAGCACTGATTTTAGAAACTTCAAGTCCCAGAGTGGGTAAAAAAAAATCCTTCCAACCCTTTGAAGAGCTAGCTCCAAAGTGATCATCCTGACACTGCAGCTGGAGGCTCTTTAAGAATAGTGTATCTACTGTGTTTTAGTGTGTTGATAGGTAACCACATAGGAATTATTGTTCGCTTTATACTTCTTTCATCCAAATTTGTGTTGATATTTTGAGCCTTATCAGTTTTTTTTTCCCAGGGGATCAGAGGCATAATTGCCTCCATATCAGTTTCTTGTGTCACAAACATGGCATTTTTGCTAACACTGCATCCTAAAATAAAGAGATTATGCAGCAAGTTAAGCCATTGCTACAGTGTCAGGCTTTCTGTGAAGCAGTAGGTGCAAAACTGCATTAATCCTCCAAAATACAGTTGCATATCTTACTATTTCCTCTCCATTTTGAGAAAAAAAGAATTAAATCTAGAGTGGAGATGTATCTTAGCAAAGTTACAGACTTGTGAGGCTGGTTTTCTGTTGACAGAGGTTGAGCTCTTACTTAACACAGTTTACACACCATCTGTTTATTGACCTCCAACTCTGCACATAGGCCTTCACTTCTGACAGAAAAAAATAACTCAGCAAGATGCTCGTGTTATATATGGCATGTAGGCGTCATCTGAGCTAGATTTACCGATAGAAACTGTCCGATCACTAATACATATTAGCTGAAGTATCTGTGGTACTAGAGATAATTATTAACCCCACCAGCTAATTAACTTTCCAGATGAAATAGCATGGGGTGAGCATGACTAGCCAATAGACTATGCTTTCCCGCAGAACTATAAATAACAGAAGAAACTCAAGGACTGAGTCACCACATCATTAGGGCTTGAATTTGTTATTTAAAAGAGTTTACGTTAACACTGGATTGATAGCTGAATCTGAAGAAAAGAAATACCTTATTTTTATCTAAGTTATTAGTATTAATTAATAATAGTAGACAGTGTGAAATAAATAATTTTTTCTATGGTTAATTCAAACAGATGAACAATTTAGTTATTAAATCTAATTGATGCTTATTATGACCTTGACTTGGTGTCACATCGATTCAATTGATTCCCCATTCTTATCCTTGGCATTGAAACAAATAGGTGTGCGGATTAGAATGAAGCTCCAGAGAATAGTTGCCAAGGAAAATTTAGGACTCACATTACATTTGCATTTTATCTCAGAAACTCTATTTTTAATTGCAATCATGTTTCAAATATTTCATTGTACACATTTTATTAAAATACTCTCTTAATTATGAAGTTCAAGCTCAGTTATACATCATACATCTTGTTGACTAACTATAAGGAGGAGTCCCTATGTTCAGTACTGTAAAATCAGAAAATACTGTGGTTTTTATGTTGCTCGGAAACTCATTTATTTTGTCCTTTACCCAAAAGGATTTGTACTGAAGGCCATCTGTGTCAGATAATATTAGAAATATATATATATATATATATATATATATATATGTATATATATATATATATACATACATACATACATACCTTTGTCAATGTCTTATATTATTACTCTAACCAAAGGTTAGAGTAATAAAGGAAGCTGATGAAACACTAGGCTGTGTGTGTGCAGAGTCCTTTCTACATACAGGTTACTCACTGTTAGTGACATGGTACTTTTATCATACTTAATTTCTAGATAAAGATTAAGCAAAACAGTTGCAGGGTCAGTTAATCATTAAGTGTTAATTAGTTAATTAGAATTAATAAAGTAGAGCCAAAAATCAAACTGTCACTCATTCTAAGAAGGAATTAATTTACCACTTATTCATCCTTTCTCCACCTCCAACCCCCCAAATAAAAGCAACCATTCCTACATAAGCTCTCATTGGTTGTGAAAAGCCATAGTTTCTGGCATGGTAGCAATTGCATTGTGAATCTTTGAGAAACATGATCCTTGACATCGATCTTCATAATTTCACTTTTAGTTTGCTATAATTTTAGTGTGTGTGTGTCTGTGTGCGTGTCAGGAGGAGTAGACTTGCGCATGCCAGACAATGCATGTGGAAGTCAGAGCATGACTTTGCAGAGGAAGTTTTTCTGTCTGATGTTTGAATGCTGTGGAAACTGAACTTCCGTTGCCAGATGTTGGTGCCAGACACATCTACATAATGAGAAATCTCTCCAGTCTCCAAATCCTTCTCTGTCATGAATATCTATTTTTATGGGCCATGCCTATTCTGGATTGAGGAAATGTGGAAAGATATGCCAATGTTCTAGATAGGTGGGATCCAGTATGAAAGAAAAAAAAAAAAAGTCAGGAAATGGCAATCTGGATAGCATTCATGGTCAGTTATATCTGGATTGAAACCAGGTAATGGGGTAGAGAAATCAGGATGTGAATGAACAAAGGTGAGTTGCATACACTCCACATGAACATTATACCAACACCTCGTGAATTCCTTTTTAAATCTTAAAGTTTTGTTTTATTTTCAGTTAGGTGTGTGTGCCTGTGTGGGTATGTGAACATGAGTCCAGGTGCTCAAGGAAGTCAGAAGCATCAGATTCTATTGAAGGTGAAGTTATATAACATTGTGAGTCACCTGACTCAAGTGCTGGGAACTAAACTCAGCTCTTCTGTAATAGGGCGAGTGCTCTTAACTACTGAGTCACCTACCTAAAATTCTAATGATCTCCCATCAATGGGAAGCTTAAAATCTACAGAAATCCAAGGATTTTCAGAGGGAGAGGAAAGTGCGCACAGGATAGAAATCCAAGCTAGAAGTGGAAATATCATTTAAGAAATGCTTCTTGCAAAGAAAACCTATTTTGGTTTTCTGAAAATCACATGTCCTGAAACAGTACTTTCATCACATGTGATCTGTCCTCACTTCTGTGTCATTTTTTTGGAAAAAGCATTTTAATTGTCATAGGCTAGGAGTGTGTAAGGTGTCAAATGTCTGCTCTGTCTCTACTCTAACCCTGTAAATAATCATAGCTCTAAGAATAAATGGGACTAGGGTTAGATAAAAGAAAAAAATGTGGAATGGTAAAAAAAATAATAATAATAAAGTAAAAAAAAACACTTTTGATAAAACAGGGGGTTTTTTGGTGAAAATGAGATTATGATTCTTCACTTCACTTCACAGTTGTTTACTTTGTGTTCTGTGGGTGGCAGCTCAAAAGCAGGAGGAAAGAATGGCCATCACCTGGCCTGGCCTATCTACACACAGCATCCTCTCAGGCCAGACTTCCTCCTTCTTTCTCAGCTGCTAGACAATCATTTGCACTGTAGTTTAAGAGCTTTCGCTTTTGTTCCCTGGACTGAGAAAATCTACTGCTTTCTAACTGGTTGATGTTCTCTCAGCATCTAGCTCAAAGCATAGTTGCTACATCCTCAGCAAGAATATTTTTGAGATTCAGACAGGGAGAAAAATCCTCCAGGAAATTGTCGCTGCGCACCTTCCTGCCGTCCTCCCTGCTCACAGCATAGTGTGTGATGTGCTTACTGACTAGTACTGGACCTCTTTGCTGGGACTGGTGCCCAAAGTGTTGAGGGCTGTGCTTACATGTTTAAAATGTGTATGAATGACATCAATTTGCCTGATGGATGCCAGTTTTCAGATAATGCTTACACGAGAAAAACAGTCCATAAAAATACAAGCAGCTAAAAATCAGAAATTAAGCTCTTTTTCTTTAGCCATGTGTGTTACTTTTGGAATAGGGATAAATATACATATTTATGTGCTAATCTTTAAGTTACCTAGGGAGCCCAATCCCCATCACCCGAGGTTGTCCATTCTTGTTTGGACAATACCAGCATTTGCTGCAAGATGTTTTGCCAAGATGTTTTCGTTCCTTTGAAAACTAATGGCTTTGTCATCCCCAGGAGGGACCAGAGGCTGTGTGTGGAGGTATACAGTGGCTTTCACTGGCAGCTACTTACTGCACTGAATATTCTTAGCTACCTTGTCAAGACCTAGAACTGTTTGATTTCCTGCAGGAAATGTTTGCCTTTGAAAACTCCGGGGGAAATAGCTTTTTCACCTCTGCTCTAGAGAATGAGTTTAACATTGTCTGCAGATGAGATTCATCCCCTGGAGGAACTACAGAGCATCTAATGAGCTTAGGAACAAATCACAAAACCAGCAGGGAGTGGGTTCCAAATCCTACCCACACCTTGCTTTCAGAAAAGGATCTGTCTGTTTCATAGGTTTGCATAAATTCAGGGACCCATTTATACTGAACTTTTGTGTGAGTGCTAAATCAAATATAAACAACTATATGGAAACACATTTAATCATATCTACAGTGTATATCATGTGTGTGATTTGGGTTCCTGGGGTGAATTCGCTTTAAATACTCATCAATTATTAAGGACGAGACACACAGTTGTGTTTCATTTCTGCTATGAGCTTGGCTTCTAGCAAGGAGAGCAACTTAATTGTATACAGACACATAAAGACCCCCACAAGTCATACTCACATTCACCCAAAGTATGGTTATTCAAGGTAATGTTCAGCAACCTAATTTTAGGGCCTCAGATTGAATTTGTTTACTAGATACTTCTTCCCCATTCCCCAAAAATGAACCCTAAAACTCTAACCCTTGCTCAAATCTGAGAATCAGACACTGGCCTTTTGACATGATTTTGTATTTCTAATTCATGCAATTTTTATTCTTAGGTCTTCTCAATGTATAATCACCTACTTTACTCCTGTTGCTCTACAGTTATTACTGCCTTTGATATAATTTTTTTTCTCCTATTTTCATATCCTGAGAACTCCAGTCCCTGAAAATCTGGGTCCCAATAGTGGTTGCTAAGATAGTGATTTACAGGCACAAAAGAAACAGGTTGAACATTTTGTTTTAGGAACTATTCATATTCATATTCATCTATGAGAAATACGTGTAATACAAATAAAACCTGCACAAGAAAATAGTATAAAAAAAAGTTTCAGTGCCTACAGCTGCAGCGGGTTTGCACTGAGAAAAGAGAGAAAAATGCAAGCGGCTGTGAGAAGCTTCTGTGAAGCACCCTGAGTTGTTTTACTTTATATTTAAGTAGGAAATTAAATCCCAATTTATAAAACACAAACAAATACAGCATTATATTTTCTTAGCATTATGCGTGTTTCGAGGACTCTACAGACTAGTATTGTCAGCCCATCCAGAAATCTAACAGTCTTAAAGTACAGCACCCCCCCCAACACACACACACACATAACACACACACACATACACACACACACACACACACACACACACACACACACACACACACACA
>NW_026596046.1:29563526-29650604 GCF_907164565.1 Psammomys obesus
ACACACACACACACACACACACACACACACACACACACACACACACTTGTAAATGACAATCACAGAGCCAGGACTAACACTCCTAGGCATTTTCTAGGTTATTGCAGTAGATTTCTGGCTAGAGTCCTTGTATTTGCCCTGGCCTTCTTTTAGTCTAACAATTGTACAGCCACAAAATGCTTCTCTTTCAAGAAGGTCAGAGAGGACACCCTTTGCACAAACCCTTCTAAGTCATCTTGAAAGTAAAATTATGCCTCTTCAGTGACCTACAAACCCCATATATGATTTGAACCAATTCAATCTTTTATCTCAACTCCTGCTCTTGTCTCACATTCTCACAACTCCATACTCTTTTCTTATAATCCTTGCTTACTTGTCTTCTCCTGAATCTTCTAAGCACTCAAATGCTATGGAGCCTTTTATGGCATGAGATCACTATTGTCCAACAGCTCTTTCCCTGGATATCTGCATAGTTAGTTCCATCACTGCCTCTGGAGATTTAGTCAGTATCTCCAGTTTAGGAGATATGTGTGTGTGTTTTACATTATATATACTATATATTACATATTTATCATATATTGGCTTGAGATTATACTTACACTTACTTTCAGCTTTTCCCTTTTATTGAAATAGATTATCTTTTTCATATAATATAAACAGAATATAGTTTCCCTTCCCTCTACTCTTTCCAATTTCTTCCCACCTTCCCTTCCCTCTGGATCCACTCTCTCTGTCTCTTATCAGAAAAGAATAGGCTTATCAGAGATAACAACCACACAAAGCTAAATAAAATATAATAAAATGATGCAAAAACTACCTTGTCAAAGTTGGACATGGGAACCCAACAGGAGGAAAAGTGTCCCAAGAGCGGGCACAAGAGTCAGAAACCAACTGGTTCTCACTACACTTACTCTTGAACAAAGAAGAATTAGAAGCTAGAATACAGTCAAAAATTTATTTTCAGAAGTTCACAATCTCTGATAGAAAATAAGCATCAGTGCTAGCTTCTACAGCACATATATGAAAATGCAATGATACAGAGAAGGTTAGCATAGCCCCTGCCCAAGGATGACATGAAAAGTTGTGAATAGTCCACATTTTTTCCTAGTGCAGGGAGTCTTATGGAAGAAGAGGCCAGGGGGTGCAGATAGAAGGACCCACAGGGGATAAGAGCACCACAAAGAGTTAATAAAAAGTAGCTAAAACCTTGAGTATATACCAAAATGGCTAAACATGCTAAGTTAATTCTTCTGATAAAAATAAATCTACATCTATAGTTTTGTGAATACGGTTATATAGATTGAAACAGAGACATAAACTAACTTACATAATGACATAGGTGAATCTCCAGAACAATAGATATGATAAACTAAAGAATCTAGATATATACTGTGAGGTTCTGGTTTTAAATTTTAAAGAGGAAAGTTAAATATCTGGAAATGCAATGTTAGAAAGCTTTTTTGTGCTCCTGGTCCTTATTACTAAGAAACACACTCAAGGAAAAAAAAATGTGATGTTAGGTTTTGGGCATGTACAGGGCGATTTACTGATGGAACAATTAAAATTAATGACTGTCTTGGGTATAAATGATAAATGAATAAAAATTTTGAGTTGGTGTTAATGTTGAAATGTCCCAAGTGCCTCAATTCAAAATTTGGACAGCCTACCCCCTCAGTTGTATTATTTTGCCACAATTAATTCATGGCTTTATAAATTAGCAAAGTTAATTCCTTCCTTCCTTATTGTCTATATGCTTTATTAGAATAGAAGTTTAATGAAGGAAATAATATTTATGCAGAATAAAATTTTTGACAATTAATTTGACGAGGAATATTTGACAGAGTTTTCATTTGCAAAAACAAACAACAATAACAATAAAGAATAAAACATTTTCCTAAGCCAGTTCATTGCATTTAGAATGTCCTGGTCACCTCCTCTGCGAGCTGCGTATTCTTTGAGGAAGGGTCTACAGTCATATTATCAGAGGACATGACCTGTTGCTTTTGAGACCTTTCCACAAACATAGGTCTAAAACTCTGGAAGAGTTGGGTTTTCATAAATTGCTATATTTTATGTACCTTCTATCTTAAAATCACACCACTTGAGTGGGAAAAGACAGGCTGGGTTAATCATTCTTTGCGCTTAGGTTGAATATGCTGAAGAACAACATTGCTCTGTCTCAGGCATAGCACTATTTCCAAGATTTTATACTTCTGCATATTTGAAATATTTGAAGATTCAAGATTTTGTGAACTGCTTCGTTATTCGACTTGAGGAGAATGAATTTACATTCATTTTCTAAATGCTACATCATGTCTTACACCTGGAGTGTCTTCTCAACAGTTCTTTCCTTTCTCAGGAAGGCATAGCAACCTCTGCAGCACCCTCACCACTGGGCAGCCCCATCGCTGAGCAGGAACCACAGCACGGGGCAGTGGAAGCTGCTACTCTAGAGCCTGATACGTCAGTGGCAGGATGAGATCTAGGGCTGGGAAGGTAGCTGTGACTGCCTAAGAATTAGGAGCTCTCTGGTAAGCTATCCTATCCAAATCTGTCAGCTCAGTGAGAAACCCTGTCTTATAAACTAAAGGTGAAAGTCAACAGAGAAAAGATCCACCATTAACCTCTAGCCTCCTTAGGCATACATCCATTTACATATACAAACACTCAAACACACACACACACACACACACACACACACACACACACACACACACACGGAAATTTATATACTAGCTCTAGCATTTCCACTGGCAAATAGTAACAGCATCTTTACACATTCAGTGTACCATCTTAAAATGTGGTGTAAATGATTGTATACAGTATTATGTATGTGACTCAGAAAGCATTTGTCTGAGAAGAGTGACAAAACTTTCTTTCAGGACTCATATATCCTCAGGTGACAGAGAACATACAGAACTTCCGTTAAAATAATATAAGAAAAAAATATTTCAGTTCTCATGAGAAAGGGCTGGTGTTTTACTGTACATACAATTTTTACTGTACAAGCTCTTTCTGCTTCCAAGCTTCTTCTCCAGTCACCACATCTCAGTGTTGACCAGAGGCAGAAGATAAAATTTGTGTTCCTGTTTTAAAAGCCCAAATGGGATCTCAGTGGTTAAAACCACTCTTCCAGAGGACCCTGGTTTAGTTTCCAGCACCCACATGGCAGCTCACAGCCATCTGTTAATTCCACTTCCAAGGGATCTGATGCCTTCTTCTGGTCTGTACCAGCGCCTGCTTGTAGGAGATGGCTGCCCATGAATCCACATAAGCGAGTACAAACACAGAAAGGCTTTCTGAGAAAACCCTCAACAGACTTATTTTTGTGAGATATTGCTTACTTTATTGTGAGCCTAAAGAACTCTTTAGATAGAATCACTGATTGTTTTCACTAACAAAACTCACTGTATAACACAGCAAATAAACCTGTTTGTCCTTCAAAACATCCATAGTAATAGGAAAAAAAAATAGTATTATGATACTGTTATCGGGACAAGCAGAGTACCTTGTAGGAAACCAAGGTGCACTACTAGGGAATTTGTCATTGTCTGATGCAAATTGCAGTGATATTGTTGGGTGAGAATTCAGTTATTCAGCACAGAGTATCTTCATATTTCTAGGAGATGGGTCTATTGAGGAGTGAGGAGGGAGGCAGAGAGAGAGGGGAAAGAAAAAATGAGAGGTGGGAGAGAATAGATGACAGGAGAAGGGAGATGAGAAAAGAAGAGAGGAGGGGAGGGGAGAGGAGAAGAGGAGGGGGGAGGGGAGGGGAGAGGAAGGAAAAGGAAAGGAGGGGGGAGAGGAAGGGAGGGGAGGGGAGAGGCAGGGAGAGGAAGGAAGAGGAGGGGAGGAGAGGAGAGGAGAGAAGGGGAGGGGAAGGGAGAGGAAGGGAGGGGAGGGAAGAAGGAGACAGGAAGGGAGGGGAGGGGAAAAGAGAGGAGAGGAGGGGAGAGGAAGGGAAGGGAGGGAAGGAGAGGGGAGGAGAGGAGAGGAGAGGAGAGGACAGGAGAGGGGAGGGGAGGGGAGGGGAGGGGAGGAGAGGAGAGGGAAGGGGAGGGGAGGGGAGGGGAGGGGAGGAGAGGAGAAAGGTTAATGTTTGGTGTCCTGGATGGAGAAGATAGGAATGCTGTTTTTATTGTCTGCTGTCCTTACTTCAGGATAGTATCAGAATGCTATTTATTAAATCAGAAGTTAGTGTATAGACTTGAGGGAGTGTTTTGGTCTCTACACCTATGTGGCTGGAGGCTAACTATGAGGATACCCAAATATTAAAAGAATTTTGTGTCATTCAGTAGAAATTTTTATGTCTCTATTCTTCAAATAATGAAAGTGTGTATTAGTTTTCCTTCTGTTTATTTTTTTTTTCCTATGCAGTGTTTATGTCCTACACAGCTGCTCTGGGGAATTTACTGTCTATCGGGAGAAGTGTCAGAGGTGTCTAACACTGTAGAATGTATAGTCATGAAGCAGCATTGTCATAGTGCTTTATATTGGGCCTTACAGGAGGTAAACTTTATTCTAATTTGTGGTTCCTCCTGTAGCGACTGTCCACATAACGTGGTTGATTTGAGTTCTGCTCGCCAAATGAGAACCACCAGTTAAACTCAAAAAGTTCTTCCTATATTATGTTACATGACATATTAAGAATGATTCTCATTCCCAATTTATTTTTATAGAACTAATTGAATAGCTGGGTGTGGTGGCACACGCTTTTAATCACAGCATTTCGGAGGCAGAGGCAGGCAGATCTCTGTGAGTTCAAAGCCAGCCTGGTCTACAAAGTGAGTCCAGGACAGTCACAGCTACACAGAGAAACCCTGTCTCAAAAAAGAGAGAGAGAACTAATAATAAATTATCTGTGAATTTTACCGAATGAATCAAATTGATCATTTTATTTCATGAACTAAAATATTCTTCAGTTACATTTCTCTTTTGCTGCCACAATGCTCCACAGGAAATATGGTTTCAAGGATTAAGCATAGTCACTGTGCACAATTGACATTTACTGACCTGCACATATAAGACACTTATTAAATGGATGGTTTACTCTTATGGTAGAGAGAGAAAGAATCATGGTGTCTACTTCTTGGGGTTATGACACAAATGTCACACACATATCAAACATATAGATGTCAAGTATAGTGCCCTGTCGCTATCCAGGAATTCAATGATGTTCATTTCATTCCCTTCTGTGACCATTAAAGAGAATATCTAGAGGAGCAATAACAGTTTTCATGATCCGACATCTCTCTAGCCAAGTAATTCCCATTGATTTGAGCAGAGAAACCAATAACGTCTGGTTCTAATTTATTTATAGTTTTCTTTGTTTAACAACATAAAATAAAATAAACCCCTGTTATGAAATGACCTTTTGGCAATGTGTATATAATGGTAACTCAGCACCATACAGTCCTTTCTTAGATAAAAATGCTCAGTTTCGAAAACACAGTTCCACTAAAGAAACTTCCTTCTCTCAGCACATAGTACAAGACTGTGGGGAGCAGCAGGTGCTGCGAAGGCTATCTCTGGGCATCTACAGCTTTCACTGTCACAGCCCGCTATTTACTTATAAAATTCACTATTTACTTCCAACTGAGGACAATTAGACTGAAATTCCAAAGCTCCACGTAAGGTCTGTGAAAGAGGAGCAAGGGAGGAGTGGCTGTGTAATTGAGGTAATGTGATTCTTACCTTTTGCCATTAGTCGGGAAACACGTAAAACATCAATCACAATGCGCTGTAATGCTGGCTAATTGCATGTGGGGAGCTGCCCTAACCTGCTCCCAAATCTCCCTGACACTGTCAGCCTCACAATGCCACTTAGATGTTCATTGCTAGTACTGATTATAATAAGACATTTCCTTTGCACACCCAGAGGTTAAAAACTCCACAGCAATTTTCACAAATTGTAACATTCTGGGGTAGACGATATTCGTAGTGTAATTTCCATGCAATTTAAGATTTCCTTTTTGATTTGGAAATGTTTGGGGATTTTCTTGTCAATGGGCATTGATTCTCACAAAGAGAACAACATGGTATGTGCCCTTTGCTTACCCTTTACTTTCAGAGACCGTGGTAATAGTTGATAAGAGTCACCCCGTCATCTCCTCCAAGTCAATGATAGTTTAAACATGTCCTTTTCCCACAAGTTGGTATGAAAATGATTGGCTCTGGTCTGGTAATTATAGTAATTAGTGTTTTGGGGGAAAGTGTGAAAGATGGAAGTTTGGGTTCACACATTACAAGTTCTTTGATGCATCGGCTTCTGTGTACTTTATGCAAAAGATTATGGGTGGAAAACGCATCATTGAATGTTTCTCTCAAAGGTTAAACTGCTCCTTGCTCATATTAGTTACTGAGATGTGCAGTCAAATAATTGGGTAGGATTTTTCAACTCTCATGAATGGATGTTTAACTTTTTCATCTGCAGCTTGTAATCAGAGCATGAGGTTACATGCCAGGGACAGCAATGAGAATATGAGGATTTACTAAGTATTTGTTTAATAAGTAATAGTAACATGTAATAATGACCCTGCATATAAACTATCGTCACTCAGCTTAGGCATTATTCAGGAATACTAGAATTGTTGGTGGGATATATTAATTTTTTGATAAAATGTCTAGATAAGGCAGGCTTCAAACATGATAACAACTTGTCTCAGTCTCCCATGAAATAAAATTGCAGTCTGAAATCACTACACCTAGTCTTTGGCAGGGTTTAGGTACACTGCTTGTCCAATGGCTCAAGGGAGAAGTTTAACCTTACAGATATTGCTCACTCCTGTGGGCTATCTTAGTTCTGTCCACAAGATTTAACCAAGAGAAACTCCCCAGCAAAATTGTACTTGCTGGCTTTTGCATCAAACCTCTATTACATGCATTGAGAACTAATCCCACAGTTAGTTTTGAAGCATTGTAGTGGGAATGCCTGCATCTTAGAGTTTCATATATGAGGAATAGTTCTCTGATTAATAATCCATTGACCTTGGATGATTATTAGAACTTATGCATATATATTCTAAAATCACATGGCATAAAGCCTGGCTAATGCATGGCTATCACCTAAATGCCCAAAATTCACCTCTGGGCTTCAGGACTACCATTGCCATTATATCTCTTACTATTTCTAGGGTTTTATTCCTTGTTCATGCAAATATCATCTATGACTTCACATGTTTTTCCATAGATCACATGCTGACTGGGACACGGTCAAGACAGAGTTAACAATCGAGAAAAAAAAAAACTCTGAGAAAATAACATCATATTTAATATCTAATGTTTTATTACATTTCTATTTCTGTCTTTGCTAACAGGAAATAGAGACAAATCTTGGTACTAGCTTCCTATGCATAGTTGGTCTTGCTGGATGATTGCTCTCCCTGTAGGCTGTTGCTTTGCTATGAAGAATGCTTTGTTAGTTATTCAGAAGCTTCTTAATTCCATGTAAACTTGTTTGCCAGTTCTTGAGATTGTTTCCTGTGCTATAGGATTCATATTCAAAAAGTCCGACCTGTTTTTTCCTAACTTTTCCTCTAGCAGCATCAAAGTTTCACGCCTTACATTAAATTCTTTGATTTATTTTGAATTCTTTTTTTTTTCTGTACAGTGAGAGATAGAGCTTATTTTCTTCTGCTTCAGTGGATATTATCTGAAAAGAAAGAGAACCAGGGATCCTGTTTAAAAACAGTTACAACAATAACAATGATAGTAGAGTGTATTTAGTTGTTTTTTTATTTTTAATTTTTAAAAGTGGTTTTTGAAACCATTAAGGCACAATTGTACCGTGAAATAAGTTCTTCACTGTGGTGGATGTTTTGGTTTAGGCTATGTAAACATGTTTTTGTTAAAATTCCAAGTTGGTGGGTTTTACATTGTCCACACCTGTTAATCTTCTTGTGAGGCGCATGGTCTTTTCCAGGTGGAAGTAGTTGAAGGCTGAGGACTGTGAGGGGGGTATAAATATGAGGGCCCAGAGGCAGAAGGTTCAGCTGCTTGGCGCAGGGCTGCTGCTGCCAGTTCTTCCTGCTGCTGCAATTGCTGTTTGCTGATTTACTAGTCACCTGGAAGTCTGGATTTCTGGACAAATGATGTTGGTACTGCCCCCAGCAGAATCCTATGACCCTACCCAGAAGAAAGGAGCAGAGACAACTCTGCCCCTGTCTCCACTAATCTTTGCTGAGTTCCTGCTGTTGGGCGGTTGGAAGGTAAGTAGAAGCATTTAACAACCGTAAATAAAGTAGGTTTGCTTTAAAAAAAAAAATGACATCAACACTTTACTTTTTCCAGCATTACAGTGGGATATTCCAAACACATAGTTTCCCACAAATTCAGGATATAGATCAATACTTATAGTCAATTGCCTGTCAAGAAAACAAAGAAGACTCAAGTTATTGTTATCATTATTAATTATTATGATGTTGTTATGCTGTAGCCATCTTCTAATTTTGTGGAACCAGTCAGTTCAGGAGACTAGCAAAATCCCATTTGTTTTTCTTCGTTTGCTCTGGATTTCTGATTTCTGGGTAACTCTGTATCTGCAAATAGCTGGAAGGTATGAGAAGATGCTGGCACCAGTGCAATCCCTATTTAGGACTGCTGCACTTATCACAGAGGTGAAGGGAAGCAAGGCTCGAGGTCTGAGAACATGGCACTGGGGCCAGTAATGAGCCAGTAGCAGGAGGCCGCTCTCAGGTCTTGCTTTGGAAATGTGGACGTCTTTATGTTCACGTGTCAGACCCTTCCCCTTATCTTCCAGCATTACGGGTCTCAAAGGGCATTAGAAAATACACGGAGAAGGACTCTGGCCTTTAAACTGGAAATGACGTGGGAGACTCACGGGGACTCGGCTGCAGTACTTTGGTAATGGCTCCTAGGTAACAGTTCTCTGAAGGCCAGACAAGCGTTAAGGAGAGAGAACTCGTCAGCAGCCTAGACTGACAAGAGGCATGAGGTCAGTGATTTGCAGCCAGGACTCAGGAAGGGCTGAGTGATAGAGAAGACTGCAAGCAGACTGGCTTCTACCTGTTACAGGTAAACAAAAGGATGAAGGAGCAGATTCACACGCTGGTGTAACATGGTACAGGGACACATTTCTGAGGACACAAAACTGTAGAATCTGTGTGCAGTGTATTCTCTCCTTACACTCTCAGTCTTTGTTCAGATGTCGCAAAGTGCTTGACTCTACCGTGCCTCTGCCCTCATGTTGTTCCTACATTCTTCTTTTCCAGTGTGACTTCCATGACTAGAAGGCATTGATCTCTTTCCTTCACTGTCTTATTCCAAATGTTTAGACAATTCCAGGAACATGGTAAATTCTCAAAAGACGTTTGCTGGTTGATAAGCAAGTGCATAAATGATGGAAAAAAGGAAAAGGACTTTTAATCCCTGAGACCTGCTGAATCTAAGTCCTTATACCTACCTACCATGCCCCATTCCCCTCAGAGTTGGGCCAATCACCTTGGTTCCTCAGAGAGTAGGAGGCCTGTAAGTTCACACTGATGCTACTTGAACTGTGGCTCACAACAACAAGTGAAGCGATGTAGTTGAGTGTAGGGTTAATGAAATGCTTGGCAGCAATGAACATTTTCTTAAATCATCAAAAAATAATTTTAAATCAAATATGTAGTAGACCTAGTGTGTTTCTTCCAGTTCTTCTGGCTGTATCCTTTTGAGATTACAGGAAAGCGTCATTATGTCAGGAGAAAACTACATTTCTTTATGATTTACAACCAGTAAGTATGTGGGTTTTGTACGTGGGTTCACCTAAAATTTCCCAGGTGAGAAGGATCACAAGTGTAAATGTTTTCAGAAGTTTGGATCCACACTTGCTACCGCCAAAGCTGCAAGTTAGATAACAGACATCCATGCTATCCGTTGCCTACCCGGCCCTATCTTCTTACTTCTGTGCTTCTGCTGCTGTCCGGAACATTGTCCCTGTTCACTTTTGAATGTCTGACCATACAGCTCTCTACACTGAACACTGACTTTGGGTCTTCTGGGAAGGCTGCTGCATCACTCAGCCTAGACCAAGGTAGTTGCCCTTTCTGAAGCAGTCTCGCACTCTCTGTAAAGTCTGTGAAAGGAGACTCTAAATTTCGTGGAGTTTATTTCAATGAGCTTTCCCATGGTGGACATATAGAAGGTGCTCAGAAAACCTAAGTAGAAACTAGTGACTTTAAAACATCCTCCAAATATGCATACTACATAAATATACTAGACTGGTCTACGTGGAGTTCATGCTAGCCGGTTCACAATTCTGAAGCTTTGTGAACTGTTGCTACAAATTGTTCAGTTTGAATTATTTTATAATCAAGGCAAGTTTCTGTTCTCCTCACTTAGTCTCATGCCACTAAAAGAACTAAGAAAACAGAGCTCAAAATCTAAAATTCTCTGAACCATTGCAAGCATATATTTTAGGCTGAAATCCCATTCAATTGTCTGAAGTCACAGTAATTGAAGCAAATTGAATCTGAATTTTAACACATTTGCAAGAATACAGCTAGGGCTGTGTTTACTATTAAAAAAAAAAATTCTAAGCAACACGGATTATTTGCTAATGCAGAGAGCCTTTACAAAGTGATTCCTAGTTCACAGTTTGGAGGAAATAGGACCTTAAAAGATCTCATTACATATTTGTATTGATAGTTTAGGAAAATTTATACTTGCAATATACTAGCACATAAACCCCACCAAATAATTCATCTTAAATTTAAATCCAAGTAACTTGTATTGCTCTAATTTTTGATGATTCATTCTTTGTGAGGTTTGGAAGAACAGCAATATAATCTTTTTATATGTAACTAGTTTAATTTTTCATAAACATCCTCAAGGTTGAAAAATATCTTGAGAGAATAGCATATAATTGCATTATCTTAGACCAAGAACAGAAAAAGTTAATGAAGATTTAGGTAAGGAATGGGCTTCATGCTGCCCTTCCTGTTTTACAGTTACATCAGCAAGGCTAAGATTTCTGGTTAGAAAAAGGAGAGAAAAACCTTGAAGGAAGGCATTTTGATGTGACTACAAAGCTCTAAAAGCAACTGTTACTCGTTGTTGAAGCATCTCTTTTCTGCTTGTGGAAAAGGGATGAGTGGATGAGAAACAAGAGAAAGAAAGTCATGAGAGGGCTGTGGTGGAATAACAATAGAAAACATCTCATTTTTCCCCTCAGTGGTACATTCATCTATTTGTTTATATGTCCATATGTTTACTGAATGTGTAGCATGGACCATTCTCTCCAAGAACATATCCATCTAGAAGTAAATAAGGTACAATACCTAGCCTCAGACATATCATAGTACAGGAGCAAAAAATAGAGTAACAATTAAAAAGGACACATGGTGATGATTGCCAGAAAAATAATGATATAACTAATGAGGCTTGCCTGGTCTAGGATGGCAATGAGGAAAGCATCTTGGAAAGGAGGAAAAATGCTTGTTCTAAACCCTCAGAAAGGGTAGGATAAAGATCCCATCCAAAGACAACAGAATAATTGTAGAAACAAAGGAGAAGAGGACCTTTCCAATCAGTGGACTAGGGGAGGGACATAGAGGGGGAAAAGACAGGGAAGAGATGAGGGAGGGGGCTACAGCCAGGATACAAAGTGAATAAATTTTAATTAATAATAATAATAATAATAATAATAATAATAATAATAATAATAATGAAAAATAAAAACATTTAAGACAGTCATTAGCACACAGAAATAGTTTGACTCAGGCAGAACCCCTGCTCAGAGCCCACAGCAGCTCAGTGTCCAAGTGACTTCCCTAGTAAGGGCAATAGGGACCTTCTCTGACATGAACTCAGTGGCTGGATCTTTGATCACCTCCCCCTGAGGGGCGAGCAGCTTTGCCAGGCCACAGAGGAGGACAATGCAGCCAGTCCTGATGAGACCTGATAGACTGGACCTCCTTTATCAGTGGACTAGAGGAGGGGCATGAGAGGAGAAAAGGGAGGGAGGGGGCTACAGCTGGGATAAAAAATGAATAAATTATAGTTAATAAAAATAAATAAGTAATTAAAAATCAGGCAATATTCAGTTTGCCTGATATTAGCAGAAAGAAACAAACAACAGTAGTTTGTGCATAGATTCCTGGTAGAGTTCTAAGGAACTATTTTCTCTAACTTTTCTACTGACTGACCATGGCCCCAATTCTGACCAAATGTCACCTGTTTAGAGGCAGCAGCTCAGGAGGCTGAGGAAGAGACATCAGCACCCACTGACTCATCATGTCCTGCTGTACGTCTTATTGTCTTATTTTCAAAGCCTAATGTTCTCCAGCTACCAAGGAGCCTGGGGTTTGTAGCGTACATTCTTGGGCCCAGAGTTAAGTGGAAATCCTATTATTGTGGGAGAGAAAAAGATTGGTTTTGGAAGGAGATGACAGCTTTGGGTATAAGCAGGATAAAATGGGATGCTCAACAAATCCTTCTACGTGACTTAGATTGAGATACTAGAAGTAAAGTGAAGCGTGGGTGAGGGAGAATGGTTTGAAAGGAATTTAGAAGCATAATTGTTTACCACAGGATGGGTCTTTGGTGAATTAAGAGAGTTTACTGTGCTTTTAAAATATACTACATTTGATTCACGTACAACCAAATTTCACATAAACCTATAAGTACATTTATTATTATTGCCACTTTATTTATTCTGTGTATGTGTGGGTATATGTTCTTGTGTGTGAATAAGTTTTCAGGGGTTTTCGCGCGCGCACACACACGATTGTAGAAATCAGATGTATGCTGTCTTCCTTGATCACTCTCTACATTAGTTTTCTAGGAAGTGTCTCTCACTGAAACTGTAGCTTGTTGCTTTGACTAGAATGGATAGCCAGTGGTCACCATGAATCCTCCTGTCTCTGACTTTACAGTACTAGAACTAAAGGTGCATGCCACCGCGCTCAGATTTTCAAATGAGTCTGGAGGTTTAATTCTGGTCTTCTCGTATTCACAGCAAATTCTTTACTGACCAGCCATCTCTTATTCCCCATCAATTTCATTTTAAAACAAGGTACTAAAGACTTGAGAGTTAGTGATTTGATAATAATTATGCTGCTAGTAAATACAAATCTACTATTGCCAATTAGGTTTGACCTACCTCAGAGAGTTCCCAAAAGCTTGTCACAGCAAGCAGCTGAAAATCCATCTATTCTCCCCAGGGAATGTATAAACTATCTATGCATTCTTTTTGATGAGGCATCTGGATGCAGTTAGCTAAACTTCATCTGGTCAGGATCAAAAGGGCTGTGAGTGAGAGAGAGGAGCCTTAAGAGCTTATGCTGGGAGACAGGAAAGAGTCTGAAGATTAAGTCTGTGCACTTCACCTCACGTTTTCATCAAGTTGTAACTCTGTATATAAAGAAGTTAATTATATGGTGCTTTAATCCTGTATAAAAGGTCAAGCAAGGCCAGTATTGTGTAAGGTGTTAAGGCAGTGCTTGAAGTAGAGATACATTTGAAACATGGATCAAGGTGTAAACCATAGCGTTTCCATGAAGCACTCTTGAAAATAAGAATCAATTATTTCCAATGAGATGGTTTAAGTCTGAGGAGCAGATCCCTTGCCTTTACTATAAGCACAACTAATCTTGCCAGGATAATCTGTGATTCTTACGTTTAAATTTTGTCAGAGCCTTTTCAGCAAGGTTTGTTTTAATATATGCGATCATTACTGTTTAAAAAGAAATGGACAATGAGTCAGAGTCTCTAGAGTGCTTCTGTTGCCTTCTAACAGTTTTAGCAATCTATATTTGTGCCTGCTTTTCATGAGTTAGAATTATTATTAACAATTCTACTTGAATGTTTAAAGATGGTGTTGTGACATAGACCCTCTCCTCCAACCTTCCTTCACCCCGTTTATCATGTTATTCCAGTCCCCAACTCAAGCAGACATTCTTTGGGAATGTTCAAGGAAGCAACTCCCACCAGGGAAGCAGGATGGGTCTCTCTGTTCTGCCAGAAAATTTTAATATAGAACCAGTCAAAATCCCCTTGTCATTCTGATTCATCCTTTGTGGCTGAGCTAGAATAAAGTTCATTGCCTATTATATAGAATTCTCTGACCGAAAGATTTCCTATCTACCTGATGTTGAACATGGACTTTGTGTACATGAAGAAGCATGACTTTGAACCAAGAAAGCACAAGAAAGTGAATGGCAAGCCAGTGAGATGGCTCAGTAGGTAAAGGTGCTGGTCGCCTAAGCTTTACCATGTGAGCTTGATCAAAGGAGGAGCCTGAATCCTCAATGTTGTTCTCTGACTTCCATACTCATTCCGTGAATATGTGTGGCTGTGTTTCAAATACGTGTGTAAAAGTAAGAATGTGCCTCCAGAGCTCATTTGTCTTTCAGGAGGATTTGTAGTTTTTCCTACATTAAGGTATATGCATTGACCCAGTGAAAGTCTCTTATTTTCTGGGAGATACTGTTTTGGGACTTGTCCCCAATGCTTTAATTAATATACTTCCTTTGTTTTTGATTTTTTTTGTCCTGTTTCTGTTTATCAGATTTGCATTCACCCTCAGATAAGCCTGTGGTATTAAGTTAAAGTTTCAACTAAAGGTGTTTTGTTTTTTTTTTTTTTTTTCTTTCTTTGTTTTCTTGTTTTAAAATCTGTGGTTCTTAAAGACTTAAAATTATTTATCCAAAGAAAATAATTGGCTATATGAACAAAAACATCTTTCTATAAAATATTACTTATGGAATTCACAATCCTAGGTACTTAATGCTATATGAATTTAATTATAATAAATGCCCAAGTGAACAAGAAAGGGATCACATGGTCAATAGTTCCATGGCACTGAAATTGTGAATATAGCACAAGTAGTGACACAGTACCCCACATGAGAGTCCGGTCTTTCCGTTAGCCAGGCTTTAATTGTAAATGCAGTAGTCTGGGTGTGTTTACAGGTGCAGGCTAACCTGTTAATGAGATGGCTGAGAAACAAGAGGATTTCTGTTACAGTGGCAAATAAGTTAGTGCACAGATTGGGCCAAGCACCATACAATTTTGTATTGTTTTAAATTCCTTTGGTTCTTAACGTCAAGTCTGTCTTTCCTACCTCTCAGGTTGACACTTCACTCTCAAGCTTAAATTCCAACTGTTATGATCTGTTTCCCTTTCACAAAAACTGTTGCATAGTCAAACCATTCAAAGAGCAACACAGAACAAGAGACCACCCTTGTGCTTGCTCATTGCTAGGCAGGCTATCCTGCTGTGTCTCAGTTAGGAGCTGTATGTTCACTGCTAACTAATGCAGAACACATTTCGTGTCCCATGTCTTTTCCCACGTAGTGTTCTCTGACAGGTCCATATCAAAGTGTGATTTGATATCACCTTATTGGACAATTGTTTCTTTACTGAGTCCCTCTTAGTATTGAAGTGGAAGTTTCTGAGGGCTGAGATTTAGACCCACTGCCATTTCACTAAGTAACGTTCTCTGACCCCTAACACCTCCTCAGCTTTGTCCGGTCCCCAGAGAAAGGAAATGGAGCTTCTGTGGTTTCAGTTCTTAACTGAACATTTTAATTTCAAGCTACTTAAAAATAACATAGTCATGTAAAATAGTGATTGCCTTATTTAAAGACAGATTTGAAATTTTGAAATGTGAATTGAAAGCATTCTGCAAATCTTTGACTTTAGAATTCTCTTTACCAAACATATTTCTAAGGTAATTCGTAATTCTGTGGGTAACCTGTAAGCAGAGGGGTCTGGGGAGTATGGAGTTTCAGATTATTTACTTAGACTGAAATATATGAAACAGAAATTGTTAACAGCACAGCAACTGCATCTTGTCAATTAATTTGATTTTCTAAGGCAAACTCCTCTTTGAAGGATTCCTGTCAATTGTTTTTTTTTTTTTTTGTTTTTTTTTTTAATTCTTGCTCAATGGGACTTGGAAAGAACTAGTGAAATAAGTTAGTAAATCATGTTGAGTATGGTTAATAACTTCTTCTTAAATGTTCCACTCAATGATTTTAAAGCAGTTCAATGTTCCCAAGCCTACTGTTCCTGAAGAACTTGTTAATTAGAAAGTAATGAAAACTTCCTCAGGCCACCCACAGGAAACCAGTCATTTAAAAAAAAAAAGTTTTTTTTATTGTTTTTAATGACTCCTTCTCTAAAATAAAAGGAAATATAAACAAACATCATCCAGAGGTTGTCTCCACTGAAGTTTTCTAGAACAGAGAAACATATGTGATCCTAAACTGAGAACTGAGATCTCACATTTATGCTTTCTTATTCTAAGGAAGCCGACAGAAGAAAATGCACAGGCAGAAAAGAATACCAAGTGTAGACAATGGAACATGTCTCCTGTCAGCACTATAAACATCCCACAGGAGGCATAATATGAAGTTGGTCTTCAGTATAAATGAGACTCTTCCGGGATCTAGAAAGTGACAGGCACATTCTGAAGCGTGCTTTAGTCTCAAACTCTGTAAGGAATAGAAGCTATATTAGTCAAATTCTCTTTTGCTGTGACAAAATGCCATGAATGGAAACAACTTGGTGGAAGACAGCTTATTTTGGCTTACAGTTCCAGAGGGGGGAGGGGCATCCATAATGGCAGGGGAGGCATGGCAGCAGGCAAACATAAAATGTAAGAGCTCGCATCTCCACCACAAAGGAGAAGACGGAGGGAGTAAGCAGGGAAATGGGATGATACTATAAAAACCTCACAGCCCACCACAGGGACATGCTTCTTCCAGGAAGGCTGTCACCCCTAAAAGTCCCATAACCTCCCCAATGGAGACCAAAGGTTTAATACCAAAGGGTTAGCCTGTGGGAACATGTCTCATTCAAGTACAGAGAAGCCGTCTGAAATTACTAGATGCTGTGGTGTGAATATGCAGAGGTACCAAATAGTGAGACCAGGAAAAGAATAACATATATTTAAACTCCTGGGCTATGAGAAGAGTTTAAGAAGTGAGTGTTACAAATTTGAATATTCTAAAATCTGTATTCCTTTATTGATCACCTGAGGTTCAGTTAATCTGGATTAACAACTAGACAAAGCACTGAAAATCTGTAGTTCAAATGTTTTGTTTTGTTTTGTTTTGTTTTTTCTTATGCTATGTGCTTTCTTTCAATTTTGTGAACTTATTTTTGGATCACACTACCTCTGAGGTGCAATAGAACACAAAATAGTCCAAACAAGGAGTACTGGTAGGTCACTGTCTAGAAGAAGAAATTACATTAAAAACTATGAGTTTATATTCAGAGATTCTTCTAGAAAGGAGATATACTTCTGCACATTTTATTGGTCAAAACAAATAACATAGCCACTGTTGAGCATGCAATGACATGGCTGTACATAATCCTTCCTTAAAGACTATGCCCTGGGGAAGACAGCAGGTGTTTTGAGGAATAGCACAATCTGCTGCAGAAGATAATTCAGGGTCCTATTTCAGATGCAAACAACATGGGGAGGAATTAAGAGATAGCTTGATATATAACTAAGACAGCTCTGAATTTTACGATGTTTCAATTGGTTGGTTTGATAAATCCATATATACTTGAAACTTTAAAACAACAAATATATAGTTAAATTTGCTTATAAGAAAATAACTCTGTGGCCATTTAAAAATACCCTACATAAAATAAGACCATTCCTATTACATAAATATATTATTTTTAAAGAAATGTTAAAATTAGAATGTTCAATTTAGAAGTGAAAATATCAAGGTTTTGTTTTCTCCCCCTGGATACCCAAGGGAACAGATGAGGTATTAGACAAGATAGATTAATGAGAACATTTGAGAGAATTGGCATGAGCTTGAATCTCTGCCCTTAGAAACTTACCTAGAACTTACTCCGTACGTAAAGAGACCTTTTCCCTGGCAATCCAGGCGAATTCCTAAGGCATGCAATGTCAGCAGGGTCAGCCTGTGTTACTGTCACAGAGGAGTCGGCTGATGCTCAGGGAAGCTCACCAAGTTGTCCTAAGCTACATTTAATGTTAAACACAGGCTCAAACACTAGGATCCCTGGCCCTACATCTAACAACTACGCAGTCAACACCAAAGAACTCAAGGAACTTAATCATTTCTTGACATTGTTACCTATATACATAACCTTTATTGTTACTTCAGTTTATTCCATTTCTGTTTATCACAAATCCTGAATCAAGGAGGTATAATCATATATAGTCACTGTAAAAATAGGAGTCTATACTTTTTACATTGTATGAATCTCTTAGATGAAAATAATGAAATTAGGTTCATCAGGTAAGGATTTTTTTTTTTTAATATTATTCGTCAAACCCATCCACCTCAATCCAAACAACAATTTTTCTCTGCATATCTACAGTCCCTACTAAACTAAAAAACACATTTTTTCTTTGTAATCAGCCTTTTCTCAGACCTTGGCTAGTGCATGTTTGTGTTTTCAGGAAAAGTTTTATTGAGGTGAACAAAAATTCACTTAGAACAGACTTTATTAATAGCCACAAAGTTTGGGGTTAAACTGTAAATGTTTTCTTTCTCATTATTTTTATACTTGTATCTTAAAGAGGCTCAATCATGGCCGATGTAGTGACCAGAGACTGTCAAATCTGAGCATCCTGGATACAAACAGTCTGCCTCTGGTGTACTTCCTAGTTACTGCTTTGACAAGACAAATGCCCAGGTTTTAGTGATTCTAGGTGTAATATTAGCAGCAAATAGCTGAGTCCATGTCTCTATGACAGTGAGTTATTATGATATTTTAAATGAATAGTACATTTAGAAAATATTTAATATACAAGGACGCTAGTTTTGGTTGTGATATGTATCATGCTACACACAGATCCCATGAGTAACAAAAACTGAAAAGAGCCTGGTCAAATAAGGTTTATCCTCAGAGATCTCACAGTCTGTATAAGTTACATTTCTGTTAAAGTGGCAAAATATCAAACACAACTTAGAGGAAAAAGGTTTATTTTTTCATTATGGTTTCAGTGAAATAGATCCTGTTATGGTAGGTAAAACATGGCAAAGGTCAGAGAAAGCATGGCAGCAGAAACAGGAAGCCAGCTAATCAACTTTCCTCTGTCATCCCTCAAACCTGCCCTACAGTGAGGGACTTCCTCCAGTAAGGCTCCTCCTAATGAAGTTCCCATGACCTTCCTAAACAGTGCAACCAACTAAGAATCAAGTGTTCAAAATACATGAGACTCTGAGGGACGTTTCTCATTCAGAGCACCACGGAGCCACTCTTCCACTTCAGCACAGTCCAAGTGTGATGTTGGGATCTAATGGAGAAGACACAGATACCCAGAGGAGTCTTTATGACAGATTCAAACGTGGTTGTTGAGAATTTCCAGCAGGAACAAATTTTCTTCCTTGTACAATTTTTGTTTATATACAATTACTCTTCATGCTATACAGTCTCCACTTCTTACTTGAACATCAGATTGCATTACTATTATTCCTGTTTAGACTCGAGGAAACTGAAAGAGTGGAAGTTGCACAAAACCTCATCCCTGTGAGATAGGTGGTAGTCTTTGAAGCTTCCGTTACCTGACTGTGAATACAGTGGTCTTATCTCTCATCCAAGCTTTTTGTCTGTACGCATTGTGAAAACTATGAAGTTCGTTGTTTTATTTTTTTCTTCTTTTTCCTTCTGCATTGTTGATTCCCATGTGTAATTTCCAAGGAATTCTACTGCAGTTCTCTACTGACTGATAAGATCAGCTGCTCCTTTTCTTTTTCCTTGTAAGATTTGGTCTGCTTGTTAAGAATGTTTCTTCCCTCCACTGTGACGAGGTCCTTGTTCAGAAGAGGAGGCACTGATAATCCTCAGCGGAGAGTCTGGCGCTGTCAGTGAGCGCTCTGCCTTATTATTTAGTCACTGAACTGAGTGTTCAGAAGAGAAAGAAAAAACAAACAACAACAACAAAAAAACTGCATTCCTTCTGGCATTTTCACTCCTGGATTCATTTTTCCAGGATGGATGCATGGCAGTATCACTTCCAGGCCACTAAACAAAAGCTCCTTCAAGTGCAAAAGAAAATGATTCTTTAAGAGGCTAGAAAAAGAGTTTGGAGATAAAAGCAGTTTAGTGTTAAAAGAATCTTCTCCCAAGAGCCTTCCTCCATTCACCAGCTGAAACACATGGAGCAGCTGTCAGAGCTACAGTCAGATTAAAATGCAATAAAATAGAAAGACTAACACACACACTTTTAGCCTTCCAACCCCTTTTCCATGGTGCACAAAAATCTTCCATGATATTTATGGTTAGTTACTTTGGACAGTCATGACCAACCTTTCCTCTACAATTAAGAGGTGATGAGGTTTCTGTGGTAGCCTCTCAGACACTTGGTCCTTTGACTTCCCTGAGTAGAATAGTCAATTTGACCTGGAAAAATGCTTTCACTACAGCATCAGCCCAGAGAATCACTTAAAGGCTTTTAGAGACAGAGTAGATTCAAAGTTAAGTAGAAAGTGTTACCTTGATGGCCAATAGTCAATGATGTGAAGCAAAGCTGCACTTAACACTTTTCTAAGCAAGGTAATCCACAGAAGTTGTGATGATGAATTTTGATGCTCAGTTCTATTGGATTAAAAAGCAATTGAAATTGTTAATGAAGTCCAACTTTGGGCATGTCTCTGCCAATATTTCAAGAAGATGTTTTACTGAAGGGGAAAGAAGACCCATGCTGAAAATGGGCAGTTCCAATGTAGGCTTGAATATAAAACGGAAAATGGAAAGGCCAGATTTCTATCTAGTTGGCATTCTCTTTTCTTTGCTTCCAAATCCATAGATATGTGATCAAGCATCCTCCTAATCTTATGGACAGTAGCTGACCCTGTGACGATTCCTTCCCCACTGTGATGGAATATATCTAATGGCCTAGGAGCCAAATACCCTCTTTTTCCTGTACTTTGTCTGTTTTATGGTGTTTAGCTACAGCAAGGAGAAAAGTAACTGATAAAGCTCCCTTCCCTGACCAAATGAAACAATTTAAAATGCAGAGATAATAACACAAAGTGTTGATTAAGAAAAAAGCATCACCTACTCATTGCTATTTATTATTTTCCTGGAACAGTATTAACACACTTCTTAGATATTATCTTACCACAATTCTAAGTGCTAGCTTGTTTGGTCATTTGCTTTTATTTTCAGATAACCATTTTTTTTAAGTCAAGTAGACTTTCCAAAGTAAACATATATATATATATATATATATATATATATATATATATATATATATATATATATATATGTTTATATATTATATATAAATATATTTATATATGTGGTTTTGAACATGATTTTGCAAACACAAGTCATTGTTGTGCATAACAGCCTTGTGTGACTCGCATGGTAACATTCTGAGGCTTAGA
This sequence comes from Psammomys obesus, assembly GCF_907164565.1. Classification (NCBI taxonomy): domain Eukaryota; kingdom Metazoa; phylum Chordata; class Mammalia; order Rodentia; family Muridae; genus Psammomys; species Psammomys obesus. The sequence continues at coordinate 29,584,856 of NW_026596046.1, forward strand.
GTTCACTCAAAAAACGGCATCTTTAAATTTTAAGACCAATCTATGTATTCCAAGTGTAATTTGAGAGGCCCAGAAATAGAATGAGTTTCTGTTAACTACTTTCCAGTGAGCAGAGACCCTTCTTTCACAAGGTCTGAGAACCGCACTAATCCTACAAGGTTCAGATTTAGAGGACAGTTTGATCATATACACACTTCTTAGAGAAGGCTCCAAACCCATCTTTGTATTTCATCATTGGATCTGGAGGACACCTGTGTGGCATGTGTGTGCTCTAGGCACTATTTGATTTGTAAACACATTCTCACCTATGATTCTCATCAGCAGTTTCGTAAGAAGATGGCATCCCTAGTCTTACGGAAAGAAATCTTAGGCTTGTTGCAACAGGATATCATACAGTTTGCGAACCCTGCGTAACTGAAGTGGGAGTCAGACTCGGGTTTCTTGCCCCACACATTTGTTCCTTTACCCACCATCTGCATAATTTTAGGCCCAGTTCTTCCTGTGGTGCAGTGAGATGGAAAAAAAAATCTAGAAATCTGGTAGAGACCAGGGTGGGCACACATGGAACACAGCTCTCCTCTACTTGATAGACATTTGGTCATAGATGGCATTTTGGTGATGACAAAATGTATTAGCTGCACTTAAATAAGGTCACTCTTTGCCTTCCACACAGTCTTAGATGGTTAAGAAAAGCAATGTGGTCTTTGTGGAGCTCCTGTCCTCTGCAGGTCATACTAACACCCCCTTCTTTCACATGATTGCCTGCAATCTGTGGAAGGTTTGGTTATGAGTCTTAGTATTTGCTTTGATACACTGTTAGGTAGAGTCTTTCAGAGGCCCTCTGTGCTAGGCTCCTGTCTTGTTACTTGTTTTCTCTCCTAAATCCAATGTCCATCCCATTTGTCTTTTTAAGTGTGGCTTGATCATCTTACACAGGACCAAATATATCTGGGCACAGGGGTCTTTTATGAGACTGTATCTCCAACCAAGGACCTTGTATGGATATAACCTAGAACTTCTGCTCAGATGTAGCCCATGGTAGCTCAGCTTACTAAGTGGGTTCCTTAGTAAGGGAAACAGGGACAATTTCTGATATGAACTTAATAGCTGGGTATTTGACCACCCCCTAAGGGAGGAGCAGCAGCCTTGTTAGGTCACAGAGGAGGACTTTGCAGCCAGTTCTGAAGATATATGATAAGCTAGGGTCAGATGGAAGGGAAGGAGGACCTCCCCTATCAGTGGAATTGGAAAGGGGCAGGGAGGAGATGAGGGAGGAAGGGTGGGATTGGGAGGGACTGAGGGAGCGTGCTACAGCTAGGATACAAAATTTAAAAAATGTAACTAATATTAAAAAAATAAAAAAATTAATCTACCATGGGCTATATATGAGCAGAGGTTCTAGGTTATATCCATACATTGTCTTTGGTTGGAGAAATAGCCTCGTAGAAGACCCCTGTGCCCTGATACATTTTGTCCTTGTGGAGCTCCTGTCCTCTCCTGGTTATACTAACTCCCCCTTTTATCATATGATTCCCTGCACTCTACAGAAGGTTTGGTTGTGACTATTAGCATCTGCTTTGATATGTTGCTAGGTAGAGTCTTTCAGAGGCCCTCAGTGGTAGGTTCCTGTCCTGTTTCTTTTTTTCTCCTACTTCCCATGTCCATCAAATTTGTCTTTTAAAGTGAGGATTGATTATCTTACCACGAGTCCTCTTTCTTGTTTACCTTCTTTAGGTGCACATATTTTATTATATTTATCCTATCTTCTAGGGCTATATAAGTGAGTATATACCATGTATAGCCCATGGTAGCTCAGTATCCAAATGGGTTTCCCTAGTAAGGGGAACAGGAACTATTTCTGACATGAAATTTATAACTGGTTCCTTTACCTTCCCCACTCCCGAGGGAGGAACAGCCTTGCTAGGCCACAGAAGAGGACATTGCAGCCAGCCTTGAAGATACCAGATAAGCTATTTTATCAGGGAGGACCTCCCCTAGCAGTGGACTTGGGAAGGGACAGGGAAGATATGAGGGAGGGAGGGTGGGATTAGGAGGGAATGAGGGAGGGGCCTATGGCTGGGATACAAAGTAAATAACCTGTGATTAATATTAAAATTAAAATAAAAAATTAATTAAGATAAAAGCGATGTGAACCCTCATCCTTACAATGAGTTAAGCTCACATTTTTTCAGCCAATGAAATGAACATTCATTTTGTCTTGAGTTTTTTTACTAGTTATTAAATTCAAACTTTTTTAAGCATTATAGATTGAATTGGACACTCCTTTAAAAATTTGTAACTTAGAAAAGTAAGAGCAATCTTTGTATATGCATACGTTACCATCATCATAAAAATGAGCCTGTAGTAATGAGTACATCTCTGTAGGCTAAGCTATCGTAACCTTCTTATCAAGGCGTTCTTATGCATAGACAAGTATGCCTCACACACCTGAAACCCCAGGCCTGGCAGTTTAGACAGAGAAAGCATGTGTTCCAGACTTGTTTTGGAAACACATGCATCTCACAAACTACTACAGCATTCCGACTGTGGCTGCCTTTCCAAAGTATCAGAATGCATTTACTACTTGAATTCAAAATTATTACTTGTTACTAGGCTCCTTTCATAATACGGCACGATATTGACCTACAAATCAAGCATGTAGAATGTCTATTATGTTGACACTTCTATTAATAACCATGTGCTGTTCATTAAGAAATTATTAATCACTAGAATTTTTAGAAGGATAACTTCGGGGTAGGCTTGGTGCTGAGAACACATTGATTGCTGAAATCATATTAGGGTAGTGCACACAATGTAATGAATTCTGGAGTACTTTAGCTCTTAATACAATTTCTGAAATATCTATATATTGCAGTAAGTTATTGATGCTTAAATCTCATTCAGAATGGCAAACAGGATAGACACCAGAAGCAATGAAAGAGAAAGAACAGGATGGGATCCTACTATAAAGGCTCCACCCAGCAGGGGATCGAGGCAGATGTTGAGACTCACAGCCAAAGTTTGGGCAAAGCTCAGGGAGTCTTATGGAAGAAAGAGGGGTAGAAAGAGAGGGGACAAGAGCTCCACAAAGAGACAAACAAAGCTAAAATATCTGGGTCCAGGGGTTTCTGCAGAGACTGATGCACTAACCAAGGACCACACATGGAGAGGACCTAGACCCCCTGCTCAGATGTAGTCCATAGGCAGCTCAGTCTCCATGTGGGTGACCAAGTAAGGGGAGCAGGGGCTGCCTGTGTCTTGAACTTGGTTGACTGCTCTTTGATCACCTGCCCCTGGCGATGTGGCCTTGCTAGGCCTCAGATGGAGAGGATCCAGGCAGTCCTGATGAGGCTTGGTAAGTTGAAATGGCAGGGGAGGAGATCTCCCCCTTTCAGTCAACTAGGAGAAGGGGAAGTGGGGGGGTGGAGAGAGAGGAATGGACTGGGAGGAGTTGAGGGAGGGGGTACAATTGGGATATACAATGAATGAGTTGTAAAAAATTTACAAAAAGTTTATTGAGTGTGTGTTTGGTTCTGTGTGTGTGTGAGCTGTATATATTGTGTATTACTGCACATATGTGTGTTCTGTGCTGTTTATGTTGTGTGTTCCACGATGTATGTGCCTGTGTGCTCTGTCTTGGTGTATACTATGTGTGTGCTGGTATGTGATGCATATTCACACAGTTTTATTATGTTTGTATAATGGTGTGTGTACTGTGTGCTGTGTCTCTGCTGATATTTTTATCAAATATCTCCTGAAAATGGAAGACCTCACTGTGTAAACAAAATTGCCTTTGAAGTAAAAAAAAAAAAAAAAAAAAAAAACTGTTATAATAATAGAATTTCTTGGACGAAATTCAAAGGAGGTAAATTATAATTAAATTACATATCTATTAATACTGGTTACAAAAATAAAATTTAACAAGGTATTTAAAAGTTAGAATATGTCTTATATAACTATATATTTAAAGGCTATTTGTAGTTCTTTATGCAAAGCATGGTGATAAGTGGCTGGCAATCTTTGTTTTGATGACCCTTTAACATCAGCCATCAGCATCCATTTGTGTGTATGTATGCACAAGTGTGTCGGTGTGTGGGTTCTGCCTGTCTTTCTGCCTGCCTTACTTGCTATCTGGGAGTAAGCAGTGTACTCCAAGGAAATCCTCTAGTCTTCTTCATGGAATAAGTAGATGGCTCTCCCGATTCCTAAGGTGGAGGAGATGGGTCTATGGGCGCGCTACGTTTCTGAGTCCCTCTGCCCTCTCTGCCTGAGATCTTTCTCTATGCTCAGCGCCCGTTCCCATGCTCAGACTGTATTATCCTGCATCTCTCAAAGGCTCCAATGAATAGGCCATAGTAATGAAATGATAATATAATAGAAATTAACATTACTTAGCGCCGATGATGCCAGACACTTTTCTAGACACTTCACCCAGACCAGGCAACCCTCCAGGCACCTCAACCATGACAGACTTATTAACTTTATTTTGTAGATGAGGAAACAGAGGTTACTGGGGTTAACTAACTTGTCTTGAGTCATACTGTTTTAAAACGATGGAGCCAGGAACAGCTTTCAAGTCTGTCTCACTGCAAAGACTTCTGCTAATTATAAAACTGAGTAAAAGAGCATGTTTTTAAATCTTTCTTTCTCTTTCTTTTTACATTTTATTCATTACATATCCCTTTTGAAGTCCCCTTTCCCAACTCTTCCCAGTCCCACACTCCCTCCCTCTTCTCTCCTACCCCCTTCTCCTAGTCCACTGAAAGGGTGAGTTCTCCTTTTCTGCCATCTGCCCATAGCTTATCAAGTCTCATTAGGACTGCCTGGATCCTCTGTGGAAAAAATATTGAGTGCTCAGAGACCAATGGAATGTGTTGTGGGATCATGGAATACAAGCATGTTGAGAACAATACACAGATAGAGGCCTGGTTTGTGAAGTTTTGAGAAAAGGAAGGACTCCACTGGGGCATTTATATGATATTTTTTGTTAAAAATCTATAATACCTTGTCTGCTTGAGCAGAAGAGTTATCTGTGATTAATAAAAGACCAGCACTATGAAGATAAAACCTTTGTTTTACTGGGAAAAAAATTTACAGATTTTTAATTATATATCTTTGATCCAAATGACAATGGATGGCATATTGATAAAGTACTTAAGTACTCATTACATATGAAACTATTTCATGCACTAATGTTATCTGAAGGCCTGCTTTACATCTTCAAAGATCTGTATGTTCCTCCTGGTGTCACCTATTAACTCGTGTTTTTGATTTGCATTTAGCTACAGACTAATGTTCAGTTTTGTTTAACTGAGCTTATCTGACACCTGTGTGTCTTATTTGAAACAATGTCTAAACAAATCTGTGCTTATGTCAAATTAGATCTTTGACTTCTGTTGTTAAATGTCAAGTGTGCTTAACTTTTCTGAACAATGGATCTATAAAATATGTAATATCTTTTAACACTTAATTTTTTTTCATAGTCATTCATTTAATCTCCCAAAATAGAATTCTAACTTTTAGTACACCTGGGACATCAGCAATAAAAGAAAGCACAATATTTACCTGAAAAAGTTATGGCAGTGCCTAAATTTTCAATCCTAGTGGCATTATTAACTATAGTGAATCTACATTCACCGTGGTATACGAGGCTGTTCCCCATAGTGCCAAAGTACAATCCATGTTAGTATCAGTCCTGGGTGCTTACAAAGTTGGCAAATTTCCCTTTTATTTACATTAGGTAGTTAACATGCCCTCATCTTTAGCCTCCTTTACACACCATAGGTTAGGATTAAAGTTGACCTCCTGGCAATGCTACTTGTGATATTTGTACAGTACATATGTGGACAAGTTATTAGCAACAGTTCATCTGCTTTCTCAGTAGCATAGCAGTTTCATTACATGAAAATGCAATGTAATCAAATTAGTAGAAATGATTTTGAGTGTTCTCAACACAAAGAAATACTAACTGCTGTCATTTATCACAACTCTCATGTATGTATTCATACTTTACTCCGAAAATTTTGCCATAATTTCATTCTGCTGGGACATTTAAATACCCTAACCAAAAACAACTTGGGTACGAAAGAGTTTATTAGACTTAAACTTCCAGCTTACCATCTATCATGAAGGGGATCAGGAATCAGATCCAAGCCTGTTGAGGAATGCTGCTTGCTGGCTCGCACTGACTTCTCACAGGTTCTTCCTAAGCTAGCTTTCTGACTTAGGTAAATCACCTGCTATGGCTGAGGACACTCGCTGGGCCCTAGGCCTCCCTACATAATTGAATAAGAAAATGCCCCATGGACAAGGGAATGGATCAATCTGACCTAGGCAATTCTTCAGTTAACTTTGCCCTTCTCCGATGGGTATATACTGTAATAGCAAAATCTCACCAGCACATAAATTATATAGTTTATTTTATATATTTAAAATTTTAAAGATTACACTTCAAAATTTCCCCCATTTCACTCTATCAAACACTTAACTTTCATCTAAAGAATGAATTTTTTTTCTAAATTAGGTAATGTATATTTTATAAAGAAGACAAGAATGAAAACATGTTACTGATAACAAATTTATAATTACTTTAACAAACATTTATTGAGCTGCCAGTGTTTGCCAGGAGTCATGCTATGTTCTAAAAATTCAATAATGCAATAAATCATTCTGCCCGCTCTTAAACAGTATGCAGAAATAAGTAACTATAGTATCATCTGTTTTATGAATGAACAAAGTTCATAAAATAGCTTGCATAAAGTAGAAATTCCTTCATAGGTAAACGGAGTGTCCAAAGATAACTGGATGTTTTCTGCGGACTATAAGGGAAAATGAGAACATATAAAAATTATAAAACGTCAGTGTTGCAAACACACAGAATGTAAAAGAGGTTGGCGAGGCTGAGGAACTTAGGGAGAAAATCAGCACAAATCAACAAATGAAGCGAAGTCCCCGACTTTGGAACCATAAACATTTACTAAATCATCCTGTGCTTTCCCGCCAGCATCCAACGACCCAGAAAAGACACAGTCGTTCTGACTTGCCAAGCCCAACCTGAGCTTCCCAAGCAGAACACCCATATATAATCATTATGGAAAAGACAAGCTTTGCTTGACCTTTGCTTCTCAGTGTTTACCAGTCTTGCTCCAAGCTCTATCCAATGGAATAAACATTTGTTCTGTAATCGCGTGCAGTCGACATGGACTTAGGTGAAAAAGGACCTTCAGTTTTTTTGTTGTTGTTGTTTGTTTTGTTTTGTTTCTTATTTTTATTTTTTTTAATTCTTATGTTGAAAAAAAGACTAGAACGTTTTCTCCAGTTTTTTAATTTATTATTTATTTTTTTTTAATTTTAATTTTCTTTTTTAACAATTTATTTATTATATATCCTGACTGAAGCCCCCTCCCTTGACTTCTTCCAGCCCCCACCCTTCCTCCCTTTTCCCACCTCTCCTCTTCCCCTAGTCCACTGAAAGGGGAGTTCTCCACCACTGCCATCTGCCCATAGCTTGCTCAGTCTCAGCAGGACTGCCTGGGTCCTCTTCCTTCTTGGCCTGGCAAGACAGCGAGCCAGGAGCAAGTGATGCACACCTGTAATAAGGCTACATAGATTTTTTTAAAAATTAAAATTCTATTTCAGTTTATTTACATTACATCCCAAGGGTGCCCCCTCCCTTCTGTCCTCCCAGCACCCTCCTCACTTACTTCTTTCCCCTTCATTTCTCCCTTTCCCACAGAAAATGGGATCCCCTCTCTCCTATCAAGCACTTCAAGTCACATCAAGACTGAGCATATCCTCATCCCCTGAGGCCAGGAAGGACAGAGCTGCCGGTGGGCAGTGATACTAAAGCAGGCATTAGAGTTCATGTTAGAAACGGCTACCACCCCCTCTACTTGCCACGTGTCCCACATAAAGACCAAGCAGCCCATCGGCCACATATGTGCACGGCGCCTAGGTCCAGAACATGTATGCTCCTTAGTTGATGTCTCAGTCTCTGAAGACCCCCATGGGTCTGGGTTAGTTGTCTCTGTTGGTCTTCTTGTGAGATTTCTGTCTCCTCCATGCCCAACCTGAGACCCGCTCCACCGTAGAGAGCTGGCCCCTAACACTATTATTGATGCTGTGCTGTGCTTGCAGACTTGAGCCTAACTTGAAGGTCCTCAGGGAGGATCCAGCCAGCAGTGGATCCAGACATGCTGGGACTTGCAGCCAAGTATGGGGCGGAGCTCTGGGGGTCCTGTGGAAAGGCTGGGAGAAAGATGGAAGACTACATAGATTTTTATGATGAGATAATGAAAGACTCTTCGTCTTCATTAAGTTGCAAAATTATTAATGCTTAACTTATGTATAGAAGGTAATATTCAGGGTTAGCAAGTAGGAACAACTACTCATAAAGAAAGAGTAGGCAGCATTTAATGCAATAAATACACAAAAGATAATAGTCTTTGAAAATACTGTATTATTTTTTACCTTTAGTGTGAACCAAGGTATTGAGGGAATATGTTTATTCTGGAAGACAAAAATGTAAGAAGATGGAGATTAAAAAACATCTAGTTGATATACAGAGAAAAAACTTCCAAGTACATGACAAATATTAATCATGCATTTAGGTGACCCTAAGGCTAACTTTTGAACTCTTTGTCACACAGCTACAAACATGCTGCCATGCCTTAACATCCCACCAACATAAAGACGACATTTTGAAATCTGACCTTTAATCATTCATAAGCTAAATTATTTCTGGTCACTTCCATTGGACCCTGTAAACTTTACAAACAACAAAGTTTTATCTATGCAAAGACAATGTCTGGCTTATTTTTAGGCCTAGAATAATAATGAAACATATTAGGTCAAAACAAGGCTTCAGTTAATAAGTTAGCAGCACCCAGCAGAGTAACAAAGGCAGTCATACCTTTTTTCAGCGTGGTAGGAAGCCCTCATAGCCACCGTGCTTAGCATAGAAATCAAAGAATACCTCTGTTAACTGCTCTAGGGCCACTATATTTTTAAATCGTTTCAAAACATAAAATGGATGTTATCCTGACTGATCAGGATGTAGTTGAATAATCAGAAAGGTATACATTTTATATTATTTAGATATACATATACAAAGTAATGAAAAATGGAAATTAATTTCAAGAAGAGCAAAGCGTACATGGGAGGCTTTGGAGAGATGAAAGGAAAGAAAATTATGTAATTATATTATAATTTCAAAAATAAAAGAAATAATTACAAAATGAAGAATGAAGCAAAAAAAAATAAGAAAATTAAAATAGAAAAAATGCAAAAATATTAATGCTAAAACTTGGGTTAAATTGTTCATCACAATGTCTAGTTCATTGTAATGAGAAACTTTGTATCGACTTTGAAAATTAGTAGTCTTGTAGTGTTATCATTTCTATAATTTACTGGCCCCATACAAAGTATATTTATGCTTATTCCCTTAAAATAAATAATCTAGGTCACTCAAGCCATCTAAAATGATTTAGCAAACAATTTTGAAAATACTATTTTTTTCTTCAAAAGAGTGAATATCTTTAACAATGTAAATTATTATAAAATAATAATTAAAAGTTAGTCATTAGAATTTGTATTATAGAAATAACATCATAGAAAAGCATTATTCAAAAAAAAAAAGAAAAGAAAGAAAAAATTTTGCTAAATCTAAGAACAGCCCAAGCTCTGCTGCATGATGCAAATGTAGGGTTGAAAAGCCTGAAGTTAGGGTGAGCCACACTCTTTTCCCTTCCAGGTTGGCTGAGGATGGGGGTGAACAAGAAAGAGTGTTGGGGGTCATTGGGGAGTGGCTCTTTGAGGTCACCTAGTTTTGCAAATTGCCTCCAGGCATGCCTTCTTGGTGTTTCCTTAAAAACAACCTCTCAGTGGTCCTTGTCTTCTTCAGTACTTTAATCCTATATATATGGAAGGAAAGCTGGTGGGGATGTCACAGTAAAAATGCTGAAATTGGAGCGCAAAGATCTGCCTAAAGCAGTAAAACAGACTTATCACACAGGCTAGACATTGGGAAGATTGATGTCCAGCAATTGATGTCCACTGGAAAAACTGCTCATCACAAATAACACAGTGCCATTTTCATAATGGCGAGTAGGAAAATATATCAAATTAAAATCTTAAAACAACCAAAATAATCTCCTCAAAAATGGAGCATTATGTTAATTTTATGATCACTAAATTTCATTGGATTATTTATTCTAGACATATGTGAATTTTACATATGAAATAACAATTAAAATAATAAGACAAAATATGCTACCAGATATACAAAAATTCAGAATATGTTACTAAAAAGTCCAAATTATAAGAAATAATGGAAATCACTTAATTGAATATATACATGATTCTCTGATGATCTGCATGTTCATGAAAACACCTTAAGCATCAATAGTATAATTATGTCATTTAAACAAGATAATGTAGCTATATGCCCGTTCTCTCTCCTATTATCTGACTTTAAAAAGAAATACAAGCCATGCTGTATGTATAATTGAATTTTTAGGTTATTATGATTCAGTTAAAAATAAAAACTCAAATTAACAGATGGGATTTAGCTTATTGGAATCAGGAAATGGCGCCAAACATGAACTCAAGTTACATAGGAGCACAATAGCAGAAATATCAGAATGATATTTAACATAAATGGTTGGAGACGTAAGTAACTCACTTTCAATGGCTGACAAAAATCGAGGCAAAAAACACTCAGAGAGGTAGAAACTTAACGACAAAAGTACTGGATGAGTAGACATCAGGGAACCATTTACTGAGACACAGCAGGAAGAATGTTATTTTTATGTGTCAAAGGTCAAACTAATGATTGTGTAGTAAAGCAGCCATCACTACATTGAGAGCATTAAAACCTGCCAAGGTCTGTTCTGCAGCCATGATTTATAAGAAAGGAAATCAGTGACAGGAAGAAAGATGTGAAATAAAATTTTATATTATATTGAGAAACAATATCTTACATCACAAAAATCAGAGAAAAAGTCAGAGGAGGTATTGAACAGTTCAATCTGAATAAAATGAAGATGGAGAGCAACAAATTTTATTAAATTCCAATAAAACAAACTTTTAGCTAATGGGGAAAAAAGTTGTTTCAAATTAATCACGTTACCTTTATGCTTAAACTATGAAGCAGGAGCCACTCACTGACCTGAAGTACAATTAAGATGGGGAATGAATGGTAAAGATAACAGCACAGAAAATACACAAGACAAAAAAAAATGTTTCTCAGTCTAGGGCTTGATGTTAAAGAGCTTGCCACACAAGCCCATGTACATAGCTCTGACCTACAAAACCTTTTAAAAATGTCAATGGTGACACTCTCATCTTTATATAGAAGCTATCTCACAGCTGCTCTCACATCTTTTCAGCTGTGTGGCTACCTAAAAAGAGCTGAAAAATGGTACCAGGTAACATGGCATCATAGAAGGGGGATATCTCCCTTAGTCTCACCCCTAGATTAAAAGTTATAGAAAGTTAATGTCTGGCTGCTCAGAGAGGAAGACCCAAAATTATGTCCACAATAACAGAGTACTCAACTACTATATAATATTGAGGTATAAGAAACATGATTACTGGGATAGGCCAATATCAGACATTTTTAAATACACAAGAAAAACACAATAACTTTATCTACAAACATACATAATTTATGTAGACATAAAACATAAAATTCAAACCCGTATGGCTTTATTAATGCATTCTATGAAACTTTAAAGCTACAGTTAATAACAACTCTTCATAAACTCTTCAGAAACTATGAGAATGTTTTGCATTTTATCACGGGACCAGTTTTATCTGATGCCAAAGCTACACAAATGTTTCACAATAGAAACATAGAATAATATCCCTTATCAGTATATAAACAAAAAATGAAAATAAACTGCTAGAAAGGTTATAGTAGAAATTATACGTGACAAATTGAATATCAGGATAGTTTTACATTTCAAAACAACTTAATGAAATGGATCACTAAGGACAAGCAGAAATTTGCGTATTTTCCTGAAGGGAAACAGAAAGCATTTGGGTAAACTCAATATTATTTTATTATAAAGCCTGCAAGTAGTTAGAAGTAGAAGAGAAGTTTGAACATCTTTTTTTTTCCACATGAAAAAAGAAATAAAACTATGATAACAGCCATTGAGTGAGTTCCTTGGTTAAGAGGCTGTTTTCTCTTTAAAGTTGTGGGAAAAAAAATAAAGGGGCTACTTTTCCTTTTTACTACTATTAAATATTTTAATGGATATCCTTGTAAGGACAATAAAATTAGAAAAAGTTATTGAAAAATTAAGGAAAGCTATGTTGGAAACAAAGAGCTTACACTATATTTTGTTGAAGACAATTATTTTTTATAAATGCTTCTCTGGTGCACAAATAATTTAAAATAACGTTTTTGACAGTATTCAAGGTTATAAGACCAACATACAGATATCAGTTGAATTTCTGTATGTTAGAGATAAAAACTATTGATACTAATAAAAATCAATTGCTTTTATCATAGCACCAAAGCGAATTTCATTATAAATTAAAAAGTATATGATTGCAAGGCTCTCTAAGATTATAGAATATAGAGAACAGAGTTAAAGAGGATTGAAAAGAGTGAAAATAAGTCCAATGTGAGTGAATCAGGATGATCTAATTTTTTCCAGAAGTCAATCCCCCAATTGACCTATATAGATTCAAGAATATCTTTATCAGAATCAATGTTGAGTGCTTTATTCTATATTTTTGGCTTAGAAATTTGCAAAAAAAAATTATAAAATTTGGATATTAGTAAAAGGTATTAAGAATAGCTAACAAAACTTGTGTGTGTTTAATAGTTACTATGACCAGAAATTGCACAGGGACATCCTCAGTGAAGAATGATTTATTTTACTAATGACATTTTAGAGATTTTAGTTCACTGTGGGAAGAAATGTCCTTACAAATGGGAGCAGAGAAGGAAAGTAACAGTAAGGAAAAGGCAAGTTTTTGAACTTTTGAGCATCTTCCTCTGGGACATACGTCTGCTAATCAAGCTCTAAATTTCACAATCCCAATGACCATCCACTCATCTATTCAGATTTTTAATTCCTCCTTGGAGTAACTCATGACTTCACTGAGAGCCCTTCTGATCTGTTTCTGGAAAGTGCCTGATAGACACATCTAGAGCGTGTCATAGAATTAAAATTTTCATAACCCTGAAATACCTAAGATTTTTTATACTCCATAAATGATATTGGATTGTATCATTAACTTTTAGTATATTCTCTCTCTATCCCAGACACACACACACACCTACACACACACACATACACACACCTACACACCTACACACACACACACACACACACACACACACACCCCTACACACCTACACCTGAGAACTTTATCCTGTCAAAACTAAAGATTGACATTAAGTAACTGAAAAGTCTCTCCTTTCCTAGCCCTTCCCTACACCACTTCTTCCTTTAAATTATCATTCCAAACAATTTAATCTCCTTGAAACATTTTAAACTGCTATTTAAATAATTTACTCCACTCTCCCTTCTGTTGATGTCCCCCAAGGAAATGTAAGAGTCTGTATATGAGCAAATAATTATTTCATTATGCAAAGAGAAATGAAGTCATGGCTATTGGCGATAGAATTATACAGTACAGCAAATCTTTGTTGACTTTTTCCCAAAGGTTAGTTTGGGGAATATTTTTTTCCAGATGACTTAGAGACTTTTAGTGTCAGAACAATTACACACCTGTCATTAGCAATAATTCTATTTATTCTTATTGATCTCCAGTGAATTTTAAGTACTTCTGGATTTTCCTGCCTATCCTGTAAACTGCTAAAGAAAATGCTAACTGAGAAAAGGCAAAGGGAGCTTGGAATGCAGCTCATTTAGTGAGGTGCTTGTATTCTACATTTGAAGTTCTGATCTTAATTCTCAGTACTGAAGAAAAGCACCCTAGGAGTCTGTGAGAGGGGATCTGTGTAGCAATAGGCTCTTGATACAAAAAACTTTGTTGTCACTTTGAGCTTCCTCATTATCAAGTCATTTCTTTATAATACCTGCATAAGAAGTCAGTGGAATAACACCTTTCACAAACAGATTCAAATAATATAAAATATCTCGTGGTAACTCTAACTAAGCAAATAAAAAGACTACTTACATGATAAAAAAAAAAAAAACTTAAAGATTTTGAAGAAAAAATTGAAGATATCAGAAGATGGAAAGATCTCCCATGCTCATGGATTGGAAGATTAATAATAATAAATAATTAGTAATTTTAATTAGTAAGAGGAAAATCTATGTATTCAAAATGCTAAGAAAATTCTTCACAAATCACTTTTTCAACATAATATGTTCATTGGGAGTTTCACATAGCTCAACCTGATCATACTAACTTCACAGTCTTTCCAGGTCCACCCCCTTTCTTGTGACCTCCTGCAAAGAAAAGAAGGAAAACAAATAATTAAACAAAAAAACCTCTAAATTGTGTTGCCCATATACTCACTTGGAGCATGGTCAAACTCCCAATGGTCATACCCTTAAAAAGAACTGAATATATCCCCACCCCACCCCCTGCCAGAAGCCATCAACTGTGAAGAGCAACACTTCAGGATTCCCAACTACATTTTTGAAGAATTCTATTCACTGGCTTCCTGTTTAGAAGCCAGTGGGCATGGGAGGTTGTCAGAGAAGCTTTCTATGTCTGTACTTTCAACTATCAGTCTGATGTCATCAATACTACTGCAAAAGGGCTTTTTTGCATAGATCATGGACTTCCACATGGTTTCTGGTGGAAGTACAGACCATAGACACCAACTCAGTCTTTGGCTGCAGCATGGACCACAGATACCTTCATGGCCCACAGTGGCAGCACAGTTCATGGACATCACCATGGCCTCTGGCTACAACCTGGTCCTTAGGCATCAATATGACTTCAGGAGGCAGGTACAAATCACAAACATCCACATGGCCTTCACCAGTAACACGGATCATGAACATCAGACCACAGACATCCATACAGCTTCCTGTGCAGCAAGGACCATGGGCACCATCAAGGCCCTCAGCAGCAGTACTTCACACATCTTGAAATGGCAATCATCAGTTTCATAGGGAAACACAAAACACCCAAGATAGTGAAAAACAATATGGAATGATAAAAAACAGAACAAAACAAAAAACTTAATGGAGGTACCAACATTTCAAACTCAAATTGTAAGATGGAGCAATAGTAACTAAATACGAAAAACAAAAACAAAACCACCACCACCAACAACAACAACTTACCATAGCCCCCAAACAGACAAGTAGATCAATGGAACTGAATTGAAGATCCAGCATAAATCCACCCACTTATTGATTTCAACCTTATTTAAAAAAAATACACACCGAGGAAAGATAACATCTTCCATAAATGTTGCTGGTCACACTGCATGGGTACATGTAGAAGAATCTAAAAAAACGATCCATGGGGAGGAGGACCTCCCTATCAGTGGATTCGTGAAGGAGCATGGAGGAGATGAGGGAGGGAGGGAGTTTGCTTGTGTAGGAACCAGGGATGGGGCTATAGCTGGGATACAAAGTGAATAAATGTAATTAACAAAAAATAAATAAAATTTTAAAATGATTCATGCTAGTATCTCTGCACAAAACTCAACTCTAAATGGATGAAAGCCTTCAATATAAGTCCAGACACCTGGATACACTGAATCAGAAAGAAAAAAAAAATCATTGGCATAGGAAAAGACTTTCTGAACAGAATACCTTTAACACAGACATGAAGGTCAATAATTAATAAATGGGACATTAATGAAACTGAAACATATCTGCACAGCAAAGACCACTGTCATTGAGACAAAGCAGCAAGTTACAGATTGGAAAAAGATTTTCATCAACTATACATCTAAGGGAGGGTTAATACCCAAATTATATGAAGAATTCTAAAACCTAAATATCAAGAAAACAAATAACCCAATCAAAAATGGGGTACAGATCTGAATAGAGAATTCTCAAAAGGCGAACCTCAAATGGCTGAGAAATACCTAAAGAAATGTTGAAAATTCTTAGTCATCAGTGAAATGCAAATCAAAACTATTTGAGATTTCAACTTACACCTGTGTGTTAGGGTTTTTTAATGCTGTGAAGAAACACGTGGACCATAGCGACACTTACAAAGGAAAAATCTTTAATTGGGCCTTACCATCCTTTATCTCATGGCAGGAAAAATGGCAGCACACAGGCTACCTGGTGTTGGAGCAGTAACTGAGTTCTGAATCTGGATCAGCAGGCAGCAGGAAGCGAGGGTGAAACTGGGCCTAATTTGAGCTTCTGTAAATCTCAAAGCCCAACAGTAGTGACACATGTCCTCTAATAAGGCCACACCTCTTAACAGTGCCACTCCCTATGGGCCTATGGGGGCCATTTTCACTCAAACCACCACAATTTGTCAGAATGTCTAAAATCAATACAAGTGACTGCTTATGCTGGTGAGGATTTGGAGCAAGGGAAACACTCATGCATTGCTGGTGGGAATGAAAACTTGTGTACTACTCTGGTATTTACTGTGGAATTTCTTGGGAAGATGGGGATTGATCTACCTCAAAAACTTCTTGTGCATCTACCCAAAACTGCTTTGTATTCACTTATACGTGGATATCAGTTGTTAAAATAAATGTTAACCAAACTGCAATCCATAGCACCACAATGATCAGGTATAGAGTTAGGGAATGGGGGTACAGAGAGCTCTTGTTAGGAAAGGGAAGTAGGATGAATAGTTATGCATAAATAGTGGGCTGGAATGGGAGGATCAAATGGGGAAGGAGAAGAAAAAAGAGAATGAGGGAGGGAATATGGGGAGAGACAGCTAAAATTATGGGCCATTTTAGGAACAGTATGGAAATCTAATACAGTTGAAACTTTTATATATAAGAAGGCAATCTAAATGAAATCACCAAATAATGAGAGAGACAGAGCCCCTAGTGACCATATCTTGTCACCAGTAACAGGACTGGTTTATATCTAAGTGAGTTGTTGGCCAAAAGGGTCCCGTGGCATTCCCCAAAGAACCCAAGTTGTTGCCAAGACTATAGGTTGCTCTCCATAAGCAGACAGCAAGTCGCCATTGCTGAATACAATGACCGCACAGCTCCTTGAATGTGGACGTTTCACGCTGATGCCTACATAAGGCCTTCAATCCTTATGTTCTACTGTCTCTGGCATAGAAAGGTAAAGTTGTAGAAGGAGAAAAAAATCAGAATATATTGTATGAAAAAAAATAAAACTTTACTTAAACAAATAGATGAATAAAATTAACATTGATATAAAAATCAATATGGTATTTAACGTATAATTGCACAAATCATGACTGATTTTTTTTTTTAAATGTGGGTATTTTTCAAGTTTATCTGTAACTGCATTGGCTTCTAACATAAGTTTTTTAATATCCTTGTTAGATAATTTAGGAGCTTTGAAGATGTCATCACTCAAAGGTATATTTCTTAAATTATTAGCTTTTGTGGATATTATAATTAAAAATTGAGAGAGCAGTAGTTCTAAAGTAATTTTGATAGACTTGACAAAATTTACAATCTGACATAGTTCAAAAGTCTCACTCTTAGCTTTTGATTATACTTGGCTTAATTACAGAGTTCCTCCTATTTTTTCTGCTATTTTCTTCATTAATTTATAAATTCAATGTACTTAATTTTTTTTATTTTTAACTAGTTTGTTTTCCAACTTAACAAACATAACCATCTAAAGTACTTCAATCTAATAAAAATCACAAACATGAGGAATCTTAAATTCCCCAATATTATATACACTTCATAAAATGTGCATTAGCAGCAAAAATTATGTGTTATAATTTGGTTTTGGAAAAGTGAATATTTCTCCCATAGGCCAGGTTGTCCTAAATTATAGATCTTTAAATTGCAAAATGTCCATTGATTCCTCACTAGTCTTGGACAGGTGAAAATTTCATTAGAACATAAAGTGTAGTTCTGCTCGAGTCCCAGGCACAGCCTGAGCTACCCTGGGATCTCTTTAAATTCCCGTTAAACGGGGCTTGTTTTATAGCAAGCATATGCCTCCAGAGCCTGGTTTGTATGAGGAGACTTTTCACCTGTTCCACGTGCAGTGCTCTGCTTAGCTGTCCTATATCTTTAGCTGGGAAACTCTCCTCTCTTCTTCCTTCCTCCCTCCCTCCCTCCCTCCCTCCCTCCCTCCCTCCCTCCCTCCCTTCCTTCCTTCCTTCCTTCCTTCCTTCCTTCCTTCCTTCCTTCCTCTCTTTCTCTTTTCTTTGTGTGTGTTGGAATCAGCAGAATATACTTGTTTCTACTTTTTTAATTTAAATTTTTATTTATTCATTTTATATCCTAGTTGTAGCACCACCCTCCTCTCTCCCTACCTTCCCTGCCTGTTTCCCCTACCCCCCTCTACTCATCAGAGAAGGGGATCCCCCCACTACCCACCCACCACAGCATATCAACTCACATCAGGAGAGTGCATCCTCTTCCCCTGTGCCTTGGCAAGGTAGTCCTGCCTGCAGAAAGTAACTGAAAAGCAGGCAACAGAGTCCTTATCAGGGTCAGCCACCATTCCCATTACTAGGGAACCCACCATTCCCCTTACTAGGGAACCCATATGAGGTCTGAGCTGCCTATGGCTACATCTGTGTAGGAGGCCTAGTTCCAGTATATGCATGGTCTGTGGTTGGTGCTTCAGTCCTCCTCAGGCCTATATAAGAGAAGGCACTATTGTTCTTTGTGATGAAATGCAGTATTTACACTTGTAGCTATTATACATAATTCTATGTATTACATTCATATTAATTAGCATTGTTAGTGTTTGATTTTTTGTTTTTCAATTCTGAAAATGAGACCATTAAAAAAGACATTTGTACTTGTAGTTCCCAGAAAAAAAAAAAAAATACCTTATTCCTCAAACTTGGAAAATACAATTTTTGTTTTGTTTTGGTTTGGTTTTTGAGACAGGGTTTCTTTGTGTTGCGTTGGTTGTTCTGAACTCACTTTGTAGGTCAGGCTGGCTCTGAACTCACAGAGATCCACCTGCCTCTGTGTTTCTGAGTGCTGGGATTCCAGGCGTGCACCATGGTACCTGGTAACGTGAAAACTTTTTAAGCGCTAGAATTGTAACTGATGCTCATTTAACACCACACTGCGCAAATAGCAAACGCAGATTTAAGACGTGTGAACGGATAATGCATAGGGTGTACATATATTATCATTTAATTAAATCTATTTTAGCGTTATTAAATACAATGGTATTTTGTGCATGAAAATTTCCAAAATGAATCTGAAGTGACTGTACTTAGTTTCTATTAACCATCTATTTAATTCAAGAAATCATAAAAATAAAACATACTCACAACCTGTATTTCAAGAATGAAAGGTAGATGAGCCTTGGGAACTAGCAACTCTGCCCTGTGCACAGCCCTACCTTTCTCTGCCCCTTAATCCTGAAGAGGTTCTCTACACTTTTATCATCTCTACATAAGGAGACTAGCCTGTGTTACTGGAGGAACAATGAAAAATGAAAGATCACCAACTTCCACGTCTGAAAAGCAAACCTCCACAAGGCTCCCTATTAATCAGCTCTTGAGAGCAACGTCTAAGTGGGCTGATGAGGAGAGGCAGCCGTTGATTGATCCCCTGAAGTGACTCTGTTTTCATAACCCCTTGATGCCGGTTTGACACATGCTCCTGTCACCATAAAGCCCCCCATTGTGTGAACTAATTGAAACCTCACAAAATGGTGTCACTTGAATAGCGTTACTCTTGCCTGATTGCAAGCAACTGTAATTCCCAATGTCAAGATCGCATTTCACTTCACAGCTATATGGGTCACAACATGAAAAGGATTAATTTCTGGTTGATTGCTCTCTGCTGCTATAACATGAAACGTCCTTCAGAGCAAGTGGCTCTTTGCATGTTTGCTAATCTGCCACATTGGCATTGTTTCCACGGTTCTCTGAAGACTATTAATGAACATTTGATAGAAAAGGTATTCACAAAGTGTAAGTGGGTGATGCGATTGCTCTTAAAGTCGTGTTTGTGAGACTATATACATTTGTCGGTTTTAATGAAATTAATTCAACCATATTTTTGTAATTTTTCTCAACACCATGTTTAGTTGGACAGTGTATTTGGAAAAGTCAAGGAATACATGTATTTAACAAAATAACTAAATATTATCCTAATGTAAGCAAAATATTATCAAATATTAAAATTTCTTCAAACTATTTAAGAATGCCTGTCACAAGAGGCCATGGTGTATAAAACTAATGTAATCTGTAAAATGTTGCTTAAAAATTGAAATATGCAAAATATATAAAGGTATAAAATTTCATCCAATTATGATAGTAAAATGGACTTACAAGATTACAACACATTAAGATATGGGACATTTTTTTTAAGGGTTAGCAATATTTATGTAATGGAAAATTGCACAGGGCAAAGATAGGCATGTATAAGATTCCTAGAAAGCTTGATCATGCATATAAACACTTTGCAGATGAAATTGCCAAGAACCCAAGAACTGTGTTGTGAGTCTTGACCTCAGGAGAACCAAGGTAGATCTTTCCACTGACTTCCCTCACTCTAATAAGTTATATCAAAAAATGCCACCAATAAACAAGCTGACTCTAAGAATAACTAGTAGGATTTCAGAATTCAACGGTGTCATCAAGCTCACTGTTCTGTTTTATTCAATAGTCATAAAGAGCAAGGCAGCTCGATAGAAAAGCATAGATTTCATTAATCCAGCTAAAATACTCTGTACCATGTAGGTAGAGATGGTTAAGTACCTGTATTAGTTTTCTATGCTGCTATGACAAACTACAACGAACTAGGTTGCTTAAACCAGGAACGGGAAGCTCTTCCAAGCAGCATGTGAAAAAGGCCCAAGAGAGTTTTCTCAATTATAAATTATGAAAAACTTTTTATGTCATTTTAGGATTCTCAAAATATTATTGAATTATTGTAAGCAGTGTTGGATTAGGACTGCAGAGTTATAGCTCAGTGTCAGTGCCCTTGCCTAGCATGCAAGACCTTCAAGTCAATCTCGCACTACATCAATTAACAGTGTTGGACCATGCTATAAGCAATTATAGTAACTGACAAAAATCGATCACTTAACAGACCTTTCCTGAGGAACTTCACGTTTTACTGAACATTGTTGGTTAACTTTAACACCGTGCATGTTTGTTTATTGTTATTTATTGTAATGTTTCTATTACTTCATGTAGCTGAGGGATCTCTGTGCACATAGACACACAATCGTAGGTATAGTGAACCTTTTAACAGCTCAGCAGCCTTAATTCTGAATGCATCAACACAGCAATCAGAGTAAATTGGATCTCTCCAAATTTTGTAAAAAAAAAAAGTTGATTTTAAGGAATCATGTTGCTATTTGATAAGACATTTCTTTAGGAAATTTGGTGCTAATTGCTTCTAATTAATTATCTAATATGTGTAGTATATATGTTTCTTTTTCAGACAAATAAAATGAATGATTATTTTAGAAAAGATATAAAATTAGTGTAATCTCAACATAAATATTAGAGCATATTGTCTTTTTGAGGCCCATTGTTGTTTTCTTTGATTCTGATGTATTTATGGGTCTTAAGTTATTATAACTATCATACTTTAGCATTAATTTAATCAAGTTTAAATAAATATGATGATTCTTTGTTTACAACAAAAGTGTAGGATTTATCCAATTATCTACCAGTATTGTAAGTCTATTACAATTTTATTTATTTACATTTTTTAACTGGAGAAATTTTGTTTATCATTTACTTGGAAAAATGTGAAGGGCTTAGCAGCTAATTTACATATGTCACTAGTTTAACTGAGCAAGGATTAGAAAATTAAAACTTAATTAGCTAATTTTTGCATAATTTTAGGAAAATTATATGGCTGTGCCTATGACAGGTGGGAGGTAAAGCATTTAACTTGTATTGAATTGGAGTTTCCCTTGACTTTATGAATTTTAATAGAAAAACAACATTTAACAGTTAAAATGTGTGTCAAGCTGAATATATTCTCTTGGGAGCTATGAAAATAAATTAGTCTATGAAAGAGACCGGCGCTAAACATGTAATATTTCTGAATGAAACAGACATAAGTGTTATTTTGGAATGAAAAGAATTATTTAAAGCAAGTTTTGTGGCTCATACTATACAGTGTGGGTTGTAACATAATGAAAAGTTTATAGATATTTACAATTATGTTACAAATAGTGTCATTCCTGTAGATGGGAGTCCTGGGCGAGACATGTAACGTTAATGTGCCCAGGCTCCCATGGTTTCTTCACAACATGTTGGACAGATGGTTTTGGGAAGGATGCTTGGCTCTGTGCTAGTTTGTTTTGGACTCTTGTTCATCTAGAATCTGAAAAAGTCACTGTGGCTTTAAATATCCTTTCTAAACTCTGGTCAGTATCTACCCAAAGGACTTTACTCGCTCTGCTTTGTCTTTTCAGGTTTCTGATGTCATTCCTTCTTATTCTCATAGTTCTGTGTACATCTTCAGCCATGGCACTGACCATTCTGAACTGTAATTGCGTAATCAGAGTTTTAATTTTTTTAGATTTATTTATTTTATATGTGCTTTGACTGTCGGTGTGTCTGTTCACTGTGTGCTTCACTGGCCCCATAAAGATCAGCAGAGGCCATTGAGACCCTAGGACATTCAGCTATGGATGGTTTTGAGCAATCCTGTGGGCACTGAGAAAAGAATTCAGATCTTCTGTAAGAGTAGCAAATGTTATTAACCATCATTATTTCCATTCCCTAATAACCCCTTGAAAACAAGAAGAGTATTTTTCTCTAATTTGGCTTTTTTTCAATAGATATTGGCTACATTAACTACAAAGAAAACATTTCCGCACCATTTAAATTCTGGGTATTAGCTAGGCGAGGTATTACATACCTGTCATCCTAGCACCCAGGGAGACAGAGGCAGGTAGATCATTTTGAGTTCTAGGCCATCTTGGTCTAAAAGGCAAGCCCAGGACAGCTAAAACCACAAAGAGAAACCCTGCCTCAAAAAAAACAAAACAAAACAAAAAACAAAACATATATACATACACATACATACATAAAATAAGTTCAGGGCATTTATCTTTACATGGATCCAAAGTCATTAAGCTGTGCATTTTATATTTTATTATAAGCACAAGTTCTTGCTACTTACTATCAGGCCTATTTTTACTAGATTTGATTATATTAAGTCAATCTACTCTTCACATCACATGGAGCATCCTTATATTACAGATTTTTTTTTGATGTACAGCATTCTCAGAAGTCAGACAGAACATAATGACTGATTCAGTCTAGACATTCTTCTTAATATGAATGATTATAAACAGTCCATATCAGACACAGAGGTTTGAAATTCTGACAAATTCTGAATATTAATTGGAGAGCTTAGGCTTAGGCATGTCAGCGGTATTTGAGATAATTCTATCTATCTATAACTGTCTATCTATCTATCTACTTATACATTCTATACATACACACACACACATATATGCATGCATATACTCATATCCACACATATATAGTTTGGCCTGTGTAAGTTACCAATAGTAGTGTCCACACCTGAGAAGTTAGCTTTTTTTCTCTGATAGAAAACCAGCACATTATAATATTAGTTGTAATTAGTTACATAAAAATGTAAGGTAAGTATTGTATTTTCATGGTGATGTTTTGTACCATTCCAAGAAAGTGAGTTTTTGTTTTCAATCATATTGACTGGAAACATACCCTACTCTTAAGCCTTACTGGTCAAGTTATTTCACTATCATTAGTTATTTTGTTGCTGCTGTTTTGTAAAATTATATAACAAATATATATATATGGATGACAGTATATCTCAGTAGTAGATCACTTGCCTAGGCTGCAAAAGGCTCTGTGTGTAATTCCCAGTAACACATATAGAGACATGCACACACACAAATGCTTACATATTTATGATGTAAATTGAATTGGCTTGATGTAGGTTGATCTGTCCTTGGGACAGATGCTGGGGTAATGTTAAGTTTAATAATAGTGGACTTCTTAGATGAGACCTGATAGGCTACGGTCAGATGGAAGAGGATGAGGACCTCCCCTATCTATGACTTGGAGAGGGGCATGGGAGGAGATGAAGGAGGGAGGGTGGGATTGGGAGGGAATGAGGGAGAGGGCTACAGCTGGGATACAAAGTAAATAAACTGTAATTAATGTAAAAATTGAATTAAAAAAGAAAAGGTATAAAACCGAACGATATCCACACAACGCAGCCACTCTCCACTCCCTGTGAATACATTGTCTCAGACCTCTTTCAAGTGAAAGTCTCCTTCTCTTTCTTATGCCAATGACAGGCTCCTGTCCAACCTCACATTTTTTGTGTCACACCACTCCCAAAGACTGCAAAGAGTGGATTCTTTTGTCCCCTGTCATTTCCTCCAGGTTTCTCTGGAGCCCATTCCAAGGAAGCTTTCAAACCCTCTTATTCTTTAGAAATAACCTGTTTTCACGATTGCAGTGACTCATGTATGGAGTGCATAATGCAACCCTGCTTTGCGTTTTACAAAGTTGCTTCAAACACTTGATCATCTTTCTTTTCTTCGCAGTATTTCTGCATCATTCTATATTGCCTCACTTCCCGTTTCCTTTCCAACACTTTCAGCATGCTTTCGCTGGATTCTTACTATTAATTCTACGCAAAAACATTGGACATTTTACAGGTTTATTTTTTTTTTGTAGGTCATTTTCTCCACATAAATCATCCCCCATTAAATCGGTTTCCAAATTATTTTCAAATGATACATCGATAATGAATGATAGCAACACGTGATAATGGTATGTTCATCTCAATTGAAAGTCTTGGACCTCCTGCCATATACTTCTATCCTCCTACCTCCTAAGAGGGTCCATAGCAGGGGCTTCTCTCAGTTCATTCTCTATTCATCAGCATAAGGCCCTATATTGTTCTCCACTCACAACATACCCATTGCTCAGATTAAAACCCTTTTTTTACTCTTTGTATTCTTTTTGCTCTAACCACAAAATAAGTCAGATTTTGCTATAAGTTCCATTTTAAAGTTATATTCAAACTGAGACCACCTCCCCTTGCCTCTGTGTCCATACTGATCCAGGAAATTAAGCTAATAATAATAATAATAATAATAATAATAATAATAATAATAATTACAACAACAATAATAGTCTCCATTATCATTAGCCCTTCCCAGGCTATTTTGATCTCTAAACCAAAGCCAAGTTTTCTCTTGACACAGCAAAGAGAAGTATCTGTTAAAACTTCAGATGTTCCATCTGCATAGTCTGTGTTTGTTTTTGTTTGTTTTGTAGCATTTAGGGGTTCTATGCTGGACTTCACTAAAGTCCTTGCAACACAACACCTCCTTCTCCCAGACCAGATTTTCAGCATTATGCTTTCCTTGTGGCTCTAATTTAAAACCCTGAGAAACATTTAAAACAAGTAGATTTGATAAATTCTACAAAGATTTGACCCAGGAAAATGAATCCTTCCTCTAGGTCAAATCAACCTAATTGGGTTACATTCCAATATTCCAGTCCCTATGGAAAGCTTTTCTCTTTCAGTAACCACTATTATTTTAGATTCACATAACAGCCTATATTATAGTACATCGACAGTAAGAAAGTAATTGTTAAAAGAATATAAGAATTTTTGAAAGATAAGGAAAAAAGGAAAGAGAAAACAAGAAGGATGAAGAAAGAAAAGAAGTATGGCTACTTTTCAAACATGCAGGGTAGAGTGTCAACTCATATATAACTGAATGGAATGTTCAAATATAAAAGAAACTTAATTTTTGATGAAGTAAATAAATAAGGCATACTGTTCACTACTCTTTAGTGTACGCATATGAAATGGAACATTATGTATCAGTTTTAGACATCCACATATTTTAGTTTTAAACACTTACATACTTCAAAACAAAACAAAAATAGTCCTCAAATTCAAATCATCATTTTCTGACTAAGCAATTTTCAGTTGTGTTTTTACCTTTGGTTCTTAATGGTTCTGGTAAATAGTTCCATAAGAGATACTGAAAATTCCATGTTTATAATTCCTGTCATTATATAGGTGAGCCAGATAATTTATTTGTGGTCATTACACTTAACTTGCTTCTCCTGTGTTAGGATGATTTGCTTTTATTTCCATGTTAGGTGGAAAGTACTTAGGGAATGCTTGGTACCCTTCCCTGCCACCCTTTGTGACAGATACAAGCAAACTTTACTGCTTTTGGAATGGAATTGAATTTAAATTATATGGTGAAACAGCCCCAGATATATTGATTTTCAAAATGTGTGTGGACAACTGGCACGAATACTCCATGTAGATGTAAGCTCTCAGCAGAATTCCAGTTTAAAAAAATTATAGTTTTTGACTATAATTTATGGAAACTGTGTAAATATCTACAACTTTATAGTCAGTGTTTCTGAAATTACTCATGAATCACTAATTGTCTTTTTCAGATACAAAATGTAAGAATATATTATCATAAAGGAATATGAAAACCCCAAGGGCTATTTGCTTAAAAGTAAATAAATTATTACATTGAATATATTACCAACAGGAGAAGCCTGATTTTTTTCTTTGACTTGTTATTTAATTAGATAATACTGTCTTCTTTTGATGAAGTTGAAAATCGCAATAAAGTAGCCTCTAGTGAGAAACTCGCCTTAGATGTAGCAGGTGGGTGTTTACCTTTACAAATTATATCTCTACACAAATAACTTGACTTTAGAGCCAACCCCGTATTTGTTTCCTGCCCTACCACAGCCACAATCAGTATATGAACCTAGATACATTGCTTAAATATGCACTAAACCTTTGTCACCTCATCCATAAAACAATATACTCATGGCTCAGTGAAGTCCAAGTTGATGATTCGTGGTTCTCAGTGTAAGACATATAACATTCTACTCTGTGATTACAGTGTCAATGACGGTGATCTCACCAGAACTTAATAAAAAGATCTGAGGAGATTTACAGATTAATATGTATGCATTCATACATATATCAACTTTCACACCCATGAAGATGCATAAGCACATTTATGTACACACACTCATACACAAACTCACCCATAAAATTTAATAAGCAAATACAATTTTCCCATGGTCATACTAACTGAAATTCTACTATATAAACATGTCTGTTATTTCATTTCAAAAAATCAGGTGTGTCAGTACAAAGTGAATGGAACAAATAATAACTATCTAAAGATCACAACCAAAGCCTTTAATTGTTACTCTCCTGTAGAATACAATAGGATGTGGGAAAATATTCTTTTCATTAAATGTATGTGTAATGATACTGCACACCATTCAATAGCTCGATGATTTCAAGGATGACCAAATTCTTTGCTATTTCTGATTCCATGTTAGATAACTATTAACTGGATAAATAAAAAAAAGTATGACATTGTCATATTATCTTTAAAACAAGTACTTTTTGAGCCTTTGTGTCATATGTCTGATCTCTTTGTGTCATATACATGATCTACCGTGTATGTATGTGACACAGTCATTTAAAAATGTAGTATGCTCCTACCATTAAGTTTAGGATGGACAACAAAATAAAGTTAGAAATGTAATCAAGAAATGAAAATATTATTTTATCTCAGTGATCACTTACAGTTTCTCAGAGGTGGCAAGTAATGGTTAATGAAGAATTTAAGAAAAGAATAGGACAGGTGGAAAGATAAACACATTATTAAACCTAATGGGTTGGCATAAGTACTTCAATTATCCCAAGGCTTATAAATTTAATGTGAAAGCTCCCCCAAATCACTTTTAAAATCAATCTACTCATTTATGTACTGACCCTCCTCAAGGGACTCATTTTGAATTAGACATGAAAATAACATTTAATAGTAAGAAATCTAAAATAAACAAAACAAAATACCCTTTTATTTATTTATATAAATATAAGCTTGTGTATAAAATCTCAATTTCCAAAAGTCATATCATCATTCAAAACATCAACAGATCAGAACATAACCACAAAATAAGTTAAAATATATTTGATGATGGTAGTTTCTCAAGTCAGCATTAAAACATAGACTTTTAAATAAACAAGACCAGGCAAACTGAGAAGATGTTCAGAAATAAGTCTGGATCAACCAATAGCAATAGACAAATAACAAAACTATAAATGAAGAAAAATTTAGTTCACAGAAAGCATAGAAATTCTAGAATGGAAAAGGGAAGCTCATCATTTACGTGCTTTTGTGAAGTACTGGAAGCATTGTGTGAAAGGCATCAAATGCTGAAGAACTTGGTGAAATGGTGGAATGCAAAGCTGTATGTCTATTGTTTAAGTTCTCAGGCTCAGGTGCCACCATGCTACATTTGCTCTACTGGGAAAGTGAGACAAGGCCATGCCTGTGACCTTTCTCGGGGAACTGAGAGTTGTTTGCTAAACTTTTTTTTTCCTAAATTATTTTTCAACAAATATTTACTCAGCTTCTATACTGAGTTTTTGTTGTACAAAATTAAGATGCTTTAATGAACACAACTTATCTACACTACTCTCGTTGGCTGCAATAGCTTAAGGTGATGAGGCCCATCATAATGTAATCTTTCATTTTTATAATGTATTTGTGTGTGTATTCTTGAATTATTCCTCCGAAGAAAATATCCCAAGCAGAAAATAATGTAAAAGGTAAACCTGTCCGATGTCTTTTGTTTGTGTTTCCAATTCTCAAAATATGCAAATACCTCTGACCAAAATATTCAATAGCTTTCTGAAAGCCACTGTACATAAAAAAAATTTTTAAGGGAGAAATGATTATTTAGAGAGTAGCATTGTGGACCAGTTCATGTGTTGGTTCCTGTTCCTCAGACCTGAATACACTCCACATTCATTTCCACGTAAACTCTCTCTAGATAGCAGTGTTCATGGAAGATATCTAGTCAGAAGGCACAAGTAGTACATCTGGAAGTAGGTTCATATAATTGGCTCTCTGTACCAGGAATGAAACTGGTGTTTTGTGCCTTCTGGGTATAAAACTATGTACCTGTGGAATTATTGATTGTGTAAATACCAATATTTACACAGATACTGGTTAACATGTTCAACTTTAATCAACCTCATTTTCTTTCCTTAAGTGAGTCTGGGACTGCAGAAGCAATGGGATGGAATTTTCAGTGCTTTACAATAAGAATTGGAAGTAAGACATTAGATAATCTTACTTGTATTAACTGGGATATAGAAAGATACTTGTATGAAACAGGAAGAAGTATCCCTGAATAAAAATGATTAGCTGTCATTAATGAAAAATAAAGCTTACCCCTGTGCAGAGGAGACTTGACCTTTGCTGTATTGTGGCCTAAATATTTAGGGTTTATGGCTACCTGTGTATCTTTTTTTTTTAATTAATTACACTTTATTCATTTTGTATCCCCCCATAAGCTCCTCCTTCCTCCCCTCCCCATCCCACCCTCCCTCCCCTTTCTGCATGCATGCCACTCCCTAAGTCCACTGATAGGGGAGGTTCTCCTCTTCTTTCTGAACTTAGTCTATCAGTTCTCATCAAAAGTGGCTGCATTGTCCTCTACTGTGGCCTGGTAAGGCTGCTCCCCCCTCCGGGTGTATCTTTTAAAATTTTTTTTATTTTAATTTTTATTAATTATACTTTATTCACTTTGTATCTCCCTATAAACCCCCGCTCTTCCCGTCCTAATCCTACCTTCCCTCCCCCTTCTCCACATATCTTTCTCCTTTTATACCTGTATCACTTTTATGCTTCTATCTTTTCTGGATTTCTTTTTCTTGGTGGTGCAAGTAAAGAAGGATCATCAGAATTTATTTTCTGTATTACGCCATTAGATGAATAGTTATCATAGAAGACTTAATTATCAGTAGAAAGTAATAGATTCTGGGGATTTTCTCATGAGCACACACCATGCTGTTGTGATAGATACAGAGACCAAAGTGCATGCTGCTCTCTATACAACTTTGCTTTAGAGACATTTTGCATACACTACCCTTGCGATAGCTTAACGACCTCAGAGTTCTAAGTTCTGCGGAAGTCTGAGAATGGCTTATACTGAACTCGGCTTGACCTGCTCATCGTTTCTTGTCTGGAGGTATAAGTAGCTAAATCAGGCATTTCATAATTGGATTTCCTAATTAGATATTGCAATTGAATTATGCAAAATGCTTTCATTTGATATCAGTGTTTTCTTGATTGTATAGTGGGTAATTCCTCTTAGTTTCATTATGCCACTCAGTTAGGACTCTGTAATATTACACTGGTAATGGATGGAAACTTTAAAGTAGAAAAAATAATGTTGTGTCATAACGTTAGGTATTGTAGTCAAACTACCCATAAAGAATAATACTTAGTGAATTTTTATTTTAGGTCTATATGTGTTTATGTTTGGTGTATAAGAACATTTGTGTGCTAAGCCCTACTTATATATGACTGGGAGCCAGAAGACTTCAAGTGTCCTGCTCTGTCAATATCCAACTTACTCTGTTGACAAAGAATTCAACACTGGACATAAATCTAGCCTGTTTGTCAGGAAGACCCAGCATTCTTCCTGTCTTAACTCCCTGTTGTGCTTGGGTCTTAGGCATGTATGTGGGTTTTCGGTGTAACCTCAGGCCAGTGTGCCTTCACAGCTAGTACTTCGTGAATTATTTTTATCATTTATTTCCAAATGATTTTTATCAGATTATTATACCATTTTTCTCACTGACATATGAACTGTACTAATAACATATTCATTATTATCTTATGCATTTGATGAGGTTTTTAATTTATCTGCATTTGGAACTTGTCACGATGAAGTAGTTGTTCATGAACTTTTAAATTCCATGAAATCCTAAACTTAGTGAATCTGATTGTATTATTTGCCTTCACAGTGTTGAAAACTAACTCATTAGCTGATTCAGAGTAGATGCTCATTAAACATTTTATATTTTCTTTTGATGAATGTTTAGAGTTAGTAATACAAAGTGTTTCCTAAATAGTCATAAATTATTTTCTGTCTTTTCTGGTGCACCAACAGTTGCTTTTATACCCATATGTTATCAAATGTGTCTGGTTACTCCTGCTTTGTATCCAGTTTTTCAATATTTTCACACTCATGATTCATATAGGAATGAAAACCCAAGAAAGTTTTTATTTTTTATTTTTATTTTTTGCTGATTTTCATAATACTATGAATTTTTATTCTAAACTGCTGATAGGCATTGGGTCCTGTTCATTCTTTCCTTTCTTTTATCATGAAAAGTGGTCACAGGACTCGCTTAATTCTCCCTGTCTTTACATATGGACACAGATGAAACAAGTAGATGGATGATAAATGAATATGTATATATATGGCTGATATGTAGATGACATAGTTGATGATATATAGAAAAACAGATCGACACATGTACATACATGCATATACTGGTAGAGAGACTGACTGTAGGAGCTGATTTGATATTCTCAGTACCTTGGAGCTACTTGGCAATTGTTTATATGGTATCTACCATTGTCCAGAGGCTAAATACCCTAATAAAGCATGGTTAGATATTAAAGAATAAATTAAAGATTAGATTCTAGAGATTAAATACTCTGATAAACATTGCATTTAAATGAAGAGAGCTATTGGAAAACAGGTAGTGTTATACAAGAGCAAATAGATTGTGCTCTTAATTTCTCCCAAGTTCAGCTATTGACCATTTGGCCAAGAAGAAATTTTCAAACTTGAAAATGTTTCTCAAAGTTCATGTTTTGAAAAATTAATCTCTTAAGTAATAGTGTTTAGACAATAGGAATCTTTATGAGGTGGTTAACCCACTAGGGCCTCTGTCTCTATGGCTGAATTGATGCCATAATAGAGAAAGATGTTGTGTTTTATAGTAGTGGCTACCAGATGAGATAGCCATTTGCCCTCCCATGATTATTTTTCACCTGTTATTTGCACTTTATTTTTCATAGTATCTGCCACTAAGAATGTCCTCATACATATATGTGCTTCAACTGTGGGTTTTTAAAACTCTGTATTAATAAAAATTTGAACACAGGGGTCTTTCCAGAGATTCATACTCTAACCAAGTACCAGGCATGAAGATAACCTAGAACCCCTGCACAGATGTAACCCATGGAAGTTCAGTGTCCAAGTGGGTTACATAGTAATGGGAAGAGGGACTGCTTCTGAAATAATATGATTGGCCTGCTCGTTGATCACCTCCCCCTGAGGGGGGAGAAGCCTTACTAGGCCAAAGAAGATGACAATGCAGCCACTCCTGATGTGATCTGATAGACTAAGATCAGAAGGAAGGAAAGGAGTACCTCCCCTATCAGTGGACTTAGGAAGTGCCATGCATGAAGAAGGGGGAGGGGAAGGTGGGAGTAGGAGGGGAGTATGGAAGGGTTTATGGGGGGATACAAAGTGAATAAGGTGTAATTAATAAAAGTTAAAAAATGAAAAAATTACAATATACATCTCTGTGGCATATACATTATCTTATCTAATGTATGCTGTGGTAGTACACCATGCTTGTCCTCTAAATTGACAAGATTCAGAACATCTGCACAGGTTTTCACTGTTTAACAGAACTTCACGTTTAACACTTTTTACAAATGATTGCTTATGATTACAACTGAAATTTTACTGGGTCCATATTCAGCCTTCTCCATCGACTCAGTTCACACAGCAATTAATCATATGGTATCTACTATCTCCCAGAGGCTAAGGATTCTAGAAAAAGATAAAGCATTGTGTTTCAATGAAGAGAAGTAGATATTTAAAATAGGTTGTGATATATAAGAACTAACAGATTGGTAAGGTAGAAGACCTTGTAAAGTGATGAGAAACACAGTTTAGAACAAATTGCATATGGAGGTATACAGAGTGAAAGCAATTATTTAGGAACATTGTCTCTCCTAAAAGTCACTGACTGCACAGCAGAGGAGAAAACTGTATCGCTACCTTTCTCTTCACTGTTACTGGATAAAGGGCAACTTTTGAAGATAGTATTGCTTTGATTTACACCTTGTAAAGATACAAACCACCAAAGCAGGGAAGCTGTGGTGGTCGGACTGTAAGGCATGTGGTTGTTTTGTGTCCAAATCAGAAGCAGGATAGATGACCTCTGATGATCGGCTGCTTTTATCTTTTTCTTCTCATTTTACCAAGACCCAGTGTATGTGACAGCGTATTTTTTACTTAGCACGAGTTTGCTCTCCATGGCAATAGCCACACACACACACACACACACACACACACACACACACACACACAGGCGCGCACGTGCGTGAGCACGCACACAGAGATGTGATTCTGTAATGCCCTAGGAATTTACTAATCCAACCAAGTTTTTCTGAAGATTAGCCATCACAAGCTCACCCTTTAAACCTGACCTCCGAGCATTCTGGTTTAAAAATATAAATTTTCACCCTGGTCTCCCTAGTTCCATGACTACATCATAGTGCAAAATATGCATAGCATATCTATTAGAGTCTCAAAAGTATTATCTGTTCTAACATTGTTCAAAATTTCAAGGTCCCACCTGACACTTCAGTCATCTTAATTGTGTGAACCATGTTTCTTAAAAAGTGACTGAATAAGCTTTGAACTCTCAATGTGTATTCAATCTGAGTAAATATTACATAAAAAATGTGAAAATTCCAAACCAAAGTGAGAAGGAACCAAAGGAGGGCAAACACTAGGTCTTACAATTCCATCTCTGGCATCTGGGTCTGTGATATCATGTATATTGATTGCATTCTAGGCCTGAGTACCTCTGTCCGAATGTCTCTGTTAGCAACTGTGACCACTATCACGGGCCAGGTCCACTCTGTGCCTTCAATTTTCCTTGGCAGACATGCCACATTTCTGACATTTCCGCTATTTTGGAGCCTCCATTGGAACTTCTTTACATATTCATGCACAACCCACTCAAAAGTTTTCTGTAGGAAGTCTGTTACTGCCACATGTTGCCTAGCTCAAAAGCTTTATGAAAACTTGGAGCAAGTCTCTATGACCATTTCACTCGTACATTTTGCATATTCTGCAAAACCAGCATGATAGGAGTGATATCTAGTTCTATTACCTGATGGAGGTATAGCCTGGACTTCAGTTGTAATGGCCTCTGTGTGCTTTCACTGTGGAAACATGGGTTAAACATGTTTCCAAGCAGCTCTTTCTAGCACGGTACCCTCTCAGCTTTCTCTGTTAATATTCTCCTTTCAAAGGGATGTTTATCAGGTGGCTTTCAAGGCACCTTTTCTAGAACCCCAGTGCTGACTAAGACACTTCTTGTTAATTTTACTTATCTCATTAGAAACTGAAGCTGCTCTGTTGGTTCCCACACTGCCTGCAACTTTCATCTTGGCCTCTTTCCTTTCCTTAATACCCTGCACATTGCCCATACTTTCTGCTTGACTTGCTGGTCTCTTTTGCTGTAAAGCTGGATTAGTGCAGTGAGCAGAAACCCATATACTGGGTATTTTCCTTTCTTGAACCTTCATGCAAATTAAATACTACTCACATTTTTAATTATGTTCTGCTCTCTGGACATTAGCTGAACATATCTAGTGCCTTTGCCAGAATGTAATATAAGTGGCATTTTAACCCACTGAACAACTGAGTCCTTCCTTGTTTGTGTCTTAAAAGTTTATGAGTAGAGTATTCTGGCCTGCATCTCTACTGAAACACTGGTCTTCCAACTTTTGAACATGAATCATCCATTAGCGTCTGTTTACAGTGTTCCAGTGAATTTACAGCATGAACCTCCAAAGTTTTCCATATTCCTCCTACAGGACAAATTAGAAAGCCCAAGAAGGATAGCATCAGTTTCATCACAGTAATGACCCCTTTTCTTGTATTAATTTCCTGCCTTGAGTTTCTGATTGTTGTGACAAGAAGCACTTTGAGGAGGACAGCAGCTTCTGCCTCCTCCTTTTGAAGGGATGCACCTCCATCACTATGGCATAAACATAAAGAGACTGGTCACATTACATGCATAGTCAGGAATTAGACAGGTGTATGCCTGTGTTCAGCTTTTCCTTGTTATTCAATTCAGGACCCTATACAAACAGAATGACAATTTCTAGATTCAGGGTAGGTCTTCTTCTCTTAGTTAATTCACTCTTGAAAAAGCATCTCAGATGCAGACAATGAAGGTCCTCTGTCCTTAATTCAATCAAGTTGCTTAATCATCCCAGCGAGAATGGGTGAAGTAGTATCTCAAGGTTAGGTCCCTGGGGAGAACGGTCCATGGGGATGTCAGAGAGCCTGGGAAAAGGCTTCTGATGAATTGAGTGGGATATGACTCAGTCTGCAACACTGTACCTGATTTTCTCTGCTGCTTTTTCTCCCTTTTTCTATGTGCCAGCTGATTTTAATTAACCTGGATCACAGACCCTGTTACATTTTGAAAGCTTTCAACATATAAACTGATATTTAATTATTACTTCTAATAACATTAATTTTCCTATGTATAAGCCTGAAATGCTTATTGTGTGATAACAGAAAGTCTCAGCTAAAATTGGTCAAAATTTTCCCACATAGACTTGAGTATAGTTTAAGAAATTAACCCAAAATTGCAATAACTTTTGCAGAAAGATCCACAATGTCTTCTTTGACAATTTTACAAAAAAAAAAAAAAAAAGATAAAGAATGCTTCAGTCCTCTTTCCTGTTTATCTTCTTTAGGTGTATAGATTTCATTATGTTTATCATTTCTTATAGGACTATATGAGTGAGTATATACCATGTGTGTCTTTCTCCTTCTGGGATACCTCACTCAGAATGATCTTTTCTAGATCCCACCATTTGCCTGCAAATTTCATGATTTCCTCGTTATTGATTGCTGAGTAGTATTCCATTGTGTAAAAATACCACAATTTCTGTATCCATTCCTTCATTGAGGGACATCTGGGTTGTTTCCAGGTTCTGGCTATTACAAATAAATCTGCTACAAACATGGTTGAGCAAATGTCCTTGTTGTGTACTTGAGCAAACTTTGGGTATATGCCTAGAAGTGGTATAGCTGCGTCTTGAGGAAGCACTATTCCTAGTTGTCTGAGAAAGCGCCAGATTGATTTACAAAGTGGTTGTACCAGTTTACATTCCCACCAGCAGTGGAGGAGGGTTCCCCTTTCTCCACAACCTCTCCAGCATGTGTTGTCATATGAGTTTTTTATTTTAGCCATTTTGATGGGTGTAAGGTGAAATCTCAGGGTCGTTTTGATTTGCATCTCCCTGATGGCGAAGGATGTTGAGTATCTCTTTGAGTTTCTCTGCCATTCTATATTCCTCTACAGAGAATTCTCTGTTTATCTCCATACCCCATTTTTTAATTGGATTACTTAATTTATTGCTTTTTAACTTCTTTAGTTCTTCATATAT
The DNA here is from genome assembly GCF_907164565.1 of Psammomys obesus. Lineage (NCBI taxonomy): Eukaryota > Metazoa > Chordata > Mammalia > Rodentia > Muridae > Psammomys > Psammomys obesus. Next base: position 29,621,263 of record NW_026596046.1, read on the forward strand.
TCTGGATATCAGCCCTCTGTCAGATATAGGGTTGGTGAAGATCTTTTCCCAGTCTGTAGGCTGTCGTTCTGATGACAATGTCTTTTGCTTTACAGAAGCTTTACAGTTTCATGAGGTCCCATTTATTGTTTGTAGCTCTTAGAGCTTGTGCTGTTGGTGTTCTATTCAAGAAGTCGTCTCCTATGCCAATGAGTTCTAGACTCTTCCGCACTCTTTCTTCTAACCGAGTTAGAGTATCTGGTTTTATGTTGTGGTCTTTGATCCACTTGGACTTGTGGATAAATGATTAATCCTCACTTAGACAAATGGGATGTGCATTGGACATAACAGAAAACAAGTAATAGGACAGGAGCCTACTGCAAAGGGCCTTTGAAAGACTCTACTTAGTAGTGTATCAAAACAGATACTAAGACTCATAAAGAAACCTTCAGTAGAGTCTAGGGAATCATATGAAAAATGGGAGAGTTATTATGACGTAGAAAGGATAGGAGCTCCACAAGGACCAAACATATCTGGGCACAGGGGTCTTTTCTGAAACTGACACTCAACCAAGGACCATGTATGGATATAACCTAGAACCTTTGCGCAGATGAAGCCCTTGGTAGCTCAGTAACCAATTGGTTTCCCATAGTAAGGGAAACAAGGACTATTTCTGACAGGAACTCAATGGCAGGCTCTTTGACACCCCCCCCCCAATGGGAAGAGCAGTCCTGCTAGGCCACAGAGGAGGACTTTGCAGCCAGTCCTGAAGATACCTAATAAAACAGGGTCAGATGAAAGGGGAGGAGGTCCTCCCCAATCAGTAGACTTGGAAAGGGGTAAGGAAGAGATGAGGAAGGGAGGGTGGGATTGGGAGGAAAGGAGGGGAGGGGGATACAGCTGGGATACAGAGTTATTAAAATGTAACTAATAATAAAAAACAAATAAATGAATAAAAAAAGAATGCTTCAGATAACACATGATGATTCTATCCAAAAGAAAAAAATAGTCATTATGATATAAACTATGACTTTTTTTGAACTCTGAAAATAGTGGTGAGATTCCAAAGTGTCTAAGGATCTATGTGATCGTTAGAGTGCTGCCAGAACCCATAAAGTTCTAAGTATTTACCTTTTCCATTGCTCGGCTTCTCATACATACTCAGTGTAGAGGCTCAAAACATCCTATCTCCAAATTCAGTTTTTTTGCAAAATATATTAAAATTGGGAAGGTTTAAGTTAGGCATGTGAACTTACTTATTAGTGGAGAGAATTCTAAAAATCTGCTGGTGGGCATTTTCCCCTAATCTAAGAATTAATTTACTGAGTACTTAACATAGAAATTCAAATGACATCTTTGCAAGTTATTTCAATTACTTAGTATAATTACTCATGTAGGTGAACTTTAGTTACTTGGTTATCTGAGATATAAATCTTAGTCCTGTTGGAACACCATCACTGGGTCAAAGGTTCCAGGTCTCTTACAGTAAACTTTAAACATGTAGCTTAAGTGTTATATTTTGCTTTCCTGAGACAAACGTGTCACAGTAATTCAAGTTTTAATGATGCTATTCCTGTTTTTAAGTCATATTGACACTATAATCTACATGTTAGAGCAATTAAAACAGACTCACAAACATCCATAGCCAGGCCCTATAAGCGGATGGCAGCTTTCAAAATAGTTGGCGATATCCTATAATTTACTACCTATTTTGAATTTTATAATATTTTGTAATAATGTTATGGTTGTTGCAAATCTACACGTAAGTGCATATTTGAGTACATATGGCTTACCTCACACAGGCAATCAAAGCCTCTGTAGTTGTCCTCTTCTTCCCTGGCCCCTTTGTAACCACTGGAAATCCAAGCATTTTTTTTTTCTTTGTCTAGTTCATATTTCTGAAAGCTTGAGTGTTCAAAGCTTTAAAATTTAATTTTGTCCTGATTTTAAACATGATTATTTATCAAGTCTCCAAGCTGCAGCAAGTATTTTAGTTCCATTCAGTATGTAGTTTCTCATCTTCTTTTCCGGTCAGTAAATAAATCCTTCCCTTAATATTTCATAAATGTCAGGAGTTAGTTAGCAGTGCTGAGATTGCAGTAAAATACCCTGTTTTTCTTGACATGGCCTTTAGTTTATTCCGTACCACAGAAGATACTGGATTTTTAGATCATATATCTCATTGTAAAACCTAAGTTGTTTCTTTAAAACCAGTGTTCTGAATGATGTCTCAACGGTCTGTATTAGAAATATTAGAGCATTCAAAAAGTTGATTCCTTAAACTCATAAAAATCTTAACTGGTTACTAGATACTAAAGATTTGAAAGAAAAAGATGATAAATTTAAATATCTACTTAATTGCCATTGTCTTTTGCTTATTTTTCATTTTTGAAGGTTGCTAATTTAGTCTTATGTCCAAAAAGGAAGCTAACAAAAGCAAGACAATTTACGGTATTTTTAGTGAGACATAATTTTGTTATGTAACCCTGGCTGGCTTGGAACTGTCAATCAGCTTACAGTGATCCACCTGGCTCTCCTGGGTGCTGTGATTAAAGACATGCTTCTATGCCTGCACTTTTTTTCTTTTTTTAAATTGTAGCTTTTGAGGGATTTTTTTTCTATTCTGTTGACTCTTTTGTTTGGTTACTAGTTCATGTCTTATTTACTTTTCTATGAGTTCACTCCTTTCGTGGTATCCTACAAATCTTGTAAGGGGTCAAGACATTCTTCTTGTCATCTTCTCTCCTCTTGTCCACATTTACATGCATTATTCTCTCTGCCTCTCTCTGTCTGTCTGTCTCTGCCCCCCCCAATCTATCTCGCAGTTCTGAGATAGGATCTTTCTATTGAACTCAGACTTCCTTGGAACTCCCAATCTTTCTTGATCCTTATCCACAACCTTGAGATCAGTGTTGCAAATTTAAAATCTCACATTGGCTGCTGCTTGCCTTTTCTTTATGCTTTTACTTTTGATTGAGAAGTTGTATGCCCACATTTATATGATGGAATAAGCTAGAAAGGTGATTCCTAGTTTTTGGTATGCTATTACTGCAATAGTATATCTTCTATCAGATAGATATGGGCCTTCAAAAACCTCCACATCTTAAACTACAGAAAAAAAAATTCTATTTCCTTTACTGAACCCTGTTCAGAAATAATGACTGGAAAACACAGATCTCTCGTAAAAACCTAAAAAGAGAAAAACAAAAAACAAAAAACAACCAACTTTGGGTGATGAGATAAATTCATTAATTTCAAATTTTAGAAGACTATGCAGTGAGGAAAAGTTTTGTTCTATTACACAGAAGCCGACGTGAAGGCCCAGCAAGGAGAAAGACATGATGGGATTTGGAAGCAACACTAATATATCACATTACACGGAGAGAGCACACATAAGTCTTTTTTTTAAATTTTATTTTTTTCTTATCAGTTACATTTTATTAACTCTGTATCCCAGCCGTGTCCTGATCCCTCATTACCTCCCAGTCCCTCCCTCCCTCCCTCATCTCCACCGTGCCCCTTGCCAAGTCCACTGATAAGGGGGGACCTCCTCCCCATTCATCCAATCCTGTTTTATCAGGTATCTTCAGGACTGGCTGCAAAGCTCTCCTCTGTGGCCTAACAGGACGGCTCCTCCCTTGGGGGGTGGGGAGGCCAAAGAGCCAGTCATTGAGTTCCTGTTAGAAATAGTCCTTGTTCCCCTGACTATGGGAAACCAATTGGTTACTGAGCTACCACAGGCTAAATCTGAACAGGGGTTCTAGGTTACATTCATACATGGTCCTTGGTTGCATGTCAGTCTCAGAAAAGACCCTGTGCCCAGATATATTTGGTCCTTGTGGAGCTCCTATCCTTTCCTCATCAGACTAACTCCCCTTCTTTCTTATGATTAGCTGTACTCTGCCAAAGGTTTGGTCATGAGTCTTTGCTTTGAAAACACTGCTAGTTAGAGTTTTTCAAATGTGCTCAGTAGACTCCTGTCAATGTTCAATGTGCATCCCCTCAGTCTTTCAACACGAGGATTGATAATCTTACCCCATGTCTGCTCTCTTGATTATCTTTTTTAGGTGTATAGATTTCATTATGTTTATCATATCTTATAGGTCTATATAAGTGAGTATATACCGTGTTTGTCTTTCTCCTTCTGGGATATTTCACTCAGAATGATCTTTTCTAGATCCCACCATTTGCCTGCAAATTTCATGATTTCCTCCTTTTTGATTGCTGAGTAGTATTCCATTGTGTAAAAATACCACAATTTCTGTACCCATTCCTCCGTTGATGGACATCTGGGTTGTTTCCAGAGCAATAAGACAACTAAAGGAGATCAAGGGTATACAAATCGGAAAGGAAGAGGTCAAAGTGTCACTATTCGCAGATGATATGATAGTATATATGAGCGACCCCAAGAATTCAACCAGAGAACTCCTCCAGTTGATAAACACTTTCAGCAAAGTGGCAGGATACAAAATCAACTCAAAAAAAATCAGAAGCCCTCCTGTATACCAAAGACAAAATGGCCGAGAAAGAAATTAGGGAAACAACACCCTTCACAATAGCCAATAACCACAAAAGTCTTTAAAGTCTTTTCTAAATTAAACTACGGACCAGAGCCCTCACAACTTTCCTGCAGTTTCACAAATTGCCAAGGTACACTTCTTCATTACTCCTGTTTATATCAATTTAGATGTTTGTTGTTTCTCCATCACTGGACCCACTGAAATGCTTTTTTGGGTATTTATATGCTATCTCTATTGTTAAAAGTTGATCAGAATGTAATTAAGGATTCTCAGTATAGCAATTATTAAATGTATATTTCAGGGACTGAAGATGTGGCTCAGTGTTAATGCTAGGTTCAGTATCCAAAAAGACCACACAATCAATTCTGAAAACAAATGCAGTTTTATGCCTTGAATATGCTATAAACTTAGACATTTGAGGGAAGTATATCTTTTTTTGAAATGTTTTTATTATTATTATTATTATTATTATCATTTATTAGACTTAATTCAATTTGTATCCTGGCTGTGGCCCCCTCCCTCATGTCCTCTCAATTCTACCTTCCCAGCCTCTTCTCTCCTTTTTTCCCTTCCTTAGTCCACTGATAGGGGAGGTCCTCTTCCCCTTCTATTTGACCTTAGCCTATCAGGTCTCATCAGGACTGGTTGCATTGTCTTCCTCTATGGCCAGGCAAGGCTGTACCTCCTGCCCCCAGAGGCAAGAGATCAGAGAATTTGTCACTGAGTACATGTCAGAGAAAGCCCCTGCTCCCCTTACTAGGGACCACACTTGGAGACTTAGTCAATGGGCTACATCTGAGCAGGGGGTTTAGGTCCTCTCCATGCCTGGTCCTTGGTTGGGTTATTATTCTCTTCAGGGTCCCCAGGGCTCAGTTTTCTGGCTCTGTTGGTCTCCTTTTGGAGTTCCTGTCCTCTCCAGGTCTTTCTATCTAGAGGAGAAGATATCTCGATTGACATTTCTTACATTACTTCACTATTAAAATTTAAACATTATTTAAGTTAATTGTCTCAGATACTCATACTAGGCACCTACAATACTGTTGAAAATGTTCATTAACTAGGAGTATTTTGTGGTCTTTAAATATACCATTGTCTATCTATGACAATAAAATAAAGAATAAAAGCTTTATTGTTACCATTTCTTGCTTTAAGACAAACTAAAGCTGAATGCTGCTTCTATCATCAGAAATGAACTCTCTAGAGAATGCAATGTATTTTAAAAGAATCCAATAAAAAGACATGAAAGACCTTCTAGACTGAGTTGCATCAAATAAATAACCAAAATTAAATAATAAACTAATTAACTAATCAACCAATTAACTACTTAACTAATTAAATAATTAACTACTTTCTTAAACCATCACATGGTTGATACTGAGAGGAAAAGTTTAAAGATTTATGTTTTTTTTTTAAACTAAGAACAAGTATGGTAAGGAATTAGAGATAGTAGGAGGTAAAAATTGTCAGTATGTATGGAGAACACCTGCAAAATTATCTAAGAATAAATTTAATAAACATTTTAAAATTCTTTCATCAACATAGTTTCTTAATTTTAAGTTTCAGACACAAGATGGCACTATTAGCAGTGATTTTAATTTAATCCATAGATGCATTCAGAGAATTTCAAGGTCTGTGTGTATTCAAAGAAAATATCTGAATATATAAAGCCAGCAAATGACACATGAATGTACATACACACAGGCACTGGTTGATTAATATTAACATCTGGATGAATACTCAAAAATTCATTTAGCCAACTGTTTGCTTGACATCAACATAACAGATTGAGATTTTTTTAAAATAATTTCCATGAGAAAATTTCCATGTTAGACACAGTGTGAAGATATATTTGCAAAAATGTATGGATAATAAAGATTGATAACAGTCTGATTTCAGCATAAATATCACTCCCAAAACAAGATACTGTCAACTTTATGTGAAGTAAAGAAAGGTGTTCAAATGTGCAAAGACACACAAGGACATTTGCCATTAAATTACAAGAAATGCATAATGGCACACAAGGAACATTCAAAGAGTAAAGATGAAAGTTTTAGAGAAATGAAAGTGCAGGGTTCATGCACACCACAGAAAGACTGATCTCAGAAACATTTATGCTGAAACCCTCCAATCTCTTCTGCCATTTCTGGAAAAAATATGCATAAACAGAGTGAGAATCAAACATATTTGATGACTAAGCCAACAATGGGATTTACCCTAGTAGTATATATTTTCTATGAAATCTGACTTTTTTCAATCTTGTTTTTCATGTTTCTAATATTAAATAATCACAACCAATGAACTCCATTTTTGCTAGTGTTTCTTCTAGACCTAGAAAGACTTGTTAAACCATCTATAAAATTCTTGGCTAGTACTAAGGCTCTTCTTTCTTTTCCCTTATTTTTATTATTTATTACAATTTATTCACTTTGTATCCCAGCTGTAGCACACTCTTCTTCACCTCCAGGTCCCACCCTAACTCCCTCTTCCCCTATTATTCCCCTACTTCCTTTTCCTAGTCTACTGATACCGGAGGTCCTCCTCCCATAATATCTGACCCTAGCCCATCAGGTCACATCAGTACTGTCTGGTTCCTCTTTCTCTGTGGCCTAGTTGGGCCACCTCACAAGGGGAGGTGATCAAAGAGCTGGTCACTGAGTCCATGTCAGAAGCAGCCCCTGCTCCCTTACTAAGGAACCCATATGGACACTGAGCAGCCTATGGGCTACATCTAAAAAGGGGGTCAATGTCTTCTCCATGCATGGTCACTAAGGATCATCTTCATTTTCTTCTTTCTTTTTCCTTTTCATTTATTTATTTATTTATTTATTTATTTATTTATTTATTTATTTATTTAATAATTTATTCACTTTGTATCCCAGGTGTAGCCCCCTCCCTCATTTCTTCCCATTCCTCTCCCCCAGTCCACTTATAGGAGAGAACCTGATCACCTTCCCTCTGACCCTAGCCTCTCAGGTCTCATCAGGACTGGCTTTATTTTCTTCCTCTTTGGCCTCCTAAGGCTTTTCCCCTCAGGGGAAGGTGATCAAAGAGCCAGCTACTGAGTTCATGTCAGAGACTGTTCCTGTTCCCCTCACTAGAGAACCCACTTGGACACTGAGATGCCATGGGCTACGTATGTGAAGGGGTTCTAGGTTATCTCCATGCATGGTAGTTGGTTTGAGTATCAGTCTCAGAAAAGACCCCTGAGCCAAGTTTTTTGGTTCTGTTGCTCTCCTTGTGGAGCTCCTCTCCCCTCCAAGACTTTCATCTTCCACTTCTTTCATTAGATTCCCTGCACTCTGACTAAAGTTTGGCTTTGAGTCTCAACATCTTCTTTGATATTTGCTGGGTAGAGTCTTTCAGAGGCCCTCTGTGGTGGTTTCTGTTCTGTTCCCTGTTTTCTCATTTTTCCTATGTCTATCCTATTTGCCTTTCTGTATGAGGCTTGATCATCTTATCCAGGATCTTCCTTCTTGTTTAGCTTCTTTACGTGTACAGATTTCTCAATAGAGGAACACAGAATGGCAGAGAAACATTTAAAGAAATGCTCAACATCCTTAATCATCAGGGCAATGCAAAACAGAACGACCCTGAGATTTCACCTCACACCCATTAGAATTGGTAAAATAAAAAACTCAAGTGCCAACACATGCCGGAGAGGATGTGGAGAAAGGGGACCCTCCTCCATTGCAGGTGGGAATGTAGACTGGTACAACCACTTGGGAAATTAGTCTGGTACTTCCTCAGAAGAATAGGAATAGTGCTACCTCAAGATCAAGCTATACCACTCCTAGGCATATACTCAAAATATGCTCAAGTACACAACAAGGAAATTTGCTTAATCATGTTCATAGCAGCTTTATTTGTAATATCCAGAATCTGGAAACAACCCAGATATTCCTCAACTGACGAATGAACACAAAAAGTATGGTACCTTTACACAATGGAATACTACTCAGTAATTAAAATCAAGAAAATCATGAAATTTGCAGGCAAATGGTGGGAACTAGAAAAGATCATCCTAAGTGAGGTATCCCAGAAACAGAAAGACACACATGGTATATATTCACTTATTAGCAGATATAAGACATACAACTAAGGTTCTTCTTAATGGCCCTTTAGAATAGATTATAAGACTAGACTCTTGAGAGTAAACCAGAAAGCAAGAAGTCTCACCTCTGATCTGGAATGAAAATAGCAGCCCAGACACAACATTCCTCTTGTGTATGATGACCCAATATCTCAAATAATAGCCATTTCTCCCTGTAGTTCAAGTACCATGTACCTTCCTAAGCTCTGAGTCCTCTCTTCTGAGCACTGCGTTTTGTAAAGTGGAGGCTGATATCTCAAGGCTGTTATTTGAATAATGATCACATCTAATAAACATTTTAATGAGATTAATACTTCTACATTTAGTCATGCCCATCCTAGCGCTTCACTTCAGGTAATTACATATTATAATTTCTCTTCTGCACCTCAGCAAACCCAGGTGTGGTCAGAAGTGAGGTTATTGTTGAAGGATTCCAGTGTACACTGCTCTGAAATGGGTGGTAATTACAAGCTTTCTTACTATGCAGTGGTTGTCACTCGCCTGACCCCAATTGAAATCATTGTAACTTAACAGGTGATGAAGCTTAAATGGTCCCTGCTCTCTCCCATGCATGCAGGCTGAACACATACTATTTCCTGCAGATGACTCTGGATTTAGTTATTTAGACAATGCTGAAACCCTCTCTTTCTATTGGAGAGTCACAGAGGATATATCACAATAAAACAGTAACAAAGATATGGTCATTTTTTTTTCTCTAATTAACAGGATCATGTGTCAAACACAAATACAGCTACAATGAATGACATCATAGGAACTGAGTAAGAAGCAGTGACACATACATTGTAATTACTGGTGTAACTAGTGTTCCTACTGTAGTCTCCAAAACTCACCCAAACAGCTATAGAGGATCCTGCAAGCAGTTTTATGGATGCATGTATGTAGCTTCCTCTGTTCCACTTTTTTATTTTCCTCTACTTCTCATTCTCTGTACATACAGCACAGATAAGCAAATATCCATTTTCAGGACACAGCTAGCCCTCAGGATGGGCTATCCCCGTTAACACTTCGAGATCTGTCAGCATGTGCTGAAAGCTCATTAGAAATGGACATAAAATAAAATACCAAAGCCATTTCTAGAATCCTCAGTAAGGTGCAGCCTCACTGTGTGCAGCTTGAAGAAAAGCAAGATGGTCCTCTTCTCTGTCCTGCTTTTTTCTCAACTTCAAATCTGGACTGCTGGTACTCTCTTGCGTAGGAGTTTTGCCAGTGGGGAGCAACAGCTTCGGTATCCCCAGACAAGTATTTCAGAGGGCATGAGAATAAATCAACCATCACATGCAAGATGTGAAAGATTTCTTACGCTCTGAGGAAACACTGTGGTTCATTCCTGTTAGCATTTATCCGACAACCGCAGCTACTGTGGCCGTCCCTGATCTGTTGGGAAAGCAGATTGACAAAGGTGGTATTCATGGTTTAGTAGATCTATCTAGAAATATGGAATTCTTCACCTTGATTAAAGGATTTCATACTTCCTAATGTATGCACCATTTATAAATAAACAGAACACATGGTTCATAAATACTGCTAAATGCAGTTAGTGTAAAATAGCTTTATTTGTTGTGAGAACTGTTAAGAATAAGTATTGTAAAAAATCACTACAGAAATTAAAGGGCAAAACAAAGCCATAAGGAAAGGGTTAACAAAGTTTAAAAATCAATACATCCTACAACTAAATTTGAACAAATAAATGTAAAATGTGTTTCTTTTAAAAATAATAATGATTAGGCACCTAACAAACCTGAGCATTTAAAAACAAAAATAGACACATAGTAAGTATACACCATGAGCTATAGCTATAGCTACAAAGAAGATTAATGAAACAATAAGACACTTTAATTTGTATAAATATGAAAATAAATGTGAAATATGTGATAGGTAATTTTCTAGTACATGAATTATTTAAATGGAACTTGTTACACCAAGGTATTGAGTATTATATTAATAATACAACACCGTAAATGTTTTTTTAAGATGGAGAGCTATTTTGTAACGTGTAAAATTTTAATTTAATTATTATTTTATACTCTCATTCATATCTGTAAAGTTTTTTGATCCAAGTCCTACTCCTATCATCATTTCTTATACTTTTCCTTTACATAAGCACACACATACACACATACATGGACATGGACATGGACATAGACACACACACAAACACATGCATACGATCATGAACATAGACACACATGCATTATAAACAATGATAGCCTAAGAGGAGGAGCAGAGACATAAAACAGCTTTATTGTAAAGAATAGTTTTTTTTTTCATCTTTTAAAAAGCAAAATGTAGGCAGCCATGTGGAAAATGGAAGCGTCTGTACACACTAATGAGAAAAGAAAACGAGACCTGGGTCACGAGAATTTTTGGCAAATACAGCAAAACATAAACTTAATAATGGTGAGGACAGAATATGAAAGATTTCATCCACAGGTGAAATAGTAAATGAATGATCTCCTAGATGCTGTCAATAGCATCGTGGCCAACAGAGAGGCAGGAGAGCCAAGTGGGGATGGATTCATGAGAAAGGAGTGGTCAAGGAGCACAAAGTCACATTTAAGAACAAGAAGGTCAATGTCCTGTAGCATAGTAGAGGGGTTATACCACTGTGTATTTCAGAAACAAAATGCAGAAAACCCCTTAAATGTTTCAGTCATAAAAGGAAGATACATGTAAATGAAGATGTCTTATTTACTCTTCTTTTATGGGCATAAGAGACCATGACCAAAGAAACCTGTAAGAGAGAGTTCACTTAGGGCCTTTTAGTTTCAGTGTTAGCATCCATAACTGTCATAGCAGGGAGCCCGGCAGCAGGCAAGCAGGCATGGCATCAGGGCAGTAGCTGAGCCCTCACAAAAGGACACCCTCCTAATCCTTCCCCAGCAGTTCCACCAACTGATGACCACATTTAACTATATGACTCTATGGGGGTCATTATTTTATAACTGATCACAGGAAGTAAGGAGTCGGCGGTTACTGTGAGATGTCTATCTCAATAGGCAGGTAGGATATCTAGACAATTGTTGTTCCCCTCACCTCTGTTTCTAGAGTGCTGTCATTATAGACAAGAACCACTACAGCTGGTGAGGCAATAGATATGTTTACCCTGATTTAGGCATTGAATGGTGTATACAGATATCACAACATGATATGATATCTCATAAAGCATATGACTCTCATTATAGGCATTAAAATAAATTTGATTTAAATATTTAAAACTAATGAATCATGTTTGTTGTGTGATAAAATTTACAAAAACCTTAAATGTAGATTATCTTAGTGTCAACAAAGATTTAGGAAATGGATATTTTATATGATATTAGAGGAAATATAAATTGGTTAAATACATTTGACCTTAATTAAAAATTATGGCAAACTTCACTTCCAGCCTAGCTGAAGGAGAAGTTGATACTATACATGGAAATGAAGTATCCTTGTATATCGTTGAATCAGTGGTGGAAAATCTTAGAAAAATTATCTATTACTCCATTGACAAATCTCTGATGTGTGATGTCCATTGAAGGACATACTTCTGACAAGACGTGTGAACAGAGTAACAATAATAATATGCTATGTAGTGACAATATCAAATCATAACTACCTTTGACCGGATTCATTGATGAACATGTGCATAGTTCATGAAAGTATTTCTGTAATGTGTAAATACAAATATGTGTTTACACAATCAGAACTTGAAGTTTATATATCAAGTTATGAATTGTGTATGTGAGGATATAATTACAAAGAACAGAATAGAATAAAATTCTATTTTTAAATAAATATATGTGTGTATATAGAAAAGGTGAAATACCAGAAATTAAGGTTTTAAAATAGTTGTTTACTTATATATTTTTTAATTAAAATAAATATTTTAGGGAGTGGGGAAACAACCCAATAAGTAAATGCTTACTAGAAAAGCATAAGATCCCCATTACCCAAATAAAGGCCATTTGTTTCACATGTTTGTAACCCTGAAGCCAGAAGGAGAGACACAGCTGTTTCTATCAGCTCACTGCTCAGACAGTCTAACCAATCATTGAGCTTCGGGTTCAGTAGGAGGCCTTGTTTCAAAAAAATATGGTAGAGAGAAAATTAGGAAGATATGTAGAATCAACCTCTGGTCTTCATATGTATTCCTTCACATACAAGTGTGTATACATATATCACACAAACACATACACATGCACATATATACACAAAAAAGTAAATACAGTTAGCATAAAGTTTAAATAAAAAAAATTAAATGACAAGACATGGTGTTTAAGTATTGCCATAATGTATCCATTCTTCAGTTAAGGAACATCTAGGTTGTTTCCAAATTCTGACTGTTGTGAATAAAGCTGCTATGAACATAGCTGAACATGTCTTTGTTGTATGATTTAGCATCTTTCGGATCTATGCCCAAGAGTGGTATAGCTGGATCCTGAAGTAACCTACTCCTAATTTTTGAAGAAAGTGCCAGATTGATTTCCAAAGTGGTTGTACAAGGTTACATTCCTATCAGCAATAGAGAAGGGTTCCCCATCTTAACAACCTCTCCAGCATGTGTTATCCCTTGAAGTTTTGATATTAGCCATTCTAATGTGTATGAGGTGAAATCTCAGGGTCATTTGTATTTGCATTTCTCAGATGACTAAGGACATTTTTATTTGCATCTCTCAGATGACTAAGGACATTTCTTTCAGTGTTTCTCTGCCATTCTATAACCCTCTATTGAGAATTCTCTGTTTAGATTAGTATCCCATTTTTTTTTTAATTGGACTACTTGGTTTGTTGATGTTTAACTTATTGAGTTCTTTATATATTTTGGATATTAGCCCTCTGTCAGGGTTGGTGAAGATTTTTTCCCAGTCTGTAGGCTGTCATTTTGTTCTGATGACCATGCCCTTTGCTTTACAGAACCTTTTCAGTTTCATGAGGGCCCATTTATAGATATAGAAATTGTGGTACCTTTACACAATGGATTACTACACAGCAATTAAAAACAAGGAAATCATGAAATTTGCAGGCAAATGGTGGGAACTCAAAAAGATCATCCTGAGTGAGGTAACCAAGAAGCAGAAAGACACACATGGTACATAATAACTTATAAGTGTATAGTAACCATGTAATATAGAATAAACATACTAAAATCTATAGTTCTAAAGAAGCTAAACAATGAGAAGGACCCTAGGAAAGAGGCTGAAACCTCACTCAGAAGGGCAAACAGGATAGAAATCAGAAGTACAAGAAGACAGGGAACAGGACAGGAGTCTTCCACAGGGGACCTCTGAAAGACTCTACCCACCAGGCTATTGAAGGAGATACAGAGACTCATAGAAAAACTTTGGGCAGAGTGCAGGAGAGCTTAAGGAAGAAAAGAGAGGTCAAAAGACCTGGAGGGGACAGGAACTCCACAAGGAGACCAACAGCGCCAAAAAACCTGGGTCCAGGGGGCCCTGAAAAGACGGATAATCCAACCAAGGACAAAGCATGGAGAGGACTTATACCCCCTGTTCAAAGGAAGCCCATTGGCTGCTCAGTTTTCAAGTGGGTTTCCTAGTAAGGGGTACAGAAGCTGTCTCTGACATGAACTCAGTGGCTGGCTCTTTGATCAGCTCTCACTGGGGGATGAAGTTTTGCCAGGCCACAGAGGAAGATGATGCAGCCAGCCTTGATGAGACCTGATAAACTATTGTCAGAAAGAAGGGGAGAAGGTCCTCTCCTATCAGGGGATTAGGGAAAGGCCATAGGGGGAGAAGAAGGAGGGTGGGTAGGACTGGGAAGAGAAGAGGGAGAGGACTGCAGCAGGGATATAAAGTGAATAAATAAATTATATGTATATATGTGTGTGTGCATATATATATATATATATATATATATATATATATATATATATATTTAAGACAAAAAAGTGTTGCCATAAAGTGGTGGAATTCAAGTTTTGTTGATGAGTGTCATATACTCAAGGAAGGATCATTCAAGGGGAAAGCTGCATATTTTGCCCACTTTGAATAAGGCCAAGTAAATGACTCATTAAATACCATTCTACTCACGTGTGGTCTATTTCTAGTCTTCATTTTTTTTATATGGTATCACATTGCATATATTTGCCTCAGACTCACCATGTAGCCAACAATGACCTTGAACTCTGATCCTGCAACATCTGTGATGACAGCAGCACATCACTATGTCTGACTCAATCCAGCTCACAAATGACTCAACCCTTTTAGGAACAGTATGCATTTACATGGAACACCATAGGCACTGTCTCATGTAGTATCCTTAACCTGAGACATGACATATTCCAGGGTTGTGTAATAAGCTTAGGGTCTCTGACAATTATATTCAGATAATAAATTAGGCTAGAATAGAATACATTGGATAATATTTAATAAACTATTGCTTTATGAAATTAAGTAGATGCATATTTATGCTAAATGTAGATGTAAAATATGATTTTTTCATTGTGATTTAAGAAGAGAATATTTGACTGTGCTTGGTGATGATGCCTGTAATCTCAGCTCTCTGGGAGGGAAAGGCACCTGGCTTTCTATGAGTTCGAGACCAGCCTGGTCTACAGAGTGCGTTCAGGAGAACCAAGGCTACACAGAAAAACCATGTCTCAAAAAACCAAAGAGAGAGCAGAGAGAGAGAAAATATTTGAATATTTGACATTGATCTCAACCTAGATTTATGTCTTCTTGTGTACTTGTATTACTCATGTAATCCTAAATTTGAGTGGAGTCTAAGCTGATACATTTTAAAGTTTTTCTTTATCATTATTATTTATTACAATTTATTCAGTTTGTATCCCAGCTGTGGTTCCAACCTCATCTCCTATAAGTCCCACCCTCCCTCCTACTTCCTCCACTATGCCTCTCCCTTAGGTGGCTGATAGGTGAAGTCCTCCTCCCCTACTATCTGACCCTAGCCTATCAGGTCTCATCAGGACTGTCTGGATCCTCTTTCTCTGTGGCCTAGTTAGCCACCTCACCAGGGGGGAGGTGATCAAAGAGTCTACCACTGAGTCCATGTCAGAGACAGCACCTGCTCCCCTTACCAGGGAACCCACTTGGAGACTGAGCTCCCCATGGGCTTCATCTGAGCAAGAGGCCTAGATCTTCTCCATGCATGGTCCTTGGTTGATTCATCTGTCTCTGTAGGACCCTCTGAGCAATATGATACTTCTTATCAGCAAATAGGAATTCCTATTCTTTAGTTTTTATCATTAAAGCTAAGGGTATTCAGATATCGAAGGCTTTTCCCTATTCAGTAATGACTACTTTAGAAATGCACATATTTTTCCAAGTGCTTAGACTTTACAGCTTTCAAAGTAATGTCTATAGTGATGGTTTTATCCTCAGAGCCATGTGATAAATATTTTATAGTAAACAAGCATGGCCACATTCTGAAAGATTGCAAAGTTCAACAGACTTTTATATGTAGTGTCAAACTTGTAAGACATTTCCCTGCAGTGGTTAGTGCAGGTGGGTTCCTGGTGTCCCAGACACACCTGGACACACTCATTTTCCTGGGAGCTCAGTCAGTTGGAAGCTTTGCAATAAGCTGTTGTGAGCCACAACTGTAATTAGCAAGTGACACCTTGGCAGAACTAATTGACTTCTAACTGAGAACAGTAAGTGGTCTTTGACTAGGCTACATGAAGATAATAACTCCTGGCTACACACTGGCCAATTTTCTTTTCAAAGAAGAGAGTTCAATCAAGAGATCTCAATACTAGGGTTTTATTATCAAGATAAACATGAACTGTAACAACAGCAATGATAATAATAGTTCTAAGGAAAAAAAAAAAGCAGGAATATCCTAGGGACTTGGAATTGTGAATGATGACAAGCAGTTTATGTATCCAAAGTGCTGGATATATATATATATATATATCCAAAATACATATATCCAAATATATATATATGAGAAAGCTTGATCAAAATTCTTAGCCATCAGGTAAAAGCAAACCAATAATTACACTGAGGTTCCATCTTACCCTTGTCAGAATGGCAATCATTAGGAAAAAGGAACAGGGATCAATGCTGGTCAGAAGGCAGAAACCTTTTTTTTTATTTGATAAGAATATAAATTATTTGTGCAGTCAGTCATGGTAAATATTTGTATAGAAGGAACATAAAAATAAATTAATTAAAAGTAATAATACTGCAATAATCATAGAGCAAAAAAAATAATATCTAGCCCAACACCCATTTTATCGTCTACAACACCCCTTGTAGCAGAAACTTTTAATCTCATAACTCAAGTTGTAGAGAGAGGCAGATCTCTGTTGAGTACTAAGTCAGCTTCTTCTTCATAGGGTGTTGAGGTCTACCACCACTACGCTGTGAAAATCTGCTTCAATAAAACCCTTAAAACCATAAAAAGAAAAAAAAACTAAATGTAGAATAAGTACATCAAGCCTAGCTATAGAGCAGACATACAAATGTATCATGAGTTCAGAGACCAGGGCTCCGCAGAAGAAAAGATAAATGCGATATTTCAAAGAATCCTAACAAAAGGCAAGAGTGTTAGTTCATTCATTTCAAGTATTTGTAATGCTTTTGAACAGGTGAACAGCAACACCATGCAAATATACACAGCTGAATTCCTAGAGCACACGAACTTCCGCTTTCCTACCTCCTCTCCCTCCTATGTCCTCCTTTCCTGCTTTCTTCACTTCTATCTTTCCTCCCTAACTGTCTTATTTTCTGCCTTTTTATTAATTGTTATTATGATTATGATTAAATTTTGTTTACTCACTGTACAGATGGATCACACCCCCATCCTTCTCTCCTTCCAGTGCCCCATTCCCCACTCTTCCCATTTCCTCCTCTTAGTCTCCGAGAAGCGAAGGCCACTAAGGGATGCCAACCACCCCTGGCATGTCTAGTCATAGCAGGACCAAGCACATCTTCTTCCATTGAGGCCAGGCAAGGCAGCCCAGCTAGGGGAAAGGGATGCAAAGGCAGGCAACAGAGACAGAGATAGTCCCTACTCCCATTTTTACCCGCATGATGACCAAGCTGCAATCTGCTACATATGTGTTAAGCCTAGGTCCAACCCATACATAATCTTTGATTGATGGTTCAGTCTCAGTGATCCCTCATTGGCAAAAGTTAGTTTACTATGTAGGTTTTCTGTCTGCCTCTCTCTATCCTTCCTCTTTTCTACAAAATTCCCTGAGCTCTGCCCATTGTTTGGCTGTGGGTCTCTGAATCTGTTTCCATCAGCTGCTAGAAGAAGCTTCCTGAAGACAGTTATGCTAGGCTCTTGCCTGCAAGCACAGCCAAGCATCATTAACAGTGACAAGGACTGTCTCTCTTTCATAGGATGGATCTCAAGTTGGACCAGTCATTGGTCTGCCATTTCCTCAATCTCTGCTTCATCTTAATCTCTACACTTCTTGTAGGCAAGACAAATTGTGGGTTGACGGTTCTATGGATGTGTTGGTGTCTCCTTCCCCCCACTGAATGTCCCACCTGGCTACAGGAGGTAGCCTTCAGGCTCATTAATACCCCTGGCTGCTAGGAGTCTTAGCTAGGGTCACCCCCATAGTGTCTGCTTCCCAACTCTACAGTTATGTTCCACAAAACTGACTTGGCAAGAAAAATGCTTGGGCTCCTTAGTTATTGTTCTTTTTAGTCATAAACAGAAACAATTCAAATCAATGCATTGAAGTAAAAGGGTAAACGGGGATAACGGAGAACATCAAGACAGGAACTTCAAAACTGATGATGAAGACACATTTCATATACTTATTTCTATTCCTTATAAGTTTTCATTGAAAAATAAAACTCTCCTTTGAGATGATTATCATAACTTTCTCTTTTATAAATGAAGGTAGAGTTGTTTATATACAGAGACATAGCCCTACCACATAGGGAAATAACCACCATTCTCTATGCTGAAGCAGAAGCAGCCATGTTAACTAAATAAGTGACTATATTCAAAATGATCTCAAGGCAGACTAACCTTGGGAGTCAAGGAGATGAGACAGAGTCCTCGTGTTTTCTCTTTTTCCTTTCATCTTTTAATTTAATTTTTTTTAAACTAAAACTTCAGCTCAGAAAGGAGAAAAGGTCTCCTCTCATTGAAATAAATAACATATCTGCAGTTTTAACCACCTGATGTTCTTTGAAATGTCAATTTCAAGGGAGAAAATTAGTGTTGGAGAGCCTGGAACTAAATTTCAACTGCGCGGTTCTAAATTGTGCGTGCAGATGGGCAATTAGACCTGCGACGGGTAATTGCAGCCTGAGTGAACCCTTCCAAGAGGAGCTTCCAAGCTGATTTTTCAGGTTGAATTTGTAGAAACCTTTACATATTTCTTCTGTTGTAAAGGCTCTGAATGCCCACCCTAACACTAAAACCAGAACATGTCTGTCAGCCACATCTCAGCAAAATAAAAGTTCTTCAAGAAGTGAGAGCAGACTATGAGAAGGGTAAATATAGATAAAATATATGTTTTCCATGGAGTGCAATAACATTTGATTGTGTTTTAAAGCAATAAATCATATAAATTTAAATAAACAGAAACAGAATCATTACTAAGTTGTTGATTCACCCAGAAATACCATTTTCATCTTTCCTTTTCCTTTAGGTTTTATTAGTCAATTCAAGAACAACTATTTTATATTGATGTATTTATGTGTGTGTGTTCATGTATGAATTATGAATGTGAGTATTTGTTAATACTATGCATGTAACGGTGAACTTCCCTAATGATTGTACTTTTCTACTGTACTGAAGCATTTACTTCACTGTATTAGTCACTTTTAGATTATATGATTCTCCAGGAAAACTATAATATCTCTTCTATTTAGCTTTGCTTTTATTAATGTCTCTTATGACTGAAGAAATCCATTAATATTTAATGGATATGAAAGGACAGAGAATAAGGTAATGATATTGAGAAAAGAAAAACACACTTGGGGAGTTGTTTTAGTAACAACAGTGTACTTACTATTGTTTAGTCTTGTCATCTGTGGCTGCTGCATTCCATAGAGTTGCCTCAATACAAAATCACCAAATGCTGAACCATCATTCCTAGGAGAATTGCAAGTTGATGTTCCTGAAAGCATCCACAGGATCAGCACATCGTCATGGATATTTGTAATGCTTGTAGTTCGGTTGAATGGCCCTTCGTTAGTATGTGTCATTGCTTCATTAACACGAGCTCTCTGTTAAAGCAATGCAACATCAGCACACATGTTTTTCCATATCACAGTCCTCTTGTCTGTACATAAACTGTAGTTGGAGGCAACTCAATAAATTGTATCATGTATATGTAAGGGTGTATATTTGTGTAGAAGCACATGCACTTGTGTGTGTGTGTGTGTGTGTGTGTGTGTGTGTGTGTGTGTGTGCCAGATGTCAGAAGATGTCTGCCTCTTTTGAAATAAGGCCTCTCACTAGTACCTGGAGCGCTTGCTCAGGAGGTAGGCTAGCTAACTAGCAAGTCTTGAGGTCTGTACTGTCTCTATCTCATCAGTTCTATAATTACAAGCAAGAGGCACCATGATCAGGTTTTATTGTGACTTCTGGGAATCAGAGTCAGGTCCTCTTGCTTTTGCAGCAACCACTTTAACAACCGAGCTCTCTCACCAGTCGCCTTGCATTGATTTTAAACAGTAAAATCTCAGATAAATGAGATCAAATTAAAAAACAAAAGTCATGCCATCAAGGATATCCAAGCCAGAAACTTGCTTTTTTTTGTTTTTTATTTTATTTTATTTTTATTTTTAGTTACATTTTGTTAACTCTGTGTCCCAGCTGTATCCCTCTCTGTCATTCCCTCCCCAACCCCACACTCCATCCCTGGTCTCCTCCATGCCCCTTTCCAAGTCCACTGATAGGGGAGGACCTCCTCCCCTTTCATTTGACCCTGTTTTATTAGGTATCTCTTCAGGACTGGCTGCAAAGTCCTCCTCTGTGGCCTAACAGGACTGCTCCTCCCCTGGGGGGGGGGAGGTCAAAGAGCCTACCCTTGAGATCCTGTTAGAAATAGTCCTTGTTCCCCTTACTTTGGAAAACTACTTGGTTACTGAGCTACCATGGGCCACATCCGAACAGAAGTGTTAGGTTATATCCATACATGGTAATTGGTTGAGTGTCAGTCTCAGAAAAGACCCTGTGCCCGGATATATTTGGTCCTTGTGGAGCTCCTATCCTTTAAGAGACCTCAGAAACTTGCTTTTAATCCAAGTGCTGAAATAGGATGACTGCTGCTGTCTTAACTGTGAACACGTGTACATGAACTCGGTTGAGATTTTGATTTGCGTTTTTTCATTTATTTATTTTGTTTTGTTTGTTTATGCCACTGTGCACATAATCACATTCAAGAATGCCATAAGCTTTGATTGCAAAGTGTATATATGTTTTAACAATTGGTGAGCTTGCAAAAATGTAATCTGAATTTAATGATGAATTTAATAATTTAATGTATTTGCTGTTAGTGAGGAAGGCATGGTCACTGTTACAAACAGTTGTAAACAAGGTGCAAGAAATATAAGGATGTGCAGAGGAAGTGCTGGAAGGGTTTGGAAATATTGACCACAACTCTAATCTAACCTGTCTTCATATGGAAGGTGCTGTGAGTGACACTTCAATGGATAAGTCAGGTATTATTCTATCTATCTATCTATCTATCTATCTATCTATCTATCTATCTATCTATCTATCTATTTTTGAGTCTCAGGTAACCTAGATTGGCATCACACATTATGTAGCTGAGGAAGACTTTACATTTTTGATCTACTTGTCTTCATCTTTCAAGTGCTGATATTGCAATTAAGCATCAATATGTCTACTTGAATGTGGAACTCATAATCAAATCCAGGGCTTTATTTACATGAGCAAGCAGTCTACAAACTGAGCCCTAACACTTAGATTTTTCAAACTAAAATTTAAAAATAAAGAACAATCCTGATTAAAAAAAAAAAAACACACACACACAGCCTTGGTAAATAAGAAAATGTGTTACAACACTTTTACTGTGTGCTGACTATTCTTTGAAATGCAAATGTTCAAATACTAACTACCAATATCATGGAGTCTGTAAAGGGACCTTCAGACAGTGCATGCTACATAAGCCTGGCAGCCTGAATTTGATCCCAGAAACCCACATGAAGATGGAAGAAGAGAGTTCAATGCATAGACTGTCCTCTGACTTTCACATGTGCATTGTGATATACATTTCAAGTCCTATGTCCTGAAAACATTGAGTACATTACCATTCTTAAGATCAAGAAAGAAACAAATAAAAAAAGAAACAAAGAAAGAAAGAAACAAAAAAGAAAGAGACTGCAGAGATTTTTTTTCCTGCCATATTAAAAACATGCCAAAATACCATGAAACAGAAGCAAGTCATCTCCAAACATCAGATCTTCTGACATATTGATTTTGGACTCTGGAGCCTTCACCAGTGAGCAATGTATTTCTTTCTTTCTTTCTTTCTTTCTTTCTTTCTTTCTTTCTTTCTTTCTTTCTTTCTTTCTTTCTTTCTTTCTTTCTTTCTTTACTTTACATCCTGATTTCAGCCTCCCTCTCTTCCCATTCCCCTCCCTCACACACCCCTACCCCTATTCTTCCCTCTCCTTCTCCTCAGAAAATGCAGAGGTCTCCCATGGGTACCAACCTGCTCTGACACATTAAGTCACTGAAGAACTAGCCAAATCTTCTCCTACTGAGGACAGACAAGGCAGCCCAGCTAGGTGAATGGGATCCAAAGAGAGGCATTAAAGTCAGGGAGGAGCTCTGGTTCCAGTGGTTGGGGGATCCACATGAAGACCAAGCTGTGTGTCTCCTACATATGTGAAGGTAGCCTAGAACCAGTCCATGCATGCTCTTTGGTTTATGGTTCAGTCTTTGTGAACCCCCATGGCCTGGGTTATTTGACTTTGGAAGTCTTCTTATGGAGTCCTTGACCCCTCCAGCTCCCTCAATCATTCTCCAAACTCTTCCATAGGATTCCCTAAAAGGCTCCTGGTTAATACTAACACAGCCTAAATGGACCAAAGCACTTGGCATAGTCACCTCAAATGTAATT
Organism: Psammomys obesus; assembly: GCF_907164565.1. Lineage (NCBI taxonomy): Eukaryota > Metazoa > Chordata > Mammalia > Rodentia > Muridae > Psammomys > Psammomys obesus. Next base: position 29,643,905 of record NW_026596046.1, read on the forward strand.
GCAATGGACCATCAATAGAAAAGACTGAACCAAAAATATTCAGTGGAAAGAGCAGTGCCAGATATCCAAGATAAAGGCACTATATTACATAAAAGTGAGGGTATCACATAGACTGTAACAATAATCACAAAGCAATACTGAGGAGATAGATGCAGGAATGATGTCCATAATTTGTCTATTTTGCACTGTCTAACATGTTACAGTGAATTGAGCAACTTTAAACAACAGATATTAGCATTATAGTTCTGCAGACCCTGAAGCTGAGTCTTGTACCAAGGTGTCTCCAAGCTACAAGCAAGGTGTTGGCTGGGTTCTTTTCCTCTCTGGAACTCAATTCTGTCTCCTGAGTTTGTGAGATTGATAAAATGAATTTCATTTAATTTGCAGAATTGAAGATCACATTTTCTTACTTCCTGTCATCCTGAGCTGGTTTGAATCCTATATTCTGGCCATGTATCACTCTCAGGAATGATATTCTAACATTTTAAACACTGACAGAAAAGTATCAAGTTTTCCCCTTCAAGTAAAGTCTGTCTTTTACTGGGTTCACCTGATTCAGGTGGAATCACTCACATTTTAATCAATTCCATTTTTTTTTTTTTATCAAGGATTGTTCCTATTATTTGAGGAAAACAAAACAACCTCTTCATTTTGTCACAGAATGTACATTTGTCAGGAGCATGATATCAATGATAATAACACATTCCATCTACTTTATTATTATTATTATTATTATTATTATTATTAATTGGATTACTTGTTTTGTTGGTGTTTAACTTATTGAGCTCTTTCTATATTCTGGATATTAGCCCCTGTCATACAGGGGGCTGTAGGCTGTCTGTAGGCTGTCGTTTTGTTCTGACCACAGTGTCCTTTGCTTTACAGAAGCTTTTCAGTTTCATGAGATCCTACTTATTGATTGTTGATCTTAGAAAGATACACTCATATATACTCAATAATTAGTGGTTATTAGACATATAATATAGACTAAACATACTAAAATCTATACTCCTAAAGAAGCTAAACAACAAGGCAGACCCTAGGGAAGATGCTCAATCCTCAATCAGAAGAGCAAATACGATAGACATCAGAAGCAGGAGAAGACAGAGAACAGGACAGGAGCCTACCACAGAGGGCCTCAGAAAGACTCTACTGAGGGAGGTATTGAAGCAGAGCCTGAGACTCATAGCCAAACTTTGGGCAGAATGCATGAAATTTTATGAAAAAATGGGAGGATAGAAAAACCTGGAGTATACAGAAGCTCTAAAAAGAGACAAACAGAGCCAAAAAAAAAAATCCTCAGTCCTGGGGGCCCTGCAGAGACTGATACCCCAACCAAGGACCATGCATGGAGAGGACCTAAACTCCCTGCTCAGATATAGCCATAGACTCAGTCTCCAAATGTGGTCCCTATTAAGGGGAACAGGGGCTTTCTCTGGCATGAACTCAGTGGCAAGCTCTCTGATCACTAGCCCCTTGTGGGAGGAGGTGTATGTAGCCTTGTCAGGCCACAGAGGAAGACAATGAAACCAGTCCTGATAGGCTAGGGTCAGATTTAACTTGTATCTTCCCAATCAGAATAAGTGTGTGTGTGTGTGTGTGTGTGTGTGTGTGTGTGTGTGTGTGTCAATAGCTGGAAAGGAGTGTCAGTATAAGCAAGTCACCATACACAGACCAGAGGGAGCCAGAGGAAAATAATATCTCCATAAGGCTGTGAGGTGGCGAAAGGAGAGAGGGAGGGGATAGAGGATGCAGTGGTGTGGGGTCAGGTGCTTGGCAGTAGGACGTTGAAAGGAGGGTTTTGAGGGAATCTTCCTTGTGACTTGGAACCACCAACTCCGTAGATTTTATCCTGACCATTTTTGATGTCTTTATCTTTGTTTCAGCATAAGAGTTGTATGGAGGTATCCTGGTTTGTTTTTTTGTTTGTTTGTTTTTGTTTCTGTTTTTGGCATAAAGAAGAAAGTACCATGGATCAAATAGAGCAGTAGTAATTTTAGCATCTTTCAGAAACTTAGGGTTTCAGTGTATGCAAAGCAAAAGAAGGTCACTGATTAAACACATACATATGTAGCATATGTTATAATATAGTGTTCTTAAATTCCAAGTAAGGTATTTAGAATGTAATAGTTGAAGGTTTTATCTGGAGCAAGTTATTTTATTTACTTACTTATTTATTTATTTATTTATTTATATTATTAATTACACTTTATTCACTTTGTATTCCCTCATAAGCCCCACCCTCCTCCCCTCCCGATCCCACCCTCCTTCCCCCTTCTTCACGCATGCCCCTCCCCAAGTCCACTGATAGAGGAGGTCCTCTTCTTCTTCCTTCTGATCTTAATCTATCAGATCACATCAGGAGTGGCTGCATTGTCATCTTCTGTGGCCTGGTAAGGATTCTCTGCCCTCAGGGGGAGGTGATCAAAGAGCAGGCCAATCAGTTCATGTCAGAGACAGTCCCTCTTCCCATTACTATGTAACATGACAGTTCAGTGTCCAAGTGGGTTACATAGTAATGGAGCAAGCTCTTTAATTTAAATATTTATTCTGAATGTGAAGAAAGCCCTAAGTAGAGATGACAGACGTTTAGATAATTAGACAACGGATTGGTAATTGAAACTTGATGATAGATTTGAAAATAGACTGATGCATAGATAGTTGATAAATACAATGATTATAAATATGCAAGTAATAAATAACAATAGAAAGATGACAAAGTAAAGATATAGACAGCTACAGTCAGCTAGACAGAAATATAATAGGTGAAAGGAAGATAAATACTTGACAGATAGAGCAGTGTATAATGAAAGTCTACCAGATCAATATGTAGATGAATAATAGCATGTGATAGAAAGATGACATGAAGATATGGACAGAGAAATAGGCAGAAAAATGGCAGGTGAATGGACAGACTGAAACATGATAGTAGACAGAAGAAGCAGACAGACACAGAGAGAGAAAGAACAAAAATGTGCATGTGATTATACAAGAGAGGAATAATCACAGTATCCACCAGTGTCCAAACACTCTGTGATCTATCCTATTAAACACAGAGCCAAGGTTAACTACAGTTTTAATATAACAGAGCAAAATCACAGTCGTTACAAACCTGCTGTCTTACTTTGGGTTTCAATTGCTATGATAAACCACTGATTGTGAGCAACTTTGGGAGGAAAGGGTTTATTTCACTTTATGCTTTCAGATAAGAATTCATCACTCAGCATTGTTAGGGCAAGAACTCAAGGCAGGGACCTGGAGTCATGAACTGAGGCAAAAGCCATGAAGATATACTGCCTACTGATTTAACTCCTCATGGCTTACACAGCCTGCTTTATTATATTACCAGAACCACCGGCCCATTGACAACATCACCCAGGGTGAGCAGGTTATCCCACATCAATCATTAATCAATGTCCCACAGACTTGTCTATGGCTCAATCGTATGGTGGCATTATTTTACAATTAAGATTTTTTCCAAATATATTTAACTTGTATCTTCCCATTCAGAATAAGTATTTAAACTAGATCAAGCTGTTTCTTCCAGCTAATACCTTCAACTATTGTACTGATCATACATTGTAAACACCTTACCTTGGATTTAAGACTACCACATCATGACACATACTACATGCCTGCCTCTGGTTTTATCAGCAAACACCCTCCTTCTGCCTCTTTTTGCTTTACTTACACTGACTCCCTTAGTTTCTTAAAGATGCTAAGATTACAACTACTATACTTGGTCCATACTGCTTTTTTTTTTTTCTTTATTGCAAGCTTCATTTATTTCAGATCATAACAAATGTTTGCTCAGTGTCCAACTCCAACAGTGCAATCCCACTCAGTCATATGGCCACTTTCTGTCACAGTGCCCTATTTTAATTCTCTCGTTAGTGCTTCACACCATCAGATACGTTACCAGTTTATGGTTTGTTTGTTTGTTTGTTTGTTTCTGTTAACTACCCTTCCTTCTTCCCCTGGATCAATGCAAGCCATATAAAAGAGGTTTTAAAATTACTCATGATGAAATTAATCCATGAGTGGTCAGGATGTACTGAGAAGCTTATTTTTATTATTTAGCATAGCATGTCAGAGAAATAATAAAAAAGACTAGGATTCGTGTGATACCTAGCATAGAGAAGCAAATACATGAAGAGAAAACCAAACAGAAAAGCAAAAACAATGAACAACAACAACAACAAAACAAAACAAAACAAAAATAAACCCACCATCTTTGACTTATGTACAGGGATTTGACCTTCTCTTTGCTAAAACTTGCTGTTCAACTTGAACCTAAGGCAAGGAATGTCTTTCAGGATTATAGTGCAAAACCATACTTCTGTATATTATTATATTTTACTGACAGGGAAACTGAGTCTCAGTCCATAAAAGGAATGCATGGCTTGTTGCCATATACGTGACATTTTAAATCACTTGTGTCTAGTAAAAGATTTGTTTAGCTCTGACATTCAGCAGTTTAAACCTTGCATTCTGTTCTGAAACTTTATCTAGGGTAGATGTTCGTGTAATCATAATCTAAAATTCTTAGCATCTTTTCCAATTCAGAGGAAGGGAAAGCTAAGAGTGCATATTTAGTAAAATTTCTGATTACAGGCTTTGCTCAATAACAGTAGGGCTTTATTTTTCTTATTTCTTTATAAGAAAAAGCAATGAACAGAAAGAGTTCCAAGTAGAGGTGATGGCTGTACACTAGACTTTTCCATTTTCCTGGAGAAACCATTATGTTCAAACTCACCTTTGTTTTCCTGTATTGGAGCAATTTCTTTTTTTCAGTCTTTTCATATTTCATGTGCTAAATGCTTTCTAAATGGTTTTTAAGGGTGATATTTAAACAACATTTACACTGCTTAATCACATAGTTCATTCCTTCAAAACATCAGCTTTTTGCCTCCAGTTTCAGTATCTTTATTTGGATGTCAAGTTATGTTACCATCACCAAGGTTAATTCAACAGCAAGCAGTGATTATGTCATGTACACCTATTTTATTCTGATTCAGTACATTTTTTCTGTCACTTATTTCATGTGTTTGTGTATGTATGTGTGTGTGTTTATCCTTCATTTATTCTTTTATGTTCTAGGCATGAGTTTCATTTCAAAAGCAAAGCTTTTTCAAGACATATTAAAGTCACTGTGACGTTTTCAAAAGCTGTTTAGGACTGTGTTTAGAAATTTCTTAGAAATGTTCTTTTTTATTATAAGGGTATTGTATTATTTTAAAACAGTGTCCTTGGGAAACATACATGTTTATCCATAACCGAATGGTTCATGTGGTTCCTTACACATGTCTATACAGGTGTACATGCATATATGTATATACGTGGATGATAGATAACAACCCAGGGTGTAATTCATCAGGAAGAACTCATATTATCTTTTGAGACAGGACTCTTACTTGCCTAAACTGCATGAAGCAGCCTAGACTACCTAGACATGAGCCCCATGGATTCTTACCTCCTTTTCAGGGCTAGGCAAACAAGGAAATAACATCATGGTCATCTTTTTCCCCACTGCTTTGGAGGTTCAGGCTCACATGCTCAGGCTAGCCCTTGTTTCACAGATGTTTTATGTGTGTAGGAATGTGTGGCTTTGGGCACATGTTTACAGGCAATGCATAAAGCCAGAGAAGGCTCACCAGGTGTCTTTTCTCTTTCTTTCTCTGACTTCTACCTTGCAGACAGGCTCTGTTCTCACACTAAACTATTTACTCTTTCAGTTAAGCTAACTGGTCAGTGAGCCCTTCACACCTTTGTGTTCCTGCCTTGCTGTGCTGGGGTTAGGAGCATATGCAGCTGTGTCCAGCTTTTCACATGAATGTTGGCCCTCATGCTTATGTCACCTGTCCAACCGCACTTCCCCAAAGACTGAAGAATGTACTTCCTGCAGCTTCAAACCCACACATCTCTTTCCAAATAATACCAAAAATGCTTCCACTGTGGCAATAGCTAACTCGAGATTGTATTCTTGTCCTGGTTACAAGGAAAGAAATTCAGAGAGGTGAAGTGACCTCATTTGCAAAGTTTTCTTCAAGGTTCTAACACAATTTGAACTCCTGCCTAACTGCATTTGAGCAGGGCATGCCTTTACCTGACTGCATTGTATTATTTTGCTTCCCAGCTCTGGTGTGCTCAATACTTTTCTCTCTTTTATTTAAGAAACTGGATGAAGCCTCTCTGATGACAATTATAGTTAAGTTCCTGTCTCAGAGTACAGCAAACTATCATTAGGAATAATTTTATTGGAAACCCCACAGAATCAGGGCAAAATTTAATATTTTGTTTGGCCATGCTAATTAAACACATTTGCAACTTAGAAAATTAACATCTTGGGCTGAGAAGTAAGTTGACAATAATGCACACTCTTCCATTTTGCTTTCTGTTGCCATGATGAATACTGTGACCAAAAGCAACTTGGGGAAGAAAGGTTTTTAATTAGCTTACACTTTCAGGTCTGTCTTTACTGAGGGAAAATAGCAGAAAAAGAAGAAAGAAGAGGAAGAAGAAGAAGGAGAAGGAGAAGAAGAAGAGGAAGGGGAAGGGGAAGGGGAAGAGGAAGAGGAAGAGGAAGGAGGAGGAGGAGAAGGAGGAGGAGGAGGAGGAGGAGGAGGAGGAGGAGGAGGAGGAGGAGGAGGAGGAGAAGAAGAAGAAGAAGAAGAAGAAGAAGAAGAAGAAGAAGAAGAAG
>NW_026596046.1:29650614-29755464 GCF_907164565.1 Psammomys obesus
AGAAGAAGAAGAAGAAGAAGAAGAAGAAGAAGAAGAAGAAGAAGAAGAAGAAGAAGAAGAAGAAGAAGAAGAAAAAGGAGGAGAAACATGTAGCAAAACTATTTAACTATTTACTGGCTATTTTTGTCCTATCCAAGCTCAGTGAGCTTTCTTTACAAGCCAGGACTCTCTGCCCAAGTGTGACACAGGCCACAGTGGTCTGGGCCATTCATAACAGACAATCATCAAGGTAATCCCTATCACCCTCCAGACATGGCCATTGGCCAAGGATCAGGCCCATCATTCCATAAAGGCTCATTCATTCAAGTTGACTCTTTGTTATGTCAAGCTGGTAATACAGACTATCCAGGATGTGCTAGCTCAATTTCCTAGACAATTACACAGCAACTACAATCTCAGACTCCTTTGAGTCCCTCTTATATTGCCACGTCCTGGATTTTAAGTGGGTTAGGGAGTATACAATACTAACTTATGTTACAGTTTCTATACTCACAGCAGTCATATGCCTACCCAGGCTTGTGTTGTTTTTTTTTTTATGTTTGTTTGTGGGTTTTTTTTTCTTTTCTTTTTCTTTTTCTCTTAGGCTCAAATGGAGTATCATCAATTTACTCAAAGCTACCTCTTCTAAATTCTTATAATCACTTGTACCATTTATGCATTGTTTTTGAGATGATCTTTTGAAAAGGGTTAAAGTTTTTCTCGCTTGTTTTATTAAAGATAAACACATACTTCACATATCAAAAAGAGTGAATAATGCAAATGTCCACATGCTTTAGTTCCATGATGGCATTTTGGTAGGTTTTCATTAATACTTCTCAACCTAAATTATTGCAGCTTGGGGACTCATGCATGTTGCTTCTGTAGTTGGTTGTTTGCTTTAATTCCTTCTGCTAGTGGAAACTTTATTTTTCCCTGTAAAATCATAACCAATAGACCATTTGCTGGTGAGGATGAAGTAAAAGTTCTCTGTCTTAGATCACATTTAAAGTTGTCTTCATGATTGCTACGATTGATTGATTGATTGAGTGAGTGAGTGAGTGAGTGAATGAATAGATACCTAAAACAGGAAGTCATCATTAAAACAAATGTTAGGTGAGGATATCTCATTTGGTGAGGGCACTGAGAAGAGGGCCAATTCTATGTGCAATCACTGAGAAAATTATTGTAATTTTCCAATAGGCAGAGAAAGGCTGGCTTAGTCCTGAGCAGAATAGTAATAGAAATTCCAACATCTTTCAAAACAAAGGACACCACCACAGTTGCCTTTGTAAACACATTGTTTACCTCAAAATACTTCTGTTGATAGCTTGGCATTGAAGATATTCATTGCTTAACAATGCTCTCAAAGTGCTAGCAAATCAGTATGAAAAGTGAATGTTTCACACATAATAAACATAAATGCAGGCTGCACTTAACATTTTAATTAAAACACTTTCCTTTTGAATTCAAGCCTATAAAAGATTGTTCAGAGATATTCTCATCAGTAGAAATGCAAGACCAAAAATAAAATAAAATAAAATAAAATTACCAAGTAGCACTGTTATTTCAAGAACAAATGAAAAAGAACAGATGTAAGGAAAGAATTCTAGCTAGCTTTGCAAGGACTGGAACCATTTCAGAAACTAATAGGAGACAAAGGGAGTTCAAAGTAGATAAATGCAGCCTAATGATGTCTCTGATGAGCCTTTGTCTCTCTTCTCTTTGCTTGTAGTAGAATATGAAGGATTTAAAGAAAGAGCAAAATAGTCAAAGCCTTATCTGTATATGTCACTAACATGTCATGAGAACTGGAAGACAATGGATGAATTGCTGCAGTTTTGATGGGCCTTTATCAGATATGTCTGTATAAATTTAAAAGATGAGACAGGACAAAGAGGAGTGGAGAAAAAGGAAGAGATGAGTTGGATAAGTGAAGTGTCATACATTAAATGCTTTCTGATGAGGGTGTGTGTCAGGGTAGAAAAGAATATCCTCGGTTTCTGTATGAATAATCAGGCAATTGATATCTAGTGGAAGGGCAGGGGAATCTGAACATTGTTAGATTGTTAGTACAGAAATCTTGTGAATGTCTCTGAAAGGAAATAGATGGTTTCTTTTTAAAATTAGTTATCACAGGTCCTCATTGTATCTTGAACACGTGCCATTCTTCCTCATTCTCCTGTATGCCCTTTTATGCTTCCTTTTCACTTACCTTTTCCCCTATACAATTTTACTTCTACTTTTATTTAATATACGTATATATTTGTGTGTGTGTGTGTTTGTGTGTGTGTGTGATTTTATGTGGCTATAAAATCCAGGAGCCAATAGAAAAGTTGGTATTTATTTTTGTGAGGCTGGCTGGCTGGCTGGCTCTATTCACTTATGATCATTTACAATTGTATCCACTTTCTCTCAAACAACATAACTTCATTCTTTGGACTGAAAAAAATATATATATATATATACCAACTTGGTGTGTGTGTGTGTGTGTGTGTGTGCACGTGTGCGACATTTTCTGTAGTTCTTCCTCTGTTATTGGACACCTTGGTTGTCTCGATAAGTAACTTACTATGTACAATATGAAAATAAGCATTGGTGGACAATTATTCCTGTGCTATGTTGGTTTGATATATTTTGGTTAAATACTCGGGAATGATATAATCTAAATCATCTGGAATATCTATTTCTAATGTTTTGGAAACACTTCGCACTGATTTCCGTAGAGGTTAGACTACTTTGTATTTGAACCAGCTACCTCTAAAATTTCACATCTGTCTACATCTGAGCCAGCATTTGCTGCTGTGATTTATTTACCAAGAGCAAATCACAGCATGACACAGGCATGGACATTTCATTTGGATAGACTGGCTAGATGAATGATTGAATGAATACCTTGGTCAAATTTTCTTTCAGTCTGACCTATTTTAAAACTCTGATGAATTCATCTTATTCAAGCCACACAAATGGCTGTACACAGGCAAGCTGTTGTATGTACGTGTTCACAAAAACACCAACCTAAGTTGGGCCCCTGGTTCTTGGTAGTGTTTACTCCCTTCACCTCTCCGGTCTTATCTTCCTTACTCCCTTAGTATTAGCACACCCATGGCATGAGAATGCCTAAAAAGGAAAACAATATGTAAATAAATACAAACTACTGTGTGATTATGTGGCTTGAATGGAAAATAGTATTAAATTGCTATAAAAACATGTATGGTATTATATACATACAATTTGGTATTATATAATTAAAAATGAGGGATCTTGGTTTGGGGAAAAGCTACAAAGAACTGCAAATGTTTCTGTACTGTTAAGAATGGGATTGGAGAAGAACACATTGAAGGAATTTTGAGATCCTTGCTTGAGCAAGGAAAGCACAGTGAAGTCTGATTTTCACAATCCACAATGTGTTTACTAAAGCAGGTATACTCAAGGAAGACAAACAAATGGACAGCATCAATTTATTGACTCACACTATGGAGAACTCAGAGTCCAAAGTTAAGGTATTAGCAAGACTACACTTTTTAATTGAAAGTAGTTTTTTTTTTTTTTTTCTTATACTACAGTTTTCCATTCTTCTATTTCTGCCAATAGAAGAAACAGAAAACACCTGTTCCACTGTTAGGAGTCTCACAAAAATACCAAGCTATCAGCCATAACATATATGCAGAGGACCAGGTGCAGTCCCGGTAGACTTCATGTTTGCTATTTACAAAAATGTCAACCTAAGTTGGGACAGTTGTACTTCATAGTCTATTTCCAATCAGTCTGACAATCAAGGTAATCCATCAAACACCCTTAACACTCAATAGTGATAGATTTGTAGTATATTCTTTTCTAAAAGAAATAGAAACAAAAATGTTCTGCTACTTTGATGATAAAGGGAAAAAGTTAGCAACCAATACACTGACTTTTGGAGAACTAGGTGGGAGAAAGTCCTGACTTGTCAGTAACAAACAGAGAATTCTGGCAGTGGCAGTAAACGGTTTTGGAAGTTGTTTTACTCAAGCTTTTGACAACTGAAACTCAACAGGACCTGAAACTGGGATCTCACAGTGCAGTGAGGGAGATGGATCAAGGCACTCAGATGCCAAAAAAACTATAACTAAAATGTGTCATGACTAGCAAAATCATTTTTTGAGCTGTAGTTATTTTTATTATGCCTTAGTAAATTGTGAAGGGGCAGTTTATTGCCATAGTTACTATATACTGAGAATAAATTAAAATAATCTTTTTAGTACAAATCTAGAAATTGTCTGATGTATAATAATGATATATATGATCTGTGACTGTATATGACTGTTTTTCTTAGGATTAAGTTATTTTTCATTGTTCCCCATTGTCAGACTTGATCACATACATGCAAGACTACAGATTCCGAAGTTTGAATGACACTTCTTATTAGTAACTAAAAACAACTTCAAAGGTTGATGTGAGAATAATACCCAAGCATGTTCCATGATAAATATCATTTATACCAAGTTTGATATAATTGGCTAAATCTTTTTAAGTATAATTTTACTTACAGTTTGTTCCTTAGGTTAACATAATAAAAATGTCTGCTAAATTTCTGCAGCCCCTGAAATTATTAACTAAGGGCCCTTATGGAAAAGAAAGAAACAAGCTTCTGTTTTCACACATGTATTCTTCGTTTGTACTCCCCAACTTCTTCAGGTTCAATCTACACGAGGACATATAGTTTACAGCTCTGGTGTTAATATTTCTTTCCCTGTTTCTATTTTGGACTAATGGAAAAATAATACACACACATTATATTTTATTATGGAAGTTACGGTTGGTCATTTAACTTTCCCAGATCAAAAAAAAAAAAAAAATTAAGTGAAATGTCTGTCCATGTTTCTCATTCAGCACAATCTCTATGGTTAGTCATTTGCTACTTTCTGACACTCCTGTCTGAATTACAAACCCCCTTTCTATAGGTACCACTCGTTCTAGCGTGCACTTACAACTTTCTATGCCTGGCAGCTAAGAAGTTTCAGCAATTATTCTGTGCTCAACTGAAACATTTTCATTCAACATTAAAATATTTTGGAAGCAAGATGTAATTATCCAGGCCGCCCTTTGGGCTAGTGAAGCTGAAAGGCTAACACTGAGCCACCATATGGGCTGTGCATAGTGGGGCCTGTTAGAACCGAGCATTTAAATCCATTTCTTTCTGAGAACAATTAGATGAAACCATCCAAATCTTCCAGGAGCTTTGAAAACGATCACCTGTTGGACCCAGACTCTGAGTAAATTGCTTTCATTTGAATATGATTTGGAATTTGTTCAACTAATCACAGTCTGTTAATTGCATTTTGGAGGAAGAAAGAAATTGAATGAAGCAACTGGTTCTTGTTAGATCCAAGCCAGCCAGGGATTCAGTGTGTGGCTACAGCACTCTACCTTGTTAATCTCAATAAAAGGCCGACTTTACAAGCGGTAATAATTAAGTCTCCCTTTGTAAAACAAAAATAAATTTTGCATTATAATATGCAGTACTAGAATTGTATCAGTTATATATATATATATACATAGATATGTATAAATACATATTACCTATTCCTATTTATGTTAACCCAAGTGGCAAACACTCAAAATATCAATAACCTAATATATCTTAATTATATAATACCAACTGTTCTTGGCATTTTAATTTTTTACAGGCTTTAATTCTTTTAAGTAGTTTTAGGTTTACAGAAAGAAAATAAGCAGGAAGCATAGAAAATTCTCTTCCTCCCCATGGCAAGGTAGTTTGACACCCTGGTAGAAGAAAGGATCTTTATAGTGTAACAAAACTATGTTGCACTGCACAACTGTTTGGTCTTTGTTTGTTTTTTTGTTTTCTCTTATGTATAAAAGGAAAAATGGGCACATTTTTTCTAAAAAATTGTCAACTAGAATATGAATTTTGCTAGCAACAACTTTCTAGTTGTCTCTGTTAAAGATGTACTTCTCTAAGTTTCACAGTGAAAAAAAAAAACAGTCCTCATGTAAATGTGTAACAACCATAACAACAACAACAAAATGTCACGCCTGTTTGAGCATAGTATTCATCCCACAGTGAGAGGCCAGAGTTCCGTGTTCCTATGCAGAGGTAGTGTTAGTAATAGAGGAGTATTAATCCACGTATTTTTGGAAATGAAGGCCAGTCCCAATGTTCAGTTCCTTTTTGACTACCCTGGATTTATTTTCCCAAACAATTGTTGACCTGACTTAAATCTTAGTTAACAATGTTTTAGCAAATACTCTTGATTTTTATGTAAACACTAAGAGCAGCAATCATCCACAAGTAGTGTACAATAAAGTCTATGAAAAGAGAATAATGTATAGTGATACCTACAGAACAGAATAAGCTGCATTCCTTGATTTTATTAAAGTAGTTATAAAAGGAGAACTGTTTGATCAAAATAACATATCAAGAATAAAAGTAATTATCTTTGATTTCAAAATTTAAAGTGTTAAATTTTATTTTTTTCTTATTTTTGACTTTTAGCATATACCTCAAAGCTAAAGACCACAGAATATAAGAACCTACATATTGTAAAATAGGAACTGGATTTATTCCTACATATGAAGATGATGGTTAATGAATCCAGCATTTTATGAGTGGTGTTTACTATATCACCATAGTCTTGCTGAAAGATGACCAAAGTCATTTTGGGAACTATAGCTAATATATCCAAACAGCTTAACTAGACCACACACAAAACTGTCCAAGTTTTATCAGGCAAAATGTACAGAGTATACCTTCAGTATATTCCATATACCTGAAGACATTTTAAAGTTGCCACCAACCATGCCAATACAAACTAAACTTTTCAGTCATTAAAAATAAGAATGACTGATGATACAGAGCAGTGAATGTACTAGTTATTATAAAAAAGGGTATTTACTGAGTATCAGGAAGTCCAACTCGGAAACAAATGGTTATATAATCAAAGAATATGATTAGAACCAATTTTTCATTTATTATTATTATTATATTATTATTATTTACAATTTATTCACTTTGTATCCAAGTTATAGCCCCCTCCCTCATCTCCTTCTGATCCCACTCTCTCTTTTCCTCCTCTATCCCTCTTCCCTAGGCAACTGATAGGGGAAGTCCTCCTCCCCTACTGTCTGGCCCTAGCCTGTAAGGTCTCATCAGGACTTCCTGGATCCTTTTCCTTTGTGGGATGGCTAGGGAGAAGTGATCAAGGAGCAGGCAACCTAATTCAGAGACTGTCTTTTTTCCCCTTACTAGGGAACCCATATGAAAGACATGAATATTTATATACTTACTTATAAGTGGATACTATCCATATAATATAGGATAAACATATAGAAATCTACAAAACCTTAAAAAGCTATATAACAAGGAGGACCCTAGGGGAGATGCTTAATTCTCATTTGGAAGGAAAAACAAGATAGACACAAGAAGTGGTAGAAGAGAGGGAACAGGACTGGAGCCTACCACAGATGTCCTCTAAAAGACTCCAACCAGCAGGGGTTCAAGCAGATGAAGAGACTCACAGCCAAACTCTGGACAGAGCACAAGGATTCTATTAGAACAGATGGATATAAAAAAGACCAAGAGGGGACAGGAGCCACACAAGGAGAGCAACAGGGAAAAAAGTTAAGCCCAGGAGAAACTGCAGAGAATGATGTATCAACTGAAGATCATGCATAGAGAGGACTTAGACCCCTTGGCCAGATATAGCCCATAGACATCTCAGTCTCCATAAGCCCAATTTTCAATTACTGTTTTTATATACTATGATAAGGATACCTCTCCTATTAAATATGCTTTGCTTTAGAAAGCTGCTCTCATTAAATGTCATTGTGAAGCTTTTTTTCTTTCCTCTTCACTTAAGTGTCATTAAAATTTAAGATACTCATAAAAATGCTATGCATGACAATTATTTATCTCTCTGTTGCCACTGTTGTTGTTTACTTTGTTTTGCCTGGATTACTAAATGTTGCCACTCTACTGTCTGTAAATGTTACAGTAATTACAGTTCTCATTAGGTTACATTAATGATAGGTCTAACCAATACTACATAAAATTTATATCTTTTAATTAGCTGATTTTTCTCTTTTGAATGTTACCTTTCTGAATTCATTTGTTTTTTTTTTCTTGAAAATATAATAGTTTTAAATTTATTTCTCATTGCTGTTTCTATCTGCTATAAGTTGAAAACACAGGTTTCCTCCATTCTGCCGCCTTTTCAGGATGTGCTTCTTTTATAATTCCATACACATTTGGTTACATTTTAAACACGAATTGTAAACTACAATGAGCCAACAAATATGCTAATTAACATTCATTATTCAGTTTAACCTAAGTGCTTGGCCTCTTCGGTGGGTAACTTCAACCTTAAAAATTAAAAAACTGAAATGTTAGTAAGTCTTGTTATTTATACAATAAGAGGTCTGAAAAACAGAAATTACCACCGAGTTCTCATGAGGTAAAGTCAGCAACATTTCCACAGTGCTCTCAAATAGCAGTGTGTGACATTAGAATGGCTTAGCTATTTTGCATGAACTAATTGATGAACAGTTCTTAACTAATGTTAAGTGTTACTTTTATAGTTCTTTAGAGATGAAAATTCTGCATCACTAAAATTATAGTCTTTCCCAAAACAAGGTAAAACTGGACTTCAGGTTGTCCAAAGAAGAAATATCTGTATATCGGTGTACTCTGTGGAAGCACAATAAGAAAAAAGTGAGACTAATTCTTTAAATATCCACTAAGCCAGCTTTATCAAGTATGTAAGTTATGTTTCTTTTATGAAATTCAGAAAACACATCAAGATGTGTCTAAGACTTCAAGTCACTGTCAAGGAGAAAAAAAAAAGTTATGTCATATATAATTTATCTTTTCATTTATTATGAATTCAGTTGATCCACACCCTAAATATTTTATTTGTAGTTTTTTTTTTAAAGTCAAACAAGCACACTGAACTGTACTATTCTATTTTGAGACAGCACAGGAGAATTAACGGAGTGATTTCTTGTCGCTTTTTTATAAGACTTTAGACATTAGAGTGAAAGCAGATTATTATTTTGAAGCATAAATACGTAGAAAATGTAAGGAATAAAATACATTATGACAAAACTTGCCAACAATCATTTTTGTTTTACATCTCATTTAAATATGGTAAAAAATGTGTTCATTGACCAAACAAAGCAAAACTTTTAAAACATTTTTATTTAATATGCTCCTAGGAATAATAATTTAATATGCTCCTAGGAAATATAGTAAACTTTGTTTAGGGAAAACTATTGTTTCTCCCAGACACTTTCATATTGCCTATCACAGACTCAATATATTTCTACAAAATGTAGAACACTGATACTTCATTAAATATGGAAGGTTTTGAATCCAGTAATAATAGGGATTATAAAATGTATGGCATTATTTTTCTTTTTTTTGACATTATTTTTCTACTCTTTTACTTGGGAACAGAAAAATATATAGGTGATGATAGATAGATGGATAGATAGATAATTAATAGATAGATACATAATACATAGATAGGTAGGTAGGTAGAGAGAGAGAGAGAGAGAGAGAGAGAGAGACTGACTTTGTCTTGCATGCTATGTTTAAATGTAAACATCATGGGAAAGATATCCAGGATTAATGAAATAATTTTCTACGTCTGTTAAGAAAAGTAAAAGCTTGCACCTAAGAAACTTATAACTATTGATGTTATCACCACAAACAGTTCCATTTGTTACTTAATGCTCCTTTTCAGCAATCTAATCATTATTTAAAATTTGTAATGACTTCGAAGGAAGGAGATGATTAACAGTTGCCCTGAATCTTACTACTGACATTCATTATCTGTCATGATTTTAACCTCTGCAGACAGAAACTCTGATTTGTGTACTTCAATGCCAATGCAGCATCTTTTATTACTAAGCAGTATGACTCTAAACTGAGTAAATAGAGGAGGTCCTAAAAGACAAGGCACAGTCAGCAGTCCTTGATACTACCTTCATAGACACCTTATTGAGGATGAGAGGGAAGAGAATAAGTGTGCTTGTTTGATTTTACCAAGTGCTGACTACGTATGATTCAGTTTTCTTTTGTTTCTTTCATTTAGAATATATCATCATCATTATCATCACCATTATTTGGAGCAACAATCCCTAATTGGTTAAGTGATTTTTGAGATAAGACTTAGAAAATTGAGAAGAATGTCTGTATTAACAATATCATTCCTTCCCCAATTATATGCATTGAACTCCTTACCGTGCAAAAGTATCAGAGTCTAGTCTACAAGACTTAGCATAGACTCTGTATTGAAACTAAATACTTTCCCTTTGGGGACAAAAAATGTCTTTGTCATATTGTTTCAATTCTGGACTGGCAGGTATAGTCAACATGAAAAGTATGGTTATCTCAAAATAAAACTTTATACTAACAACATTTAATTCCAGGTCTTATTCTATATACTGAAGCGATAGTAGAAGTAAGCTAAAATCTTTTTTCGTTTTTTATTAGTTACAGTTTATTCACTTTGTATCCCAGCTTTAGTCCCCTCTCCCATCCTCTCTTATATTCTCTACCTCCATATTCTCCTCCCATGCCCATTTACCAGTCAATTGATAGGGGTGGTCCTCCTCCTCTTCCATCTGACTCTGGTCTATCAGGTCTCATCAGGAGTGGCTGCATTGTTTTCCTCTGTGGCCTGGCAAGGCTGCTATCACTCAGGGGAGGTGATCAAAGAGCAGGCCACTGAGTTCATGTCAAAGACAGTCCCTGCTCCCCTTACTGGGGAACTCACTTGGAAAGTGAGCATCCAATAGGCTTCCTTTGGCATGATTATCTTATATTTATGTCTAATATCCACTTATAAGTGAGTATATACTATCCTACACATACGTGGAAATTGAACAACTAGCTGCTCAATGACAGCTGGGTCAGGGTAGAAATAAAAAAAGAAATCCAAGACTTCCTAGAATTCAATGAAAATGAAGGCACAACATACCCAAACTTATGGGACACAATGAAAGCAGTGCTAAGAGGAAAGTTCATAGTGCTAAGTGCCTGCAAGAAGAAACATCTCATACCAGCAACTTAAAGGCTCACCTGAAAGCCCTAGAGGAAAAAAAAAAAAAGAAGAAGCAGACATACCCAAGAGGAGTAGATGGCTGCAAATAATCAAACTCAGGGCTGAAATCAATAAATTAGAAACAAATAAAACAATTCAAAGAATCAATGAAACCAAGAGCTGGTTCTTTGAGAAAATCAACAAAATAGACAAACCCTTAGTCAAGCTAACTAAAAGGCAGAGAGACACCACCCAAATCAACAAAATCAGAAATGAAAAGGGGACATAACAACAGACACTGAGGAAATCCAAACAATCATTAGGTCTTACTTCAAAAGCCTATACATCACAAAATTTGAAAATCTAAATAAAATGGACAATTTTCTTGATCAATTCCACTTGCCAAAGTTGAATTAAGAACAGGTAAATCAATTAAATAGTCCTATATCCCCTAAGGAAACAAAAGCTGTCATCAAAAGAAAAGTCTCCCATCCAAAAAAAAAAAAAAAGCCCAGGGCCAGATGGTTTCAGCGCAGAATTCTACCAGACCTTCAAAGAAGATTTAACACCGGTACTCTTCAAAGTATTCCACAAAATCACAAAATAGAAACAGAAGGACCATTACCAAACTCATTCTATGACTCTAAACTCTTTTTTTTAATTTAAATTTATCAAAGGGGGCAGGCAACAAATGCATGCACAATGCGGTAGGTGAACCTAAAAGCAGAGCAGAGAGAGACAGCCATGTGAGGCTTCTTTCCTGAAACAACTGTAACTTACTCACTCTAAACTCTGCTTAGAACATGTATTCTTAAGCTTCCTTTATTGTTATTGCTCAGCTACTCTGGCATAATGTCACAAACTTCAAATTCTCAGAATCCTGAGAGTTAAGAATTCCTATTTCATCTATCCAATGCGTATATTTGTCATGTCTATTTACCTGACAAAGTCTGTGCACCTCGGAAGACATATTCTAAGAACATGTATGTGTGTAGTGTGTTCTGTAAATAATTAATGAGTTGATACATACTTTTATCTCTTCATCTCAACTTCCAACTATGATCTCTTTTTACTTTCCTGAGTATTGATGTAAGGTCAAGCTATAAAATAAATATTCCCTAAGCAGAAACGCTTTGAGGAAACATCCCTCATTTTTTCTTTATAGACTTATGTGCTTATCAAAACCTGCCAGATCAAAGAACATTAAGTGACTGAATCACATCAACCTGACATTCAACTTCCTCGTGAAGAATGGTCATTAAAGTTTTTGTTAACTGAGATGATTGAGCTAGATGCTTGAAGCTTCATGAAAACAGTGTTCACCGTGGATATGTATTTTAAGAGGCTGAAGGGTTTAGGCATTATTTACTTGCATTGAGAGTTTATGGAGAACATGCTTCTTAGACTATAACACTGAAAGCAGGTGCTGCTTTCCTAGCCAAGTGTTTGTGGGTTCTCAGCTCTTGTTTAAAGAACTGGAAAAGATACACATTCAAGAGGCAACTCAGGGAGAAGTTGTATTAAAAAGAAAGTGATTGTGCAAGCCTGGAATACAGTGATGGAGAGGCAGTGACTTTTGAGCGAAAGAGGACTTGAAGACTTACGTTTTTGAGCTTTCTTTTATGGTGTCCAGGAGAAAGAGCAGATGGTTGCTAAGGGTTGCATAGCTTGGACATTTCTCTGTTTTTAATGGCAGATGTGGATTATGTGGGCTTTTCTCTGCCACCTGTGATGCATCTGATTTCAATCATATGCACAATCAATAATTCATAGGCATAACATGCTGAATAGAGGATTCACGTGGAAAGCTCAATCAGAAGAGTTTTTGTCTTACCACTCTCAATTCTAGATATTCAGGAACATGTTTGAATAGAAATGAATTAAAATCAATACTGTGGCAGGAGGCCTTGTTGATGGCCATCATCTGTGCCATCAACAAGACGAACATAGAAGGCGTCTCTGAAAACCTCTACCCCCAACCCTCCCACCACCATCCCAAGAAAGTCACAGCCTATATAGGATGACATTGAAGAAAATTTTTCAAAATATTGATAAGAATGCTGAAATATAATTCTCCACAAATGATGGCTTCTGACAGAGGTGCAGGCAGGGAAGGACTCAGTTTTTCTTAAAGGGCTGACCACTGAGAGTCTGACCATACTTCAGTGAGTATATGGGCAACACAAGTTGGACATGTTTTTTGTTTGTTTGGTTGGTTTTTTTCTCTTCTTTTTTTTGAGGGGAGGGGAAAGGGGGGATTATATGGGTTGTGGGGACAGACCTCGTAGGACTGGGAAGTGAATGTGATCCACGTACCCTTTGTAAAATTCAATAATAACAAAACAATAATATGTTGGAAAAGAAAAGAGTTTGTAAGGAGAGTGACTTATTTCTATTATCTGAGGTGAGGCATACATGTGGCTCCATTTAGGTGAAGTCCAGATTGTCATCAGGTCGTTAGGCATTGTTACGAAAAAAGATGTTTGTTGTCCAAGCCAAATGGAGTTAACCTACTCCTATGCTTGTCTGTCTCATTATCCCTATTGATGTTAAGTTTAACTGGTAAAATTTATTCCCAGTAGACTCAGCATGACATGGAATGCTGCCGTACTCTGTAATTTTTTACTTATACACAGATTTAGTTTGGTATTTCTTGTTGTCTCCCATAGAATAAGGCTAATGCATTTTTTTCCTAATGATCTGATTAAATGTTAAAATTCTAAGGGAACAGTAAAGGGGAAATTAGAATTATGTAAAAGGTGTTGTCTGTAATATGTAGAGACAAGAACATCTCAATTGGTGGATATTGCAGTGCTGTGGCTGTTAATACACTGCCGTGGATAAGCCTTCTCCTTTACCCATTGCAGTGTGGATAGAATGACAATAAACAGCAGAAAACGTTTACCCTCAGAGTCCACATCTTCTCTGTCCTAGCCAGCCTCTCCTTTATCTGCCCAGGAAGGAAAGTTTTCTCTTCCTCTGCCCTCTCTAGCTCATGCTGCTTATTTATTATTTTAATTGGAAGTGAATTGCAGGGTTGTGGGGACAAAAAAAAATACCTCTGGCAGACATTACTGCATACAACACTCTGAAGGCGCAAGCTACTGTGCCAAATGATGAGGCAGTTTTCATTAATAACAATCAAAGCTGCTCCTGCAGTCCTTTATACCTAAGCAATACCCCAGCTGTTTTGCAAACATTGTATTAAAAGGCCTCTGCTCAAGCAGCATGGGCAAACAAACAAGCCATAAGGATAGTAGAGAAGCACTTTAGGGAGATGCCTAAAATGTCTTTATTCTTCTGTCTCACCAACGATTGAGAATCTCCCAGAGGAAAGTGGAAAACTCTCCAGCTGTCGCTGCTGTGTTAGAATCTATCACTGTGTCCTGGGAAGCAGAAATGACTGTAAGGCATGGGTAAATCTGGAGTTTTTGTTGTTGTTCCTGTTTTGTTTTGCTGTTGTTCTTTGTTTGTTTGGGTGGTTCGTTGGTTGGTTTTGCTTGTTTCTTTGGGGATAAAAAAAAAAAAAAGAAAAACAAAAATGAACAGTCCAGAGGAAAAAGGGATTAGTTAAACCAAAAGCAAAGGATATCCATTTCTCTATAGTTAGGAACATATCTCTCTATTTCATTGTTTGAAGCAAGTGTAGAATAAATTATCATGTCTGTGAATGAGGATCAAGGGCCTGAAAGAGAAATATACCATATAGAAAAGGATGCTATCAGAATGCATTTTATCCATAGCTGTAAACCTACTTTGTAAGTTGGCCATTTTCTGTGCTTGTGTAGTTTTCTTGGCTTCTGTTCCTGGAGTTTTGGCTTGTTTATTTAGTTTATTTTGTAGAACTTGAAGCAACCACTTCCTCAGTTTCTGCTAGGTTGTTGGGCCCTGTCCTTACAACCTTGACCATGATGCACTTATTGTCTTTACCAGAAGAAAGATTTTTTCAATAATTTTTGAAAAATACTGTACAGAACAGGAGATAAAGCAGAATCTAGATCCACAGACAGTAAATACTTGGACAGGATGAGCAGTCTGTGCTATGCCTGGAGGCTTGAGTGTATTCAGCTATAATTGGGTAAAAGTAACTTTTAGCCAGCTTTCCTGAAGACTTCTCCTAAGTAGGAATTAGGCATACACAAAATAGTAATGCCTGGAAATCCAAATCCCAATTCCTAACTTACTGGGCTATTTCCAAGTGCCTTAATGTGAGATTCTGAAAAGGTGAGTTGGCACATGTGATTTAAGATCTGGTTTAGATCTCTTTTCCATTCCTAACGAAACAAGAAGGTCTTATAGACTCAGATTCTACAGGTGGTTCAAAGCAGTGACCGGCATGCCTAGATGCACGTGGAGAGAGAAGACTTTAATCAACTGATCAATGAGAACTCCTAAGTAATGTAGGGAATAAGGGAAAGCTAAAGACAACTCCAGTGGTGGACATATGACCTTTAAGTCACCAAGACATTTAAACCACATCTGACTTCTAGGATATCACGCTATTGAGTTCTGTGCTCTTAAGGGTCAAGTGTGCAGATAACCCTCCCTTCTGCACGTTGAAGGGACAGAATTCATCACATATGCGGAAATAAAACCTGCGGCCATTATCCTTCACTCTGTGCTTAATCAGTAAACCTAGTTCAGCATCGCAGTATCCCACATCAATCATTTGGGGAGTCAGGAGAGATGTTCTGTTCAGAGCAGGTGCAGCTGGAGCTCCAGGGAAGCCGTGCTTCTACCCCTGCATGGCTTCAATTAAATTCTTGTCAGTGCACGGTATCTTCCTTTTGCCAGTGTGACGGAGAGTTTAACCAAAGATCTAAAAAGTCATTTAAATGAGTCAGGGTGGTAAGTTCAAAGCTACATTGTAAAATAAATCAAATTGTAACCCTGAGGGAAATGAAGACATTTTAAAAAGACACTTGCTGTCTCCTTTCAGCTTTCAGAATCTTGACACAATGGACCCCAAGAAATCCGTATTTCTCTATCACTTCCTCATGTCAGAAGAAGGAAAAGTTAGAGTCTAGTGCCAACTGGAGGAGGAAGTTATATCCTCAAAAGAGATTTTATACAATTTTGGCTTGTCAGATTATGTGTGAGAGAGGCTCGAAAAGAGGAAGCCATGGTGGTTCAGCAGTGCATAAAGGCACACCTTGACCTGGGTCACATAATCTTGCATAACACTGAAACTCAAACATGAGTTCAAGAACCTATAATGGACTTTAGGGATCACAGGACCTCTTTAGTCCTCTTCTAGTTGTAGCTACATTAAATAAATCTCCCAGTTTTTCTTTCCATATACTTAAAAAAAACCAAAAACTTAATTAGGTTATTGAGGATGAGCAGCCAGTCTAGCTTGCTAGATATGCCAGGGCCGTGGCTCCTATTCTAACACCTTCAGTAACAAAAACACCAACCCCCTAATCCTAAACTTACCCAAAGATTTGCTCCCTGTGCTCTATCTATTAGTTTATCTCAACAGTCCATCGATGATCAGTGTAACTATCCTCTGCCTGTTAACAAAATCCTCAAAGAAAAATAAAACAATTATAAAATGTATCTACCCTACTTTCCTGAGGTCATAGAAATGCTCCAAATTCTCTCCTTACCTCCTATTTAGAGATGATGAACTGAGGCCATGTTTTAAGCAACTGCTTGTTACTCTTTTATCAGCATGTCTGTATTCTTCTCCCTGATAGGTTGAATTATAAGACCTCCTAGTTTCTCATGACCTCATTCTTTCCATATTTTAATAATGCAACAGTCAGTTAGCCCAGGTCGATATGTCATTACTTCATCACTGTGGCAATGGATGTTCCCATGCTACAGTGACTCTCTCCAACTGATTTGATCAAAGGATCTCAGTAATCCAAGACACTCAAAATAAACATATCATAGAACCATAGCTTTTTCTTTTCCTTTTTTTCCTCTATGGCTGTTACACTTAGCCATAATCTCCATCTCATAAATCTCTCGTGTGGTATGACCTTTAAAACCATGATGCAATAGCATGGATTTCAAATGGTGGGTGGTACCAGAGCCACCTTAGCTTTGCAGTATTTCTGCAAGAGTTGCCAATGCCCATGTATTCAGAGGTTCACTAATAAGTATTTCATTTTCTATATAATCCTCCATTATATTCTTATTGTTTATGATACTTGCTGACTCTTTCATCCAGTTAAGGCATCATGAAAATTCTAGTTAAACCTTGACCCTTCTGAGTCTAGTGTTATGGTTTGGATATGGCTGGTCTCACCAAGGCCCATGTTCAGAATGCTTGGTTACCTATGTGACCAAATTCAAGCTTTATATTAGTGCATCGAGATAATCTTCTAAGATAAATTTGAGAAACAAGGTAGAATTTAGTTGAAGTGAGAAAGATCAAGAAAGCAAAGCAAAACACAAAACTGAAAAAGAAGAGTTCTGTGCCTGCATAATATCACCTTATGCAAAATAAACAATGGCACACAAATCTCTGGAAATGGTGGTTACTTGCAAAGGTAAGAGACAGGATAGAGAGCAGTACCAAATTGGGAGAATAAAGCTTGGCTAAGGCATGTTTTGAAAGCTTTATGACTAGGCTTCTGTGTGAAGTCATTTACTACCTACCAACTACTTTGCAGGAGGACAATTACCCTTGTCCAAAGTCTCATAGAGACTAAGCTTTCTCTCTCTCTTGTTCTTCTACAAATCCCAGCTATATTAAATAGAGGAAACTATTGTCTCTGTGTCACGGATAGTTCTGAATTTCATTGGATTTTGCACATGTATTTTAGGTATTTTTTTTCTTAGTTTTCCCTATTTCATCCTCCATCCACATCAAGACTCATTCACAATATAACTATCCTTTAATTGAATAGACAAAGCAATGAATGCTAAAAGTGTGTTTGGTTTAAATCCTGAAACCAATTTAATAGCTTTAGATAAAGCTACTTAGCAGTAAAAGAAAGAGGAAAGACCACTGATAAAAATGAATGAACTACCCTAATGAGAAAGCTACTTTTGTATTTGTATATCCATGCACATATATTGGAAGAAAAGGGGACTGGAGAAATACCTGACAGCAAGCACTATAGTCTGGTATTAGCATGGTCTATTGACTGGATAGATCTGAGAGAAAGAGAACAGGTACTTTTTGTGAGCCCTTGATCACATGTATACTGATAGCTACACAACAAATTTCCTTCTGAACTCTTGTAAAAGAGAGGAGAAAAGATAGAAAAATCATCATAGAGGCGGAAGGTTTTCTTAAGGAGAAAAAAAAAAAAATTATGACCTAGATGCCTGAGTTTTATTGGATGGAACCTCGCAAGTAACAGAGAAACAGGAGCTACAAGTGAACCATTCAGACTCATAGCATTCTTTAGTTTAGTATTTTTAATTAATTATTTAATTATCATCATTTATTACAATTGATTCAATTTGTTGCCTGCTGTAGAACCCCCTTTTCTCCTCCCAGTCCCACCTTCCCTTCCTCTTCTCCGCCTATGCCCCTCCCTTAGTCCACTGGTAGCAAAGGTCCTCCTCCCCATCTATCTCTCTCTAGCCTATCAGGTCTTATCATGGCTAGCTGCATTGTCTTCCTCTGTGGCCTGGTAAGGCTGCACCCCCCCCCCCCCCCCGGGAGAGGTGAGTAAAAATCAGGCCAATGAGTTTATGCCAGAGACAGCCCCTGATCCTCTTACTAGAGAAGCCACTTAGAAACTGAGCAGACTTGGTAGAGTGTCAGTCTCAGAAAAGACCCTGTGCCCAGATATATTTGGTCCTTGTAGAGCTCCTATCCTTTCGATATCATACTAACTTCCCTTCTTTCATATGATTCCCTGCACTCTGCCGAGGGTTTGGTTATGAGTCTTAGTGTCTGCTTTGAAACACTATGGATATAACCTAGAACTTCTGCTCAGATGTGGCCCGTGGTAGCTCAGTAACCAAGTAGTTTTCCAAAGTAAGGGGAACACGGACTATTTCTAACAGGATCTCAAGGGCAGGCTGTTTGACACCCCCCCCCAGGGGAGGAGCAGTCTGTTAGGCCACAGAGGAGGACTTTGCAGCCAGCCCTGAAGATACCTGATAAAACAGGGTCAAATGAAAGGGGAGGAGGTCCTCCCCTATCAGTGGACTTGGAAAGGGGCAGGGAGGAGACCAAGGAGGGAGTGTGGGGTTGGGGAGGGAATGAGGGAGCGGGATACAGCTGGGACACAGAGTTAACAAAATGTAACTAAAAAGAAAAATAAAATTAAAAAAAAGAAACTGAGCAGACTATGGGCTTCCTTTGAACAGGGGGTCTAGGTGCTCCCCATGCATGGTCCTCGGTTGGAGTATCAGTCTCTGTAGGTCCCTTGGGCCCAGGTTTTTGGTTCTGTCAGTCTTTTGTGGAGCTCCTGTTCACTGCAGGTATTTCTATCTCCCCCTTCTTCCATAAGTTTTCCTGACCTCAGTCCAAAATTTGGCTATGAGTCTCAGTATCTCCTTTGATACCCTAATAGGAATAGTGCTTACTCAAGATCCAGCTATAACACTCCTGGGCATATATCCAAAAGAGGCTGAACCATACAAGAACATTTGCTCAACTATCTTCATAGCAGCTTTATTTGTAATAGCCAGAATCTGGAAACAACCTAGATATCCCTCAACCAAAGAATGGATAAAGAAACTGTGGTACATTTACACAATGAAATACTACTCAGCAATTAAAAACAAGGAAATCATGAATTTTTCAGGCAAATGGATAGAACTAGAAAAGATCAAACTGAGTGAGTTAATCGAGAAGCAAAAAGACACATATGGCATATACTCATTTATAAGTGGATAGTAGCCATATAATACAGGATAAACATACTGAAATCTATAGATCTAAAGAAGCTAAACAACTAGGAGGACCTTAGAAAAGAGGCTTAATCCTCTTTCAGAAGGCAAACAGGATAGATATTGGAAGTAGAAGATAGGGAACAGGACAGGAGCCTTTCACAGAGGCCCTAAGAAAGACTTCCCATTCTTTAGTTTAAAAATAAAATTCATTGTGGTAATTTTTAAAGCAATTCTCTCATTAGCGGAAGTTACAATCACATCCAAACTTAATTATAGAAGCTCTTGGCTGATTTCAACAATGGTAACTTGGTAATTTGTTTACTTGTGGAATGTTTGACCTGGGCCAGATCTTACAGGTATACTGTTTAATTAGTATCTTTGTATACGCTATCTAATTAGTTAACTTGGTCACAGTACTTCTGGTCATTATACCTATTTTATAGAGAAGTTCATTATTGATTGAAGGTGGTAAAAATAAAAAAATCTTGCCCATTGGCATCAAGTTAGACAACAGGACTACAATATTCCTCCGTGTACGTTCATATCTGACTGACCACAAAGTACAGCTGAGGTTTGTGCTTTTAGGTTTAAGGACATTTGAGATGAAGTGGAAATTAGAAATTGGGTTTTACGCTTCTTAAATGTTGGCAACATTTTCTTTCATGTACAAAGAGTGCCAAAAAGGGGGTTGCAGGAGGGAAAGAAATATTGTGCATAGCATTCAGCCTGCAGGCTGGCTGTTTACAAATTCTGCTGAGCCTAATAGCTTACAGTTTACAGTAGGAGCATAAGCATGTAAGTTCAGCAAACAGGTTAAGAATATAGAAATAGAGCCTTATTTCATGTTTTATGTAATCCCATATGGCATTCTTTGTAACTCATTATAAATATTCATCACATGCATTTTGTGTGACTGACACTAGGCTAGATACTGAAGAATCAATGATAAATAAGAGATAAAGCCTCTATCCTTGTGGGAAAGAGGCGGGATGTGAAGAAAATAACATTGACTGTAGTGGCCGTGCAACAAAATAGAGGGAGAGTAGAGTTCTAAATGAGGGAAGAAAAGAAACAAAGCCATAGAACTTCATTTTGATTGGAATATTTCATATCTAATTTGTAATATATATGAGTCAATCTTACATTAACATGCCAAATATGGAATATCTTTCTCATTTCCATAAAAGAAAATGTTTAAATGATATGGTTCAATAAAAGAAGGGGAAAAATAGCAAGAGACACGGCATGGCTTAAAAGACAGCACGATAAGAAGTTAAGAGAGGCATTGAGAATCTTGAGTTGAATTGGAGTAGGAGTTTTATCCCCAAACAGTAGGTTGTTAATGTACTCTATTCTATTTTATTTTATTTTCTTATGCCTCTACCTCCTCTTTCCACCCTAATCCCTTCCAACACCCTAATAACAAGTCCTAAAGAAAGATAAGGTTAGTGGGAAGATGGGGTGTAGTTCCTTAGCTACTTCCTGCTGTTTAGGGTTATCAAGTTCCTTGGGCAAGTTCAATACTCTTTTCAGGATATCTCCAACATCTTCGCATCATGCTGAACCAACGGCAACCAGGACCAGCAGGGCTGGGTACCGGCAGCCTTCTTTCCTTTTTTTTAAATTAAATTTTAAGTTTTTTATATTAATTACAGTTTATTCATTTTGTATCCCAGCTGTAGCTCCCTATTCCCTCCCTATCACACCCTCCCTTCCTCATCTCCTCCCATACCCCTCTCCAGTCCTCTGATAGGGAGGTCCCCCTCCCCTTCCATCTGACCCTAGCTTATCAGCTTTGATCAGGACTGGTTGCACTGTCCTCCTCCCTGGCCTGGCAAGGCTGCTCCCTTCTCAAGGGAAGGTGATCAAAGCGAAAGCCACTGAGTTCACATCAGAGACAGTCCCTGTTCCTCTTACTAGGGAAACCCACTTGGAGCTGCCATGGGCTACATCTAGGTCATAGGTAATATCCATGTATGGTAGTTGGTTAGAGTATCAATCTCAGAAAAGACCCCTGTGTCAAGATATTTGGGTTCTGTTGCTCTTCCTGTGGAGCTCCTGTCCTCTCCAGCAGCCTTGTTTCTTGGAGCTCCTGCTTCTCTCTCTGGGCTCTGGCTTTTATTCCCTTTTAGAGTCCTCAGAATCAAACTATCTGCAGCTGGCAAAGGGCCTCCTTCAGTGCCTGAAAAAGACAGACAGTTTCCTGCTGCGGACTGAATCAGTCCCCTATCCCACACTGGATCAAAACAAAAACATGTTTATATCCATAAGAGTTGGTTGTAAAGAGTCGGGGAAAATGACAGATACATTGACATGTTGCAGTCACTTGTCTAGCAACATTGGGAGGTGGAATATCTAATTAATGTTTAATCTATGTAGAACAAATTGAAGGCTATCAGGAAAATCAAGAAAGAAGGCACCTTTAGAGTATTTGATGTAAGTGGTTAGAGGAAAGAAATGTCAAAATTCTGTAGACCTACAGGATGTTGGGCTTCAGAGAAACTCCCAGGAAGCAGGGACATTTTTTTTTTTCTTTTCCTACATCTCAAGTAGCTCAGAATCAAAGAGAAAAATGAAGAGGATAAAGTTAAGATTTTGTCCTACACTTGAATGGATGAAATTACAACTGTATGATAGAGATAGAATAAACGCCAGAGGAAAGGTCATGAATAGAAATCAAACATAGGGACTTCCAGAGCCTAGAGGTCAGACTTCCCATTTCCAACTTCTCGATGGGTTCCTGGAGCTTTATAGTCATTATTCTCATAGGTCACATGGGAAGAAAGATGAACAAAGTATTCTTTTTTTCTTTTTTTCACGTGGGAGGTTTATTAGGGGAAGGGGAAGGGAAGGAAAGGGGGAAGGAAAAGGGGAAGGGGTCACAGAGATTGTCTCTGGACAAGGCGAGGTATTCTTAAACAACTCTCCTTAAATCCATCAGGGAACTGGCATTGCAGGGAAGACTATTGTCCTAAAACTAAGGTAAAGGCCAGTAGACAGAGAAAATCACACTGCTCAGAACTGGAGCCTGGGACCAGAAACCTCCAGGGATACAGTACAATGTTAGTGAGAAGTTTTGGGGAAGACATTCCTTGAGGGTCAAAACTTAGTGAGCTTTGGTTCTGGGAGTACCATCAAGTGCTCTCAATAAAGCGTCTTCTTCATTTTCAGCAAAGAGGGTTATGAGGAGAGTTGTAACTCATTAGAAAAAGACGCCTAATATAGTCTGCTCTTAACAAGGCTTATCTCCAAAGAAAACTACTTCATAAGAACATAGTCAACTGGGATTTTTACCACTGTCCCAAGAATCTAAGAAAAGAGAAATATTAAATTATTTTTAAGAATACAGAAGGACAGTGAGACTTAATTACCAGACTACTGCCTGGACATCCAATTATGTGTGAAACTTCATGAGAAAAAATATATATAGTTTTTTCATGAAGTTTTACACATAAATGGATATATATATATATATATATATATATATATATATATATGTATGTATATATGTATATATATGTGAGTGTGTGTGTGTGTGTTCTTTTTGGTAAGGCCATTGTCAGAGAGAAAGAAACTTCTATTTCTGATTTAAGAGGCAGCAGAAAGGGTGGTGCTCTCCAACCAATAACAAATCTGTCAAAAGCATTTAAAAACAAACAATATAGAAAAGGAAGGAAAAAAGGAAGGAAATAATTAACCTGAATTAACCTGAAAAATATAAATAAGAGTTGGCTGTGGTATCATACTTGGACTGCCAGCCCTGGGGGACCTGAGGGAGAAGACTTTCTTATGTGAAGCCAGACTAGGCTACATAATAAGACTCTGCTCAAAGCCCAAGGATATGGATCAGTGGGTCAAAGCAGCAGCCTAACAAGCTGGTCAAGCTGAGTTTGAACCCTGGATCCTGCATAAATGCCTGATGCTCGAGATGGCACACATCTGTAATCCCAGCACTCCCATTCTTAGAAGACAGATATGAAAAGCACTTGGAAGCCCCAAGGCCAGCAACTTGGGGTACACAGTACAGAATGAAAATCAGAAAAGACCTTGTCTCAGCAAAATAGGAGGCAAAACCCAATTATCAAGAACTGCCCTTTCTCTTCCACCTATGTGGCTCCCATCCCATGCTCTCACACACACATACAATTACTTAATTTGTTAAAGTGAAGTAATAATTAAATTGCACCAAAATGAAGAAAAAAAAAAAAGAGGAACTACAAGGGAAGGTAGGCCTATAAGTACTACTCATATTTCAATAGGATATAAATATACATAAATATTAAACATTTTTTAATTTATAGTACAAAGTAGTTAATAGTTTTCCTCATTGGTGCTCAGTCAAATTAAATATAAATAAGTAATTGTGTAGTTTAAGATAACACTGCAAAACAAGGAAGATGAAGGCCCACGTATTAGAGCAACTATAAAAGAAAATTAATCCACGTTGTGTGACCTTATTCAAAAAGGTCATATAAAGCATTTAAACATTAACATGACAAAAATCAGAGATACAGTGTTTTATAGATTGTATGGTTTATAGAAGGCCTCCGAGGTTTTATTTTCTTGGGGGAACAACGTTAATCAACCTGTTGGGTTTGTTTGTTTGTTTTGATTTGGTTTGGTTTGTTTGGTTTTTTTTGGCTTATCTTGGGGTCCTATATACAAGATTAACATTTGATAAGTATTAGTTATTATAATACTGACAGTTATACATGATATAAAATAGAATATGTTGAGTATATACTTATCTAAGATACTATTCATAATAATAAGGACATATGGTATAATGTTCCCTAAACTCAATTTAAATTTGTTGTTGAATTGAAACCCAAATGATATATATTACAATTCAGTTTTTGGTATGGTCTTATGAAATATTTCTATGTATGGGGAAAGTATAGTCATTAAAAGAAAGAAAAACAATGAAAGTTAAGGATACAAAATAAGTGGCTATTTTAATCTTGTTCTGTGAAAGCTGGAAGTGACACACAGAGGATGGATAATAGAGACAGCTGGAGATTAGCCAGCTCAGAGAATGCAGAATGCAGGTGAGGAGCTTCCCTTCTGGGTTATTAATGTAGGCAGGGCAAGTGTGAATGTCGAAGGTAGGCTTCTCAGGGAGACTCATACAGAAAAACAAAATCAAGATATTAAAAAAGTATCCCTGA
The DNA here is from genome assembly GCF_907164565.1 of Psammomys obesus. Lineage (NCBI taxonomy): Eukaryota > Metazoa > Chordata > Mammalia > Rodentia > Muridae > Psammomys > Psammomys obesus. The sequence goes on from NW_026596046.1 coordinate 29,675,612, forward strand.
ACTGAGAGCACCAGAAAGAAAGCATAATCAGGAATTTTTTTTAAAAAAAGAGCCTAAAAAGATGAAATGATGCAATAAAGACAGCATATACAATTTTTTTTCAATTTTTTAAATTCTTTATTAATTACAGTTTATTCAATTTGTATGCCCCCTGTGGTTCCCTCCCTCCTCCTGTCCCAATCCCTCCCTTCCTTCCCCCTCTGCAGCATTCCCCTCACCAAGTTCACTGGTAGGGGAGGTCTTCTTTTCCTTCCTTCTGATCCTAGCCAATTAGGTCTCATCAGGAGTGGCTGCAGTGTTTTCTTCTGTGGCCTGTTAATGCTGCTCCCCCCATAGGGGGAGGTAATTAAAGAGCAGGCCAATCAGTTCATGTCAGAGACAGTTTCTGTTCCTATTACAATGGAACCCACTTGTATACTGAACTTCCATGGGCTACATCTCTGCAGGGGTCTTAGGTTATCTCCATGCATGGTTCTTGGTTGGAGTATCAGTCTCAGGAAAGACCCCTGTGCTGAGATTTTTTTGGTTCTGTTGCTCTCCTTGTGGAGTTCCTGTTCTCTCCAGATCTTACTGTTTCCCACTTCTTTTATAAGATTCCCTGCACTCTGCCCAAAGGTTGCCCATAAGTCTCAGCATCTGCATTGATAGACTGCAGGGCAGAGCCTTTTGGAGATCCTCTGTGTCAGGCTCCTGACTTGTTCTGTCTTTTCTCCTTCTTCTGATGTCCATCCTCTTTGCCGTTATGGATAGGGATTGAGCATTTTAGCAAGAGTCCTTCCTCTTGATTAGTTTCTTTAGGTGTACAGATTTTACTAGGTTTATCCTATACTATATGGCTATATGAGTGAGTATATACCATGTGTGTCTTTCTTGTTCTGGGATAGCTCACTCAGGATGATCTTTTCGAGATCCCACCATTTACCTGCAAATTTCATGATTTCCTTGTTTTTAATTTGCTGAGTAATATTCCATTGTGTAGATATACCACAATTTGTGCATCCATTCCTCCACTGAGGGGCATCTGGGCTGTTTCCAGCTTCTGGCTATTAGAAATAAGGCTGCTACAAACATGGTTGAGCAAATGTCCTTCTTGTGTACTTGAACCTCTTTTGGGTATATGCCTAGGAGAGGTATAGCTGAATCTTGAGGAAGTGCTATGCCTAGTTGTCTGAGAAACTGCCAGATTGCTTTCCAGAGTGGTTGTACAAGTTTATATTCCCACCAGCAGTGGAGGAGGGTTCCCCTTTCTCCACAACCTCTCCAGCATGTGTTGTCTCTTCAGTTTTTGATCTTAGCAATTCTGATGGGTGTAAGGTGAAATCTTAGGGTCATTTTAATTTGCATTTCCCTGATGGCTAATGAGGTTAAACATTTCTTTAAGTGTTTCTCTGCCATTCGATATTCCTCTATTGAGAATTCTCTGTTTAGCTCTGTACTCCATTTTTTAATTGGGTTACTTGATTTTTTGCTGTTTAACTTCTTGAGTTCTTTATATATACTGGATATTATGCTGAAAAGGCATTTGACAAAATCCAACATCCATTCATGTTTAAAATATTGGAGAGATCAGGGATACATGGCACATGCATGAACATAGAAAAGGCAATATACAGCAAGCCTATAGCCAATATCAAACTCAATGAAGAGAAACTTAAATCATTCCCACTGAAATCAGGGACAAAGCAAGGCTGCCCACTCTCTCCATATCTCTTCGACATAGTTCTGGAAGTCCTTGCTAGAGCAAAAAGATAGTTGAACAAGATCAAAGGGATTCAAATTGGAAAGGAAGAAGTCAAATTATCACTATTAGCCGATGATATGATAGTATATGTGAGTGACCCCAAAAACTCTACTAGGGAACTCCTACAGCTGATAAACACCTTCAGCAAAGTGGCCTGATACAAAATTAACTCAAAACAGTGGGTAGCACTCCTGTATACAAAAGACAAAAGGGCTGAGAAAGAAATTAGGGAAACAACACTCTTCACAATAGCCACAAATGACATAAAATATCTTGGTGTAACCCTAACCAAGGAAGTCAAAGACTTGTATGAAAAAACATTTCCAGTCTCGGAAGAAAGAATTATAAGAAGATATCAGAAGATGGAAAGATCTCCCATGTCCATGGCTTGTCAGGATTAACATAGTAAAAATGGCCATCTTACCAAAAGGAGTCTACAGATTTAATGCAATTCCCATCAAATTACCAACACAATTCTTTACAGACCTGGAAAAAAAAATTCTCAACTTCATATGGAATAACAAGAACTCCAGAATTGCTAAAACAATTCTCTACAGAAAAAAAAGATTTTCAGGAGGTATCTCCATCTCTGATCTCAAGCTGTACTATAGAGCAACAATACTAAAAACTTCATGGTACTGCCATAGAAACAGACTGGTGGATCAATGGAACTGAATAGAAGACTCAGAAATAAACCCACACACTTATGGACACCTGATCTTTGACCAAGATGCCAAAACCACAAAATGGAAAAAAGATAGCATCTTCAACAGATGGTGCTGGTCTAACTGGATGTCTACATGTAGAAAAAGTCAAATAGATCCATCCATATCACCCTGCACAAATCTAAAGTCCAAGTGGATCAAAGACCTCAACATAAAACCAGACACACTAAACTGCTTAGAAGAAAAAGTGGGGAAGAGCCTTGAACTTATTGGCACAGGAGACAACTTCCTGAACAGAACACCAACAGCACAGGCTCTAAGAGTGGCACAGGCCTAGGAGTGGTACAGCTGGATCTTGAGGAACCGCTATCCCTAGTTGTTTGAGGAAGTGCCAGATTGATTTCCAGAGTGGTTGTACAAGTTTACATTCCTATCAGCAGTGGAGGAGGGTTCCCCTTTCTCTATAACCTCTCCAGCATGTGTTGTTACTTGAGTTTTTAATCTTAGACATTCTGATGGGTATGAGGTGAAATCTTAGGGTCGTTTTGATTTGCATTTCCCTTATGACTAAAGAAGGTGAACATTTCTTTAAGTGTTTCTCTGCCATTCAATATTCCTCTATTGAGAATTCTGTTTAACTCTGTACTCCATTTTTTAATTGGATTACTTGATTTGTTGCTTTTTAACTTCTTGAGTTCTTTATATATACTGAATATTAGTCCTCTGTCAGATCTAGGGTTGGTGAAGATCCTTTTCCAATCTGTAGGCTGTTGTTTTGTTCTGATGACAGTGTCCTTTGCATTACAGAAGGTTTTCAGTTTCATGAGGTCCCATTTATTGATTGTTGCTCTTAGAGCCTGTGCTGTTGGTGTTCTGTTCAGGAAGTTGTTTCCTGTGCCAATGATTTCAAGGCTCTTCTCCACTTTTTCTTCAAAGCAGAAACAAATTTAAACAAAGTTCAAACATTATCCTAATGGTAAAATATGTCAACAAATCAGTTATTCAATCATGAATGAAGAGAAAGAGAATTTACAAGAAAGGAAAGTTCATGCAGTGCTTGTTTTTTTCAGACCACCATCAAATGATATTTTTCTTGACTTTATCATAGTTTCGTAAATATTAATAAGTTATATATATAATATGGTTATATAATATGATTTATCTCATAATGTAATATATAATATATCTCATACATATTATACACACTCATATATATTCTCTCTCTCTCTCTCTCTCTCTCTATATATATATATATATATATATATATATATATATATATACATACATACATAGTGGAATTCCAGTGAAGTAGGCCGTGAAGGAATGGATGTCCTAGCAAGGTTTGCAAGCAAAGAGCAAAGCTTCCTTCTTCTGTGTCCTTATGTAGACTTCCAGCAAGACAGTATAGTCCAGAATTAAGATGTGTCTTCCCATCTCAAGGTTCAGATCAAAGATGTGTATTTTCATCCCTCAAAGGCGAAGACTAGAAGTGCATGCAGTCACTTCAAGTAAAACATCTGTCACAGGTGTATTCTCCTTTTCTCTATTGTAGTTTATTCCAGAGCTTGTCAGGTTGACCACCAGTATATAGCCATCACAATATATATTTGTGTGGAGGAAACCCTTCTGTTCTCACATCATATCTCTTGGAGTCTAATTTTTTCCCCATTTCCATCTCCTTTAAAATGATTTTTCTTTCTATAATATGGCTTCTTGGTTTATTAAACAGTACAGTCTGTTTTGTGCTACAAATGTTTCATTTATATTTGCTTCAAATCTCATTGAGAATACACCATAACATTGACATTTTGCTATATTATAAGAATGTGAAAATGTCCTCAGGAATAATATAGCCCAATAGGAAAAGATAATGACATATGTATATATGATATATTAAATAATATATTATATACATATTGTAAATGTATATAATATACACTTATACATTTACATATGCATTATACATATATATTATACATTTAATTATATATTATATATAATATATATTTTAATATACATTAAAATTATACATATTTTAAATTAAAAGATCTTCACCAACCCTCTATCTGACAGAGGGCTAATATCCAGTATATATAAATAACTCAAGAAGTTAAACAGCAACAAACAAAGCAATCCAATTAAAATGATGTAAATGAATGGGTATTGAAGAAAGTCATCACTTTTACTTGTGATTTATCAAGGAAAGACATCAAAATGGAGATGAGACTATGATGGTGACAGAGATTGAACTGGTAGAGTCAGTGAAGTACAGAACTACATAAAACAAACAAACAAACAAACAAAAACCCCCTGTGAGTCTTACTTTGAAACTCAAGTTTTTATATATTTTTAAAAGATGCAATTTGTCAACTTTGTGCACACATGCTTGCACACACACGCACACACTCTTACAGCTTCTGGCAGGTAACTCTCTTACCAGGAAGTAGCTCTCTGCTTGTGCATAGGGTGTACCGCATCACTGATTACTAGAAGAATATATTAGAAGAATGATAGGAAAGTTCTCTCAACTGCTGTAGATTATAAGAATTAAAAGAAACGAACTTTTTTCTTGGTGAACAAAAACCACCAATCTTTTCTTCCTGTGTGTTTCTTACACTGCAGTGATGACTAGCAGATGCAGCCAGGACCAGAACATTTCCTAAGTTAACTCTCAACTGTGACAGTCCTGCACACCTTCCTGCTTCTAGTCCAGGACTCCTGGACTCTGGTTACAAACAGATTATTTATATTTGCACATTTTTCTGGTTTTCATTATAAAAATTAAATTCCTACTATCACTGTGTATGGACTGAGATTTTATAAGCAAGGCTGTTTGGAAGCTGAGTTGTTCCCGGCTATAATGAAAATTGCTTAGTGTGGGGAAAGCAGTACTGCTTCGCCTCCTGTGAATGTTTTATTTTTATTTTAAAGCTCTTTAAAAGTCTACTAACCACCATTCTCTTATATTATTTTTTTCATCTTGGAATTTGAGTGATACAAAATAGAAATACTCCTCTTTTTGTAAACAATATTCATAGTAACCTTTGTGAAAAATACAGTAAATGTATGTTACAAGAAGATCAGAAAACTAAAATAAGCAATAGTGGGAGAAAAAAAAAGATTAAGAAACAAGGAGAAGTGGAGTAGAGGAAAACACAGAATCCCACACCTCTAATAAGCCAACTGTTTCATTCATTGAAAATGAGTATTTTTATGCTTCCAATATACTCAATGGTAAAGAACCACCAGGGAATTAATTTTATGTGAGTATAATAGTCACTTTTATCTTCTCTATAATAAAACTGTTTTCCTAGGAACCATAGCTTCGATTATTGCTAATGTTCTTCTGTGCATTTCCCACCTCTCGGGTCACAGGCTGCTCTCAAAGCACAGTCCAAAGGGCAAAATGTGGAGGACTGCATTAGGTAGCAATCTGGGACACTTGTCTCAAGGGCAGGCGGTTTGACACCTCCCCCCAGGGGAGGAGCAGTCTGTTAGGCCACAGAGGAGAACTTTGCAGCCAGCCCTGAAGATACCTGATAAAACAGGGACAGATGAAAGGGGAGGAGGTCCTCCCCTATCAGGGGACTTGGAAAGGGGCAGGGAGGAGACCAGGGAGGGAGTGTGGGGTTGGGGAGGGAATGAGGGAGCGGGATACAGCTGGGACACAGAGTTAACAAAATGTAACTAAAAAGAAAAAAATAAAAAAAAAAAAATGAAAAAAAAAAAAAAAAAAAAAAAAAAAAAAAAAAAAAAAAAAAAAAACATGTCACCTTCAGAGGGCAGCTGTGTACATGAAAAGTATATTCAACACGAAGGAAGAGTTCATATTTGTTTATTTTTACACTGCTGTGATGAAGCATCCAGGGCGAGGCAAATTATAGCAGGGAAATTGGGCAGTTTGGAGTTTCAGAGGGTTCTGCTGTGTAGTGGCAGGGACAACGTGGCACTAGACAGCAGACATGGTGGCTGGAGTTGGACGCCAAGAGCAGAGGATTTACTACTGGAACCACATGCAGGAACAGGGGAAAACCTGGCAATGGTGTGTGGATTTGAAACCCAAAGCCTGATATGAGTGACACCTTTCCTCCAGCATGCCACAGCTACACAAATAATGCCACAACTATGAGCCAAGTATTCAAATGCCCCAATCTATGAGAAATGTTTCTTATTCCAACTATCACAGTGTTTTAAGAGAATAGTTGAGAGGCAACACGAGGCCATTAGCTGGGCAGAGTTCAATCTGAACACCGCTCTGAAGTGAGGTGTAGGCAAATGTAACCTGTCCTAGCCTTAGTTTCTGAATCTGTAAAATAAAGAATGGAGAATGACTAGGAAAAATTTAAGCCAATCTACTCTGGCCGATGTCAGGATGAATTTTCAGGGTTTGGACACTTCTCGGCCTCAGCCTTGCACCAGAAAGGCTCCACAAGTCACACAGGTTTCTGATCCCAAACTAAATGTTCAGCATCACACTTGGCATGCAATGCACCACCAATAGTCAGGTTTCCTCTTTTAAAAATGAACCATGTCCTTCCTCTGCTACTTCCTCTCCATCAAATTTGCTTTCTTATTCATGAAAAGAAATATCAGCCAAGCTAAGAACATTACACGAGTGTTGAAAATGAGAACTGGTGAGATTGGCCATTTAATAGACAGGTAAGAATAGATTCCATCTACTTTGCAGTCTGGCTGCCTACAGCTATAAATAATCTCCAGTGTTCTGCGCTATGCTGTAGTTAGGTTGATCTTATTTCCACACATACCTCAAATTGTTATGAAATTCTCTCTTCATATTGCTAGGAATGTAAACACGATTTTGCAGCGTCTCAGCCCTTTATCTTGCTAGCTGAGTGACTAAAAGTTGCTTTCCCCTCTCTGAACTTTGTTTCAATAAACCAATATATCGTGATGAACAGTGAAACAATTTTCAATAATTAATAATCTTAGTTAATCTCTCGGTTTCTGGAAGGGCTTCTTATGCTGTTATGAATGCATGAATCCATTACAATAATTATAGGAACAGGAAGCAAGTCAAAAGAAACAAAGTTGAGGCAAATACCAATATTAATGTGTTTCTTTGTCTTTAATGTGTCAAAATCATTTACCATTTAAGCAGTATTTTAAAGTCAGTATATTATGTGGCAGGCAAGATGGTTCCATGAGTAATGTCTCTTGATGCCAATGTGATGAGATGCCCTCGTGACCCACATGGTAGAAAGAGAGAACCACTTTCAACAAGTTGTCTTGTGGCCTACATAGTTTTGTCCTGGCTTGTATCCAAGTTGATATGCGCATACACACTACATATCTCACGCATACACAGAGTTACTAAGGATTTTTATGAGTCTCAACATCGGCTCTGATACCCTGCTGGGTAGAGTCATCCAGAAGCCCTCTGTGGAAGGCTGCTGTCCTGTTCCCTGTCTTCACCTACTTCCGATGTCTATCCTGTTTGCCCTTCTGAAAGAGGATTAAGCCTCTTCCCTAGGGTTATCCTTGTCATTTAGCTTCTTTAGGGCTATAGATTTCAGTTTGTTTATCCTATGTAATGCATACCAAGTGTGACTTTCTGCTTCTGGGTTGTCTCACTCAGGATGTTGTTTTCTAGGTTCATCGATTTGCCTGAAAATCTCATGATAGCCTTGTTTTTAATTGCTGAACAGTATTCCATTATGTAATTGTACCACCATTTCTGTACCCATTTCTCAGTTGAGGGACATCTAGGTTGAATGCGGTTTCTGGCTATTACAAGTAAAGCTGCTATGAACACAGTGGAGCAAATGTTCTTGTTTTATGGTTGAGCCTCTTTCTGATATAAGCCCAGGAGTGGTAAAGGTGGGTCTTGAGGTAGCACTATTCCTAACTTTCTGAGAAAAATGTCAGATTGATTTCCAAAGTGGTTGTACAAGTTTACATTCCCATAAGGAATGGAGCAAAAACACAGAGTAGCTAAAACAACCCTGTACAATAAAGATCTTCTGGAGGTATTTCCATCCCTGATCTCAAACTGTATTATGGAGCAACAGTAATAAAAACAGCATGGTACTGGCATAGAAACATACTGGTGGATCAATGGATTCGAATCAAATGTCCAGAAATACAGCCATACACCTATTGATACATGATTTTTGACAAAGAGGCCAAAATCATACAATGGAAAAAAGATAGTGTCTTCAAAAAATGGTGCTGCTCTAACTGGATGTCTGCATGTAGAAAAATGCAAATACATCTATATTTATCACCTGCACAAAACTAAAGTCCAATAGGATCAAAGAACTCAACATAAAACCAGATACACTAAACCTGTTAGAAGATAAAAAAGGGAAGAGCCTTGAACTCATTGGCATACAAACAAATTCCTGCACAGAACACCAACAGCACAGGCTCTAAGATCAACAATCAATAAATGGGACCTCATGAAACTGAAAAGCTTCTGTAAAGCAAAAGACACTGTCATCAGAACAAAACGACAGCCTACAGACTGGGAAAAGATCTTCACCAACCCTATATCTTAAAAAGAGCTGAAATCCAGAATACATAAAGAACTAAAGAAGTTAAAAAGCAATAAATCAAGTAATCCAATTAAAAAAATGGGGTATGGAGCTAAACAAAGAATTCTCTGTAGAGGAATATAGAATGGCAGAGAAACACTTAAAGAGATGCTCAAACTCATTAGCCATCAGGGAGAAGCAAATCAAAATGACCCTGAAATTTCACCTTACATCCATCAAAATGGCTAAGATCAAAAACTTGAGGGATGATACATATTGGAGAGGTTATAGACTAATGATTTTTTTTAAATGTCAGATTTCAAAACATAGTAATCCTTTCTTTTTCTGAAGTTGTCTTTTTAAAATTTTTTTTATTAATTACACATTATTCACTTTGTATTCCCCCTCTGTATCTCCCTCCCTCCTTACCTCCCAATCCTACCCTCCTTCCCCCTTCTTCACACATGCCCCTCCTCAAGTCCACTGATAGGGGAGGTCTCCCTTTCCTTCTTTTTGATCCCAGTCTATCAGGTCTCATCAGGAGTTGCTGCATTGTCTTCCTCTGTGGCCTGGTAAGGCTACTTCCCCCTTCAGGGGGAGGTGATCAAAGAGCAGGCCAATCAGTTCATGTCAGAGGCAGTCCCTATCCTATTAATATGAAACCCACTTGGACACTGAACTGCCATGGGCTACATCTGTGCAAGGGTTCTAGGTTATCTCCATGAAAGGTCCTTAGTTGGAGTAACAGTCTCAGAAAATACCCCTGTGCCCAGATTTTTTGGTTCTGTTGATCTCTTTGTGGAGTAACTGTCCTCTCCAGGTCTTACTATTTCCCACTTCTTTCATTAGATTCCCTGCATTCTGCCCAAAGGTTGCCATAAGTCTCAGCATGTGCTTTGATACCCTGCAGGGTAGAGCCTTTCAGAGGCCGCCTGTGACAGGCTCCTGTCCCGTTCCCTATTTTCTCCTTCTTTTGATGTCCATCCTCTTTGCCCTTCTGAATGGGGATTGAGCATCATAATCAGAGTCCTCCTTCTTGGTTAGTTTCTTTAGGTGTACAGATTTTAGTATGTTTACCCTATGTTCTATGTCTAATATTCACTTATGAGTGAGTATATACCATGTGTGTCTTTCTGCTTTTGGAAAACCATTCAATGAAAAAATGATAGCATCCTCAACAAATGGTGCTGGTTTAACTGGACATATGCATGTAGACAAATGCAAATAGATCCATACTTATCACCCTGCACAAAACTAAAGTCCAAGTGGATCAAAGACCTTAACATAAAACCAGACACATTAAATCGGTTAGGAGAAAAAGTGGTGAAGATCCTAGAACTCATTGGTACAGGAGACCACTTCCTGAACAGAACACCAACAGCACAGGCTCTAAGAGCAACAATCAATAAATGAGACCTCATGAATCTGAAAATCTTCTGTAATACAAAGGACACTGTCATCAGAACAAAGTGACTATCTACAGATTGGGATAGGTTTTTCACCAACCCTATATCTGACAGAAGGCTAATATCCAGTATATATAAAGAACTCAAGAATTAAACAGCAACAAATCAAGTAATCCAATTAAAAATGGGGTATGGAGCTAAACAGAGAATTCTCAATAAAGGAATATCAAATGGCTGAAAAATACTTAAAGAAATGCTCAATGTCCTCAGACATCAGGGAAATGCAAACCAAAACGACCCTGAGATTTTGCCTTACCCCCATCAGAATGGCTAAGATCAAAAACTCAAGTGACAACACTTGCTAGAGAGGTTGTGGAGAAAGGGAACCCTCCTTCATTCCTGGTGGGAATGTAAACTTGTACACCCACTCTGGAAATCAATCTGGCACTTTCTCTGACAATTAAGAATAGCGGTTCCTCAAGATCCAGCTATACCACTCCCAGGTGTATATCCAAAAGATGTTCAAGTACACAATAAGGACATTTGCTAAACCATGTTTTTAGCAGCTTTATTTGTAATAGCCAGAAGCTGGAAACAATAAAGTTGCCCCTCTACTGAGGAATGGATACAGAAATTGTGGTGCTTTTACACAATGGAATATTACTCAGCAAATTAAAAACAAGGAAATCATGAAATTTGCAGGTAAATGCTGGGAACTGGAAAAGGTTACCCTGAAGTTGTCTTGTCTGTGTTCCTGATTTCATTCAGCAATACTTTATATAATCTTTCTTTTTTAATTTAATTTTATTTATATATATATATATATTTATTAGAATTTATTTACTTTGTATTTCCACTGCAGTTCTCTCTCTTGTCTCCTCCCAGTTCCACCCTACCCTCCCACTTCTCCCCCCTATGCCCTTTCCCTAGTCTCCTGATAGAGGAGGACCTCCTCCCCTTCTATATAATCCTAGCTTGTCAGGTCTTGTCAAGGCTGGCTGCCTCATTTTCCTCTGTGGCCTGGCAAGGCTGCACCCCCTTGGGATAGGTGATCAAAGAACCAGCCACTTGAGTTCATGTCAGAGACAGCACCTGCACCCATTACTAGGAAACCCACTTGCAAACTGAGCTGTTTAAGGGCTTCCTTGAACAGGGGGTCTAGGTCCTCTCCATGCATGGATCTTAGTTGAAGTATCAGTCTCTGCAGGCCCCCCTGGGTCCAGGTATTTGGGCTCTGATGTTCTTGTGTAGTTCCTGTCCTCTTCATGTATTTTTATCTTTCTCTTCTTCCATAAGGATTCCAGAACTCTGCCCCAAATTTGGTTTTGAGTCTCAGTATCTCCTTCGATACCCTGGTGGGTAGAGTCTTTCAGAGATCCTCTGTGGAAGGCTCCTGTCCTGTAATCATTTCTTTATAAAGAGCATTGTAACAGAAAGGCTGAAATAAAGCTAGACCCCTTGACTCCTGAGGATGCTAACAATTATATATATGTATGATTAGACAATATATATTACCTTTATTTTGGGCAGCAAAAATTAAATACAGAAATAATGTGGGTTCGATAAATATATTAAAGTATACATTAAAAATCAATATCTCACATGGACACTAAACTGCCATGGGTTACATCTGTGCAGGGGTTCTAGGTTATCTCCATGCAGGGTACTTGGTTGGAGTATGAGTCTCTGGGAAGACCCCTGTGTTCAAATTTCTAGTTTTGTTGCTCTCCTTGTGGAGTTCCTGTCCTCTCCAGATCTCACTATTTCCTACTTCTTACATAAGATTCCAGGCACTCTGCCCAACAGCTGGCCATGAGTCTCAGCATATGCTTTGATAGTCTGCAGGGCAGAGCCTTTTAGAGGCCCTCTGTGGCAGGTTCCCAGCCTGTTTCCTGTTTTCTTCCTCCTCTGATGTCCTTCCTCTTTTGGGAAGAGGGACTGCCTCTGACATAATCTGATTGGCCTGCTCTTTGATCACCTCCCCCTGAATGGGGAACAGCCTTACCAGGCCACAGAAGACAACCATGCAGCCACTCCTGATGAGATGTGGTAGACAAAGATCAGAAGGAAGGAGAGGATTACCTCCCCTGTCAGTGGACTTGGAAAGGGGCATGCATGAAGAAGGGGGAGGGAGGGTGGGTTCTGGAGGGGAGGAGGGAGGGGCTTATGGGGGGATACAAAGTGAATAAAGTGTAATTAATAAAAATTAAAAAATTAATATCTCTTAGAAAGTTTGAAATTCAGGTGGGAGGAAAGAGCTGGATCCCATAAGGCAACTAATGACCTGAGCAGATACATAGGGCTATTCTTTGTGTGTAGTAAAGACGGGCAGGCTAATGTTTCACTTACACTTAAACAGAACAGTTTGGCACAAAGGAGAAGGAATCAACCAATATTCCTGAAGAGCAAAGAGTGGTTTAGTAAATCAGGATGAATGCAGGAAGCCAAGAGGCAACTTTGGTGTGATGGATGCTCATCATTCAGGATCAAGGGCTTTACATGTCAAAATTAACAGATGAAGACACACAAGGATGAAATGAATCAAGCCCATGCATCAGCACTCTCACTAAAAATTTAGTGTAAAAAGTGTGATATGTTTCCAAGAGGAGTCCTTCCCCAGGTTACAACTGAGAATTTTTTTTAAAGGAGTTAGAAAAGATTCCTTAGGGAAAGATGTTTCCCCAAAGACTTCTTGTGTTGTCTTCTTTGCCGCCTTCTATGAGTGTTTCTGCATTGTTATTGTTCTAGATTTTCAAATTAGAATTCTTCCTTCAAAAATGTTCATCCAAAAGTTACCCTACCTAAGATACCTGCAGGGACAAAGATAGAAAAGATAGAACAGAGACTGGGGGATTGCCAGGCCCAATGCTAAGACCCACCCCATGGAAGAAAGCCAACCCCTATCACTATAATGATATTCTGATTTGCTTGCAGACATAAGCCTACCAGAACTGTCCTGTTAGAGGCTCTACCCAACAGCGGCTCACACAGATACTGAGATTCACAGTCAAACATTGGGTGAAATGTAGGGAATCTACATGAAAAGAGGGGGGAAGGATCAATGGAACTAGAGGTGAAATCAGCTCCACAAGAACAGCAGAGCCAATCAACCTCCAGGCCCTGGTTGATTGGCTCTTTTCTTCTCTGAAATGTTTCCCAGATTTTTCTTGTTGCTGTTATTTGATATATGATTTTTTGTAAATTTATATAATGATTTATTTTTGCCATTGTATCTCATATTCTTCTCCCTCGTTCTTCTTCCTTTACCACTGGCACACTTCATCTTAGGCTATCCCATTCCTTTTCTTATTAGTTTCTTCTTATGTATGACCTACTAGATTGAATTTGAGTTACCTGCCTGAAAAACAGGGGTGGGAAGGTACTCAGGGGAGCAAGGGCAATGTGTATGTAACTACACCACTAAGAAAATGGTACCGACTCCTGACGGTGTTAATTGGTGATATGTCCCTCTGCAAGGGATGGGGAATTATAGACCCCTTATTCAATTATGATGAAAAGTTGATAAGACCAGATCGCTGTGTTGAATTCAGCAGTGCCATGACCATGCCATGTCCAGAAGACATCTTGTTGCTGCCCATCTCCCAATCCTGGGCTCTTCCCTTCTTCTACCCCTTATACTGTGATGTTCCCAGAGTCTTGTGGTGGGTGTGACAATTTTATTAGTTCAGTCAAAATTTTTTCATTGCTTATACTATATTCTGTCCAGTTATGAGATATTTTAATTAATCACTGTCTTCCTGCAATACAAAGAGTCTTTGAAGTCTAAATGTAGAGTTGTTATGGGTATAAACATGAGTGTCTAGAAGGCAGTTTATTAACATGACTCCACCTTCTAGCTTGTAAATTTTACAGTGATAGATACCTCCCCCCAACAAGGAGGGAGCAGCCTTGTCAGGCTACAGAGGACAATGCAGGCACTCCTGATGAGACCTGATAAGCTAGGGTTAGATGGAAGTGGAGGAGGACCTCCCCTATCAGTGGACTTGGAGAGGGGCATGGGGGTAGATAAGGGAGGGAGGGTGGTATTGTGAGAGAATGAGGGAAGGGGCTACAGCTGGGATATGAAGTGAATAATCTGTAATTAATATAAAGAATAAAAATTTAATTAAAAATTATGCTCATTATCTTAGAAAGAATGTCTTGCCAGTTGTATTTATTTCGTTCTTTTTGTATTGTTTTGCCTGATGCTTTATATATTCTTCTTGTAACTTGCTTGGGGGATTCTTGAATCTGGTTGGCCATCTCCTTTATGGAAAATGGAATGCTTCCAACTATTATTTCTTTAAATGAGCATGGACTCTCTTCTCCTTTGGGAAGTCACACAATGAGTAAAGTATTTTACTTGATGATGCCCTATGAATTTCTAAAACTTTATTTACTCACTTTGTTATGTTCTTATGCTTGTATAATTTAAATAACTGTTTTCAAATGTATTGATCATTTTAAAGGATTGATCAAGTTTGCTTTTGAATCCAACTAATAAGTTTTTGGTACACATGTGATACTTCAGATTTAAACTTTCATTTTAAAAATTTCTTCTGATGCCTATCCTGTTTGATCTTCTGAATGTGGATCAAGCATCTTCCCTAGGATCATCTTTGTTGTTTAGCTTATTTAGGGCTTGTAGATTTTAGTATGTTAATCTTATATTATATGGCTAATATCCACTTATAAGTGAGTATATACAGTGTGTGTCTTTCTGCTTCTGGGATACCTCACTGAGGATGTACTTGCTAGTTCCTACCATTTACCCACAAATTTCATGATTTCCCTGTTTTTAATTGCTGAGTAGTATTCCATTGTGTAAATGTAACATATTTTCTGTATCCATTCCTCAGTTGAGGGACATCTAGGTGGTTTTCAGATTCTTTCAATTATGAACAGAGCATGGTTGAGCAAATGTCCTTATTGAATAAGTGGGGTATCTTTTGGGTATATGCCTAGGAGTGGTATAACTAGATCTTGAGGAAGCACTATTCCTAATTTTCTGGTGTAGTGTGAGATTTCCAAAGTAGTTGTACAAGGTTACATTCCCACCAGCCAGAGTGTATCAAAGGATACACTAAGACTCCTAGCCAAACTTTGGGCAGAATACTATAATCCTTGTGGATGAAGAGGGAGATAGAAAGATCTGGATGGGACAGGAACTCCACAAGGAAACCAAGAGAGCCAAAATACTTGGGCACAGGGGCCTGCAGAGACTGATACTCCAACCAAGGACCATGTAGGAAAGGATCTAGAACCCCCTGCTTAGATGAAGTCCATAGACTTCTCAGTGTCTAAGTGGTTTCCCTAGTAAGGGGGGCGGGAGCTATCTCTGACAAGAACTCAGTGGCCAGCTCTTTGATCATCTCCCCCTGTGGGATGCAGCCTTGCCAGGCCACAGAGGAAGATGATGAAGCCAGCCTTGATGAGACCTGATGGGCTAGGTTCAGATAAAAGGAGAGGACCTCCTGTATCAGGGGTCTAGGAAAAGGACATAGGTGGAGAGGAAGGAGGGTGGAAGGAACTGGGAGGAGACAAGGGATTGGACTGCAGCAGGGATACAAACTGAATAATTGTAATAAATAAATATATAAATAAAATTAAATAAAAAATTAAAAAAGAATTAAAAAACTTAAGTTTGATTTATTAAAAACTTGTATTAGTGTTCTATTGTGTAAAAATGCCACAGTTTCTGTATCCATTCCTCCGTTGATGGACATCTGGGTTGTTTCCAAGTTCTGGCTATTACAAATAAAGCTGCTACAAACATGGTTGAACAAATGTCCCTGTTGTGTACTTGAGCAAATTTTGGGTATATACCTAGGAGTGGTATAGCTGGATCTTGAGGAACCGCTATTCTTAATTGTCAGAGAAAATGCCAGATTGATTTCCAGAGTGGTTGTACAAGTTTACATTCCCACCAGCAATGGAGGAGGGTTCCCCTTTTTCCAAAACCTCTCCAGCATGTGTTATCACTTGAGTTTTTCATCTTGGTCATTCTGATGGGTGTAAGGTGAAATCTCAGGGTTGTTTTGATTTGCATTTCCCTAATGGCTAATGAGGTTGAGCATTTCTTTAAGTGTTTCTCTGCCATTCGATGTTCCTCTTTCGAGAATTCTCTGTTTAGCTCCGTTCCCCATTTTTTTTTGAATTTTTTTTGAATTTTATTTTTTTCTTATCAGTTACATTTTATTAACTCTGTATCCCAACCGAATCCCGATCCTTCATTCCCTCCCAGTCCCTCCCTCCCTCCCTCATCTCCACCGTGCCCCTTGCCAAGTCCACTGATAGGGGGGACCTCCTCCCCATTCATCTGATCCTGTTTTATCAGGTATCTTCAGGACTGGCTGCAAAGCTCTCCTCTGTGGCCTAACAGGACTGCTCCTCCCTTGGGGGGTGGGGAGGCCAAAGATCCAGTCATTGAGTTCCTGTTAGAAATAGTCCTTGTTCCCCTCACTATGGGAAGCCAATTGGTTACTGAGCTACCACAGGCTACATCTGAGCAGAGGTTCTAGGTTACATTCATACATGGTCCTTGGTTGCATGTCAATCTCAGAAAAGACCCTGTGCCCAGATATATTTGGTCCTTGTGGAGCTCCTATCCTTTCCTCATCAGACTAACTCCCCTTCTTTCTTATGATTCCCTGTACTCTGCCAAAGGTTTGGTCATGAGTCTTTGCTTTGAAAACACTGCTAGTTAGAGTTTTTCAAATGCACTCAGTAGACTCCTGTCATATGTTCAATGCGCATCCCATCTGTCTTTCTAAACGAGGATTGATCATCTTACCCCATGTCTGCTCTCTTGATTATCTTTTTCAGGTGTACAGATTTCATTATGTTTATCATATCTTATAGGTCTATATAAGCGAGTATATACCGTGTTTGTCTTTCTCCTTCTGGGATATTTCACTCAGGATGATCTTTTCTAGATCCCACCATTTGCCTGCAAATATCATGATTTCCTCCTTTTACTTGGTTTGTTGCTTTTCAGCTTCTTTAGTTCTTTATCAAAAAGGAGGAAATCATGAAATTTGCAGGCAAGTGGTGGGATCTAGAAAAGATCATTCTGAGTGAAGTATCCCAGAAGAAGAAAGACAAACATGGTATATACTTGCTTATATAGACCTACAAGATATGATAAACATAATGAAATCTACACACCTAAAGAAGATAATCAAGAAAGTGGACAAGGGCGAAGATGATCAATCCTCATTTAAAAAGACAAATGGGATGTGCATTGAACTTATGACAGGAATCTACCGCAAAAGGCATCTGAAAGACTCTACCTAGCAGTGTTTCAAAGCAGACACTAAGACTCATAACCAAACCCTCAGCAGAGTGCAGGGAATCATATGAAAAAGGGGGAGTTAGTATGATATGGAAAGCATAGGAACTCTACAAGGACCAAATATATCCATGCACAGGGTCTTTTCTGAGACTGACACTCAACCAAGGACCATCTATGGATATAACCTAGCACTTCTGCTCGGATGTGGCCCGTGGTAGCTCAGTAACCAAGTAGTTTTCCAAAGTAAGGGGAACACGAACTATTTCTAACAGGATCTCAAGGTCAGGCTCCTTGACTCCCCCAGGGGAGGAGCAGTCCTGTTAGGTCACAGAGGAGGACTCTACAGCCAGCCCTGAAGATACCTGATAAAACAGGGTCAAATGAAAGGGGAGGAGGTCCTTCTCTATCAGTGGACTTGGAAAGGGGCAGGGAGGAGACCAGGGAGGGAGTGTGGGGTTGGGGAGGGAACGAGGGAGCGGGATACAGCGGGGACACAGAGTTAACAAAATGTAACTAAAAAGAAAAAAATAATAAAAAAAAAAATAAAAAGTAAAAAAAAACTTGTATTAGTTAATTATCTTAAATAGTTTATAATAGCAGCTTTCAATAGGACTAGAAGTAAACTTTACATTTGTAAATGAATTTTATAGGTCCAATACCTTATACCAGAATAGAAATATAAAAATGTGAATATAGAAAATAATCTCAAATTTAAATCAATATATAAAATCTATGTCCATGTATCAAAAGTAACCTTATTTCTGTATCAATAAACAGAATTCTATACCAATAAGTTATAACCCATCATGTCAAATACTAGCCTAGTTTATTACACAAATAGACATCCTAGGTTTAACAAATGGCAAATATCTAGACACAAGCAACGTTTGCCTATTCAGATTTATTATAGATGGCTAAATACATGATAGATAGATAGACATGACTATCCATCATGTAAATATAAATGTAAATACATAGATGGTCTTCAAAAACTTCAGATACCTACAGAATATGATATTTAAAGTTTTTTTTTTATTAATTTAAGGCTTTTTTTTTTTACTTGAGACATTTAAGCTACTGGCAATACCACTAGCACACCTCAGTGAAGATGCTGACCATCATAAAATCTCCTTTAATGATAGCTTCATTAATGGCAACCTATCTACTCGGCAAAAATATCCCCTGCTCTCTCTACAGACAATGTGCTGTCCAAACTGGACAGGACTTAGATTCACACTGAATCGACTGCCAAGCTCTGCCATGACAGGGTAAGCAAATCCTTCATATTCCCTGCTTCACAATTATGTCTGTCAGGTATACTAGGCCCAAAGGCTGAAGGTTGATGTTCCAACGTTATAGAGAGAGAATGTGTGACTTACCAAACAGTAAACTGTCTTAGTCATCTCTTAGTTTTGGAAGCTTCTTGCCTGTACTTTCTACATAAGTAATAATTTTATTCCTTCTCAAGTCTCTGATGGTGTTGAAGACTAGATAGGTACAGTTTCTAAGTCAGGCTTACGTTGTTTAGGATTTAAGGAAATGTTTTAAGTCCTACAAAGATGTTTTTTAACCGATAAATGCAAGATATGACAAAGAAAATTTAGGTACAACACTTCGGGCTCACTTTAATAGGATAGATAGTATTTTCCTCAAGGTGGCCAAGTAAAAATGAGCTAAACATTTTCAATGTAAAATTTACATATGACTTTCCTGATTGCATCATAATTGTTCTTACTGTAGGTAGTTTATTATAAATAAATGAAGTCTATACGCAAAAAAAAGAAATTGATAAAAAATTTAAGTAGAATTTCATATAATGATACAATGAAGGATCATATCAACTTTTCCTCATTCCTCCCTCCCCCATCTCCCTGGGAATTTCAAAGACTACATCTTTCCTCCAAAATTTATCCCCCCTCTACTTCCATTTCTGTGTTGCATGCAATATTGCATGCAATCTTTTATACTTTTGTTTATTGAAATTACCTCTATTCACATCTCATTTTCTCAAGTTTACTGAATATTATCTGCTACTTATGTGTACCTTTATTTCGAATTGATTTCTGGAGGTCTACTTTTATACTTTTGCTTTAGTTATGTCTATCTTTTTCTAAGAATAATTTGAAAAGTTATGTTGGCATATGTGCATTAGGAAAGTAACAAACCACAAATTATTAGACCTTCAGAAGCTCACAATTTCACTCTCTGTGATGCTGGTTGTCCACAGCATCACTTATGAGACAGGTTTCTGTTGTTATTATGTGTTCTCGGCAGCATACGTGTTTCTGGGATATTTTGTGTCTGATCCAAACTTTGAAACAGCACCAGAGATTGCTAATGTAGATAACCACTAAAATTTAAAAACTTTCTGTGTGTTTCCATGTCCCCCCCCCCCCCCCCCCCCCCGGTGACTCTGGCACTGGGAATATGCTCAGTTGTGTCACAATAAGCTAGAGGTATGGGAGGCTCTGGCACACATTATTACAACATTTGGCTTCTCCTACAGGTCATCAGCTATCTCTTATGTTTCAGAAAATGTTAGTGTTTCACTGGGTTAATCCTGCAAATCCAGGAATATCCCTTTAGGAGACACAACCTATTCCTGCACTGTTGGCTCACCCACAGCTCTGCTTGCTTTTGCAAGCCTCACACTACTTCGTGGCAGTTTTAGCAATTCCTAATCTTCTAAACTTTGCTCTTTCAATTTTTGCTCAGGGCGAGGCCATTCCATTGGACATACCCTAATTTTTTCTCTTTCCTTGAGGGATGAACTGGGAGCTACGTTTCTGTATCTGTACTATGCCATTTTTTTTTTTTTGTCAGAAGAGAACACTATGTAGTAGAATTAGAAATATATTGCTTTCTAATTTCTATGCACTAACATGCTGTTTTAATATTTTCATGCACTGTTTGTGCTTGCTTCAGTCATTGCAGTGTCAGGGTCAGAAAGTAACAGAATGTGACTTTATAATATCAGTTTATTTAATTCTGTAACTTCTGTCACAGAATCTTTCTGCAATCATTCTACCTCTCTATAACATATTATAGATCTTTGCTGTTGCCTTCACACTTGCCTTATTTAATTGTTTAATCTGTTTTTTTTTTTTCTAAGCTTGGATCACATTGGCCCACTGAATCATATTTTCTGCTTAAAACACTCGAACCTTTTGTTCATTTTTGAGGAACTCTCACTCAACACCTCTGCCAGTGTACAACAGATACTGACTGTGGGGGATCCATGACTGAGTTCGTGAAGGAAGGGGGATTCTTTAGGTTTCTACTTATTGCTTCTTGTTTATGCTAAATGTGCCTGATTTACCATTGATTGCATTAAGCACAAAATGAGAGAAATGTTCATTCAATAATAATTATTTACAGAAGCTTTATAAAGCTGAAACACTTTAAGATAAGGTAGAGTTTCTTAAAGATAACCATGATAAATACATTTTATTTATCAATCATTATAATATCACCATCATCATTTCCTATCAAACAAGGTTATTTAGATCTCTTTGAGATTATGTGTTTGAAAATGATTTTAAACTTTATTTGATTGCTACAGATATTTCTGTATTTCTAATCACTTATGCAGAAAATAGGTCTTTCAGGTTCTAAAATGAATAACTATGTTGGCATGTGATGAACCCGTTAGGTCTTTAGTAAAAGTTGACAGGACTAACATGAGATCCACACGGGCAGCTTTTGGAGAATAGGTGACTCACATAAAGATTTCTAAACATTCTATAATGTCATATGTTTCAGAACACTTGATTATACTTTACACCACTTAATTATCCTATATACCTCTAAAGAACTAAGATATAGTCTCACCGAAAGTGTTAAGCACATTAAACATTAATAATCTGAGGTTAAACATAATAAAAAGTACAAGTAAATCCAAACATTACATCCAATGATTCAGTATCTTTATATTACTTGGTGTGAATGCATGCATATAAAAAATCAACTTCACCACCACTTTTGCTGTTATTTATAACAGTAATACTTCATCTTTAATGGGAGAGGTAGAATGTACAGAGAATCAAATGCTCTTGGCATCTCTCAACTCATCCACCAGCTGTTCTTACATCTAATTTATAAAATGGTGTTAACCGGACCCCCAAATAATGAGGCTTTAATGACAGAACAGAATTGCTAATTATTTTCCTCAGCCAACTTTTATTCCTTGGCCAATACCAATGAACTAATTATGGAAGAGAACTTAGTTATATTTTTCCCAGTTTGCTTTTAGTCAATAAGCAGAGAGCCAGGAAGAAACATGAGTGTGTCTAGGGAAAATTAGTGCAACTACTTTGTGTGCAGTTTAAAAGATGCACAAAGATGAAAGAAATGGGTATTACTTTTACAGATAGCATTGTTTAACTCTTATGGCCAAAGTAAAAATACTTTGTCTTCACCAAGATCATTAAAGCAAATTACTGCTTCCAAATGAAACAGAAATGTTAGAGAGCAGAGGCTCAATAAGGGAAAATATTGGCCATATGTGATTCACAAGCTTATGTGTAAGCCTAATCTGATTAACTGTTTCAAAAAGTGTTTTTACAGGACAATTTATAGTGCACTAGAAAGAAGGATGGCTTTCATGGCAGTGAGAGTTCTGTTGATAAGTGTGGAAACAGGATATGTATCAGAACACCCAAATGAAACTATTCTCTTTCTGTACTTACAAAATAATAACTGCCTTTAATTAGTGGAATTTTTCCTGGTCTAAGAAATTCAAGCTGAATTATGCATGTTAAAAATAACATCCATTCATGTTTAAAGTATTGGAGAGATCAGGGATACAAGGCACATACCAAAACCTAGTAAAGGCAATGTACAGCAAGCCTAGAGCCAACATCAAACTAAACAAGAGAATCCTAAAGAAATCCCACTGAAATCAGGGACAAGGCAAGGCTGCCCACTCTCTCCATATCTCTTGAACATAGTTCTGGAAGTCCTTGCTAGAGCAATAAGACAATTGAAGGAGATCAAGGGGATACAAATTAGAAAGGAAGAAGTCAAAGTTCACTATTTGCAGATGATATGATAGTATAGCTGAGTGATCCCAAAAATTCTACATTCTACCAGGGAACTCCTACAGCTGATAAACACCTTCAGCAAAGTGGCCGGATACAAAATTAATTCAAAAAAATCAGTAGCCCTTCTGTATAAAAAAAAAAAAAAAGACAAAAGAGCTGAGAAAGAAATTAGGGAAATAACACCCTTCACAATAGCCCCAAAAGACATAAAGTACCTTGGTGTGATCCTCATCAAGCAAGTCAAAGACTTGTATGAAAAAAAATTCAAGTCTCTGAAGAAAGACTTAGAAGAACATATCAGAAGATGGAAAGATCTCCCATGCTCATGGCTTGGCAGGATTAACGTAGTAAAAATGGCCATCCTACCAAAAGCAATCTACAGATTCAATGCAATTCCCATCAAATTAGCAACACAATTCTTTACAGACCTTGAAAGAAAAATTCTCAACCTCATATGGAGTAACAAGAAACCCAGAATTGCTAAAACAATCTTCTAAAATAAAAAATCTTCTATAGGCATCTCCATCCCTGATCTCAAGCTGTACTATAGAGCAAAGGTAGTAAAAAAAATGCATGGTACTGGCATAGAAACAGAATGGTGGATCAATGGAACTGAATAGAAGGCCCAGAAATAATCCCACACACTTATGGACACCTAGTTTTTGACAAAGATGCCAAACCGTACAATGGAAAAAAGATAGCATCTTCAACAAATGGTGCTGCTCTAACTGGATATCTACATGTAGACAAATGCAAATAGATCCATAATTATCACCCTGCACAAATTTAAAGTCCAAGTAGATTAAAGATCTCAAAATAAAACCAGACACATTAAACCCGTTAGAAGATAAAGAAGATCCTGGAACTCATTGGCTCAGGAGAAAACTTCCTGAACAGAACACCAACAGCAAAGGCTCTAAGAACAACAATCAATAAATGGGACCTCATGAAACTGAAAAGCTTCTGTAAAGCAAAGAACACTGTCATCAAAACAAAACAACTGCCCACAAATTGGGGAAGAATCTTTAGCAACCCTATATCTGACAGAGGGCTAATATCCAGTATATATAAAGAACTCAAGAAGTTAAACAGCAACAAATCAAGTAATCCAATTAAAAATGCCACAGAGGGCCTCTGAAAGCCTCTGCAGTATAGACTGTCAAAGCAGATGCTGAGCCTGATGGCCGACTGATGGGCAGAGTGAATGGAATTTTATGTAAGAAGTGGGAAATAGTAAGAGCTGGAGGGGACAGGAACTCCAAAAGGAGAGCAACAGAACAAGATAATTTGAACACAGGGAACTTCCCAGAGACTCAGACTCCAACCAAGGACTATTCGTAGAGATAACCTAGAACTCCTGCACAGATGTAGCCCATGGCAGTTCAGTGTCCAAGTGGGTTACATAGTAATGGGAAGAGGGACTGCCTCTGATATAATCTGATTGGCCTGCTCTTTGATCACCTCCCCCTGAGGGGGGAGCAGCCTTACCAGGCCACAGTAGAGGACAGTGCAGTCACTTTTGATGAGAACTGATAGACTAAGATCAGAAAGGAGAGGAGAACGTCCCCTATCAGTGGACTTGGGGAGTGGCATGCATGCAGAAAGGGAAGGGAGAGTGGGATCGGCAGGGGAGGAGGGAGGGGCTTATGGGGGGATACAAAATGAATAAAGTGTAATTTAAAAAAAGAAACCCAACAGAAAAAAAAAAAAGGGAAACAGCTAAACAGAGACTTCTCAATAGAGGAATATTGAATGGCAGAGAAACACATTAAGAAATGTTCAATGTTCTTAGTCATGAGGGAAATGCACAAAACAACCCTGAGATTTCACTTTACACCCATCAGAATGGCTAAGATCAAAAACTCAAGTGACAACACATGCTGGAGAAGTTGTGGAGAAAGGGGACCCTCCTCCACTGCTGGAGGAGAGTTTCTTTCATTACATGTTATGAAAAGCTGAGATTATTTCTTACGCATCCAGAAGCAGTTATACATTACGTTACATAGGATAATAGTTTATTATCCATATTTCAATGTTGTCAGCTAACCAATAATAACTTTTATGATATTTTTCTCCTTCCAATAAGGAGTTAAATCTAGATAGCCTACTTACTACTTACTTATCTTTTCAGTTTAGTTTTATTTTCTAACAGTTTTTAAGATTTGTTGGTTTTTCATTTTGGTTGCTATTTTTTTCAGTGTTTTTGATACTGACAGATTGTAGTGATGACACTCTCCTTACAAAAATGAGTATTCTTCACTTTTTATTTCCCTGTTGATTCCTCACAGATTTGCGCAACCCAGGCATTTCTGGCTTAAATACTAGGGAGAAGTTTCTTAGTGCTATCTGGCAGATCACACCCGAAAGCATACAGTGTCCATCTGTGCTCTTCCTCCATTAACTGGGCATTGTCTGTGTTCTCTGGCATGCAACTGCTATTTTCCCTTACTACAATGTACAGAGAAACAGTTTAAGACTGTGAGCATGTAGCCTGCTCCTCACTCAAACATCCCTCTAAGGTTAACTTTTATTGACACTTCTACCTGGTCCAGCTTAGATTTTATTCCTTCTCCTAGTATGTATATGCACATTATCTACAAACTTGAACATGTATATTCACAGGTATTTTTGTTTTGTTTTGTTTTGTTTTGTTTTGTTTTGTTTTGAGACAGTCTTTCTCTGTGTAGTCTTGACTGTTCTGGACTTGGTTTGTAGAGCAGGCTCGCCTTGATCAAACAAAGATCCGCTTGCCTCTGCCTCCCTGAGTGCTGGAATGTGTGTCACAATGCCCAATGCATACACATTCTTTAATCAGCTTGCAGGAGGGGGTTCTCTTTGCCCATGCTCTGTAACAGCTGCGCTTAAGTATATTTATGTTCAAATACCTCTAGATCAATTTGTGTAAAACTTCTCAGAGCAGATACTAAATCTGTGTAATATGCCTCCATCTTCAAACAACAAAAATTCAGCTCCATATTTCTGATATTATTTTCTCTTAAAT
Source organism: Psammomys obesus (assembly GCF_907164565.1). NCBI lineage: Eukaryota > Metazoa > Chordata > Mammalia > Rodentia > Muridae > Psammomys > Psammomys obesus. Next base: position 29,701,255 of record NW_026596046.1, read on the forward strand.
CTTCAATCATTCTAGGGCAGTATTCAAAAGACAAAGTTATACATTTCTTTGGTCAAAAGGTAGGCAGACAGCATGGCAAAGGTTTTATAGTTTGGCAACATAGAAGTCTGTGTAAGAACCTGCACTGAGAAGGGAATTGTGGGTAGCAAAAGTGTGCTAATATTCCTTCATGCCCTTTTAGGTAGCATGTAATACCACATCTTTAGAAATCAGATTTATGATAAAGCTCGAATACCTTTTGAGGTGATAATTTGAATTCCAATGAATAGAAAAGCTGATGACCACAGGTCTCATGTTACCCAAAAAGTAAGGGGTAGGGTCCAAATTTTCAACGGCCTGAGATTATCACAGAGTACTACAAATTGTACTCTCACAGAGCCCAAATAATTTCATAGATACAATGCTATCATAGATCAGAATAATTGACTTTGAAATAAATTGTGCTAAGAACAAGCCTATAAGTAAAAAGCATAGGTTTCTAAAATTATTGTCTTCCTTATACTATTTTTTAGGCTATTTTTCTGTATGTCACACAGAAGCAGTTTTGCTGTTTAACTGAGGTTTGGTACGTGTGAGAACAGTAATTTGTTATAGATATATGTGGACATGATAGAAGATACAAGTTCCTTGGGGAACATGAATCCGAGATAAAGGATTTAACAAAACAAAACAAACAAAAATACAGCAAAACCAAAAACAGTTGTTTCTTCATCTCTCAAATTCAAGTAATATGTGAGTGTTCTGTAGTAAGGCAAACAACAGGAGTATGTACAATCTTCAACACAGTCTTTGCAAACAAAAACTATAATAAACAAGGTCATCTCAATTCAGTCAAGAAGTATATATATTACATATGAGATGCTATGCAAGTTTCTGAGCATGCTAGTATAGTGTGCCTTTGCCTTTCAGAAATGTATAAACGCTTAATAGAGACAACAATGAAATTTTTCTAGAATATGAAGAGCCTTAACATGGTAAACTGGATGCCACGGCAATTAGATAGAAGGGGCATTGATTCAGAATTTTAAAATCCAGGGAAGAGTTTTAGAAAAAGGAGGAGGAGGAGGAGGAGAAATTGTAAACTTAAGAAGAACGCTCTCTTGATTATCTTTTTTAGGTGTATAGATTTCATTATGTTTATCATATCTTATAGGTCTATATAAGTGAGTATATACCGTGTTTGTCTTTCTCCTTCTGGGATATTTCACTCAGGATGATATTTTCTAGGTCCCACCATTGATAATCAAGAGAGCAGACATGAGATTATCAATCCTCGTTTTGAAAGACAGATAGGATGCACATTAAACATTGACAGGAGTCTACTGAGCGCATTTGAAAAACTCTAACTAGCAGTGTTTTCAAAGCAAAGACTCATGACCAAACCTTTGGCAGAGTACAGGGAATCATAAGAAAGAAGGGGAGTTAGTCTGATGAGGAAAGGATAGGAGCTCCACAAGGACCAAACATATCTGGGCACAGGGTCTTTTCTGAGACTGACATGCAACCAAGGACCATGTATGAATGTAACCTAGAACCTCTGCTCAGATGTAGCCTGTGGTAACTCAGTAACCAATTGGTTTCCCATAGTGAGGGGAACAAGGACTATTTCTAACAGGAACTCAATGACTGGCTCTTTGGCCTCCCCACCCCCCAAGGGAGGAGTAGTCCTGTTAGGCCACAGAGGAGAGCTTTGCAGCCAGTCCTGAAGCTACCTGATAAAACAGGATTGGATGAATGGGGAGGAGGTTCCCCATATCAGTGGACTTGGCAAGGGGCACGATGGAGATGAGGGAGGGAGGGAGGGACTGGGAGGGAATGAGGGATCGGGATAAGGCTGGGATACAGAGTTAATAAAATGTAACTGATAAGAAAAAAATAAAATTAAAAAAAAAAAAAAGAAGAACGCAAACATCAGAGAGGAGAAACTCTATACAGAATGAGGTTACCAGCACAAGTAATCTACATTTGTAAAGTGTTGGAAAAAACAATAAGCAAAGTGAGTTTGGGAAATGGGATGAAAATCCAGGTATGGCCTGGAGATGATAGAATTGTGAAGATCAAATTCAGGAGACAAATAACCTTGGGATCAGTTTAATGTGATTCTTACCATGTCCAAAAGCTAATTCATCATGTACTCTTTAGTTCCTAAAGAAACAGGATAATTTTTTTCTGTCAAGTTTATTTTTAAATTCATATCAAGAATTCTGTGGGAAGTAAAGTGTCTGTCACATGGGTGTAGTTCTAGGTTCTTCCTGAATAAGAGTATCACATGTGAATTTTTCCAAACCTTCATCATGAATGTCACAAGAACATTCAGTCTCATTATTTGAGTTTGACATTGACTTCCAACAAATTGAATGGGCTATCTACATTATAGAGTCCAAGTTTTCTCATGGGGTGTCAATTACCTTGTCTTCTTAATTATGAAAGCTTGTAAAAAGAGTCCAAGACTGTTTAGCTGAAGCAATTGGAGTTGCATGCTCACAGGTTGAAGCACACAGCAACAAACGTGTTTTCCTTCCAAAGCAGTTGTTTGAAGTGTTCTAAAAGAATCCATAATCTACATCTTACATCAAAGAAAATTTATGGGAAATTCCCAAGTCAAACTTAATTTTCCATGGGTATTTGTGTTGAAGTGTTTGAAAATGGTGTACTCTCAAAATCCCCAAGGAGCTTGTTTGATATTGGAAAATACAAGTATATCCAAACAAGATGCAAATTGTCCAGTCCAAAGATATTTATTCAAAGAGCTCATTCCACTTCCCACACACCAGAAAGATAAAAAAAAAATTCTATGTTTTCTTTAAACATTCAGTTTATTTCAAAAGGGACAGCTGTATAATGCCCACAGACAGGAGGGGCCACTGATTCACTGAAAAAAATCACGAGAGAGAGAGCTACAAAGCTCTGATTTTTAGCTCTGTAAAAGGTGGGTCTAGCTATGTATGACAGTCTTACCAGTCTGTATTTTATACTAACTGATTCCCTATGTTCCATCTGCCTGCATTACATCTGTTCTAATAGAAGACCAAGACTATGACAAACGATGCTAAACATCAAATGAGTATTTTAAAGACCAGCCAATTGTCTGTGTGTCAAGACTGAGTTTTCTATATTTCTTTTCAAACACATGTTTTCAATCTCCTCATCAAAATCAGATCTAATAACAGATTAAAATGGAGGTGGCAGCTTTAACAGAATTATAAGGTGACAAAATAAGTAAGCCAAGTAAAAGTAAGGCCAATCCAGTATGCAGCAAAGCAGTAATGAAGGACATTCAAAGAAATCCATCCTCCCCTAGAAAAGAACTGTGGGCAGGATCTGTTGTCAAAGTGCAGTGATGGGAAAACAAGCAAAAGATCTCAGCACAGAGCTCAAATTTACCACTGAATTACTGTTGGCCTCCTGGAGACAGATTTCCTAATATTTCTAGTCTGTATAAGCTTTGCCTTCAAAATGTAGAGAATGATCGCTGACCTGAGTATGGGAGGATTCAGAGAAATAAATGTACAGTACATGACGTTCCTCTCTAACAAGGTATTATATTGTTTATTGTTGTTAGGATTAATATTAATACAAAGATTCTCATTTAATGATATGTTCTTTGAGTAAATCATTATGCTTGACTTGAGAAGTTAACTTTACTTAAATCTTTAAGGTAAATGTTGATGGATACAGTCTAATTTATTCATAGGAAATTTAAATATGTATATGAAATATTATGTATATTATATATATATTTATCAAATATAACAATCAAATTAGGAAGATAAACAAATGAAAAGACAGTGATATTTTCATGTGATAATAAGATTTAGGAAATTATACAAAACAGAGTAAATAACTTTCTCTGGTGTAATAAAAAAGAAACTGAAGTTATAGATACAACATACAAATAAAGTACATTAGTAACTTTTATTTGTTTTTTTTAAATTAATTGTACTTTATTCACTTGGTATCTTGGCTGTAGCCCCATTGCTCATTCCCTCTACACCTTCCCACCCTCATCTCCTTCCATGCCCCTCTCCGAGTGTGCTTATAGGAATGTCCTCCTTCCCTTCCCTCTGACCATGGCCTATCAGGTCTCTTCAGGACTGGCTGCATTGTAAGGGGAATAGGGACTGTCTCCAACATAAACTCAGTGGCTGGCTCTTTGATCCCCTCCCCTGAATGGGGAGCAGCCTTACCAGGTCATAGAGGAAGACACTGCAACCAGTCCTGATGATACCTGAGTCTTATGAAAATACTAAACTTAACTCAATCTGTCCACTGTTTGCAAATCTTCTTTATGCCCTGGAGATTATTAAGCAGAGGTAACCACATAGAGAGAGGAAGCCATTATTTCAGGAGTTTTCTTGGGGTATGTGCCCCAAACAGTATGTTGGTGCAGGGTAAACAAAGGCAATATGCCAACCCTGAGAGGCCTGGAGATTCAGGTATCAATTTAAGATGCTTTTATTATAGGCTTAGAGGTCCTGGAAAATGTAGCTTAAAGATAGAAGGTCAAAGAGGGTACACTCCTTATTTGTTTTCTTTTTCATTGTTGATTTTTTTATTTTATTTTAATTTTTATTAATTACACTTTATTCACTTTGTATCTCCCCATAAACCTCATCCTCCTCCCCTCCTAATCCATCTTCCATCCCCCTTCTCCACGCATGCACCTCCCCAAGTCCACTGATAGGGGATGTCCCCCACTCCTTCCTTCTGATCATAGTCTATCAGATCTCATCAGGATTGCCTGCATTGTCATCTTCTCTGGCCTGGTAAGGCTGCTCCCCACTTAGGGGGAGTTGATTAAAGAGCAGGCTAATCAGTTTATGTCAGAGGCAGAACCTGTTCCAATTACTATGGAACCCACTTGGACACTGAACTGCCATGGGTTTCATTTGTGCAGGGGTTCTAGGTTATCTCCATGCCTGGTACTTGGTTGGAGTATGAGTCTCTGGGAAGACCCCTGTGTTCAAATTTTCTGGTTCTGTTGCTCTCCTTGTGGAGCTCCTGTCCTCTCCATATCTTATTATTTCCCACTTCTTTCATAAGTTTCCACGCAGTCTGCCCAACAGTTGGCCATAAGTCTCAGCATCTGCTTTGATAGTCTGCAGGACAGAGACTTTCAGAGGCCTTCTGTGCTCATGGCTTGGCAGGATTAACATAGTAAAAGTGGCCATCTTACCAAAAGCAATCTACAGATTCAATGCAATTCCCATCACATTACCAACACAATTCTTTACAGACCTTGAAAGAAAAAAATTCTCAACTTTGTACAGAATAACAAGAAACCCAGAATTGCTAAAACAATCCTCTACAATAAAAGATCTTCTGGAGGTATCTCCATCCCTGATCTCAAGCTGTACTATAAAGCAACAGTTATAAAAACTGCATGGTACTGATACAGAAACAGAGTGGTGAATCAGTGGAACCGAACAGAAGACCCAGAAAAAAACCCACACTTATGGACACCTGATCTTTGACAAAAATGACAAAACCATACAATGGAAAAAAAAAAAAAAAGATAGCATCTTCAACAAATGGTGCTGGTCTAACTGGATATCTACATCTAGAAAAATGCAAATAGATCCATACTTATCACCCTGCACAAAACTAAAGTCCAAGTGGATCAAAGACCTTAACATAAAACCAGACACATTAAATCGGTTAGGAGAAAAAGTAGTGAAGATCCTAGAACTCATTGGTACAGGAGACAACTGCCTGAACAGAACACCAACAGCACAGGCTCTAAGAGCAACAATCAATAAATGGGACCTCATGAAACTGAAAAGCTTCTGCAAAGCAAAGGACACCATCATCAAAACAAAATGAATACCTACAGATTGGAAAAGAATCTTCATCAACCCTATATCTGAGAGAGGGCTAATATCCAGTATTTATAAAGAGCTAAAGCTGAAAAGCAAGAAACCAAGTAATCCATTTAAAAAATGGGGAACAGAGCTAAACAGAGAATTCTCAATAGAGGAATATCAAATGGAAGAGAAACACTTAAAGAAATGCTCAAGGTTATTAGCCTTCAGGGAAATGCAAATCAAAACGACCCTGAGATTTCACCTAACACCCATCAGGATGGCCAAGATGAAAAACTCAAGTGACAACACATGCTGGAGAGGATGTGGAGAAAGGGCAACCCTCCTCCACTGCTGGTGGGAATGTAAACTTGTACAACCACTCTAGAAATCAATCCAATCAATCCGGTGCTTTCTCAGACAACTAGGAATAGTGCTTCCTCAAGATGCAGTAACTTTTATTTTTATATATAGTAATGTGTTTACTACATATATGTTAGTAAATTATTATTAACAATAATGTAAGTTAATATATTTTCATACATAATTATAAAGTAAATTTTCCTGTGCTACATTTGAAACACAATCAGCCAAAGAGGTCAACAACCTTAGAGTTATTAGTTTAAAATTAGTTTAAATGCAGTTTTTTAAATTATGTTTTACCACTGCCATTTTTTTCTAAAACAGAAGCTTTAGAAAACAGTTAATTAGTAAGTAAAGGCTTGATAGCCCTCACCTAAACATCTGAATTCCTAACTCTAAGATTTTTAATTCTTTATTAATTACACTTTATTCACTTTGTATCCCACCCCTGTGGTTCCCTCCCTCCTCATGTCCCAGTCCCTCCATTCCTCCACCCTCCGCATGCATGCCACTTCCCAAGTCCACTGATAGGGGAGGTCTTCTTTTCCTTCCTTCTGATCCTAGTCAATTAGGTCTCATCAGGAGTGGTTGCATTGTCTTTTTCTGTGGCCTGGTAATGCTGCTTCCCCCTCAGGGGGAGGTAATTAAGGAGCAGGACAATCAGTTCATATCGGACATAGTCCCTGTTTCTATTACAAGTCAGGACCCTGACACAGAGGACCTCTGAAAGTCTCTGCCCTGCAGACTATCAATGCAGATGCTGAGACTTATGGTCAACCTTTGGGCAGAGTGCAGGGAATCTTATGAAAGAAGATCTGGAGAGGAAAATAATTCCACAAGGAGAGCAACAGAACCAAAAAATCTGAGCACAGGGGTCTTTCCTGAGACTGATACTCCAAGCAGGGACCATGTATGTAGATATCCTAAGACCCCACCACAGATGTAGCCCATGGCAGTTCAGTGTCCAAGTGAACCCTATACTTTTTAGTGTTGATGAAAATTGCTAGAAGAAAATTTCATGCCTGGCCTCTTCACATGGATTATGGCCAAACTACAGATCTACTAAAAGCAATGCATAAAATTGTCTTTAAGTTATTAATATAAGGTACATAGGAAATATAAACATAGTTTATGTATAAAGTTGTTCTACCGCTAAAATATTATTTATAAGCAAATATTCACAATTAAAAAAATTCTTGTCCAAATTTCAAAACACTTTTTGCTTTAAGGTTTTTAGATAAAGGAAATGTAAACTTTACTTGAAGAGTAAATTTGAGAGAACTAACCATGTAATTTTCTCATTAACTTCTTCCAAAACTAAATTTACATTATTCACTATATCCATTATACAATGCATATTCAGTCATTATCTAGTAATCTTTAAGAAGCACAAAATAGTGTGGACAAAGGATTCTGTAACAATATATAGTCAATGAGTCAAATTAAATGTTTAGAGAGCTGAAAACTTCTAATGGAAGGCCTATTGTGTTAATGTATGGTTACTTCTCATTGCATGAGGATATTTTCCTAACACACGATGTTAATTTAAACCTATACCATAGCTACTTGGTGCTGGATTCATTATTACTATAATTAATATTATTCTTTATTATCTTTGCGTGCTAATTTGCATACAATTTTCATGTCAAAGTCTTCCAATATCACAATGGGAATAATAAATAACAGGCTTTCAGGATGCATGGGAAATATTGACTGGGAATAATATTCTCAAAAGGTGTATTCATATAAACTAAGCCTCTGTGAAAATGTTGCACCAGCAGCAATGGAAAGAGCATGTTATCATTGCACTTTGTCCATGTACAAAGAAAAGGTTCTTTCTATCTAGTTAGCAAAACAGTAATAAAATCATAGGATAAAATACTTGTTATTGAATAACCTATATTAATGTTCTGCAACAGTTACAGATACAAAAGTAGAGGGTAGTTTATTTTTCTTCCATTAATTTTTAAATTTAAATAAAAGAAAATTATGTATCAATAGGCATTAATAGATACAAATACAGAACTACATGAAATCTGCTTTTAGAGGTTAGTAGAAAAGATGATGTTGTAGGGTATGAAGAGAAGGGCTGACTTCAGACAAAATAGCTATGCCCATGGTACAAACAGATTAAACAACCAGAGAAAAGGAGAGCTTGGTATACAGTGGCAAAATTTGGCAAAAAAACAGTGTCATAAATATCATGATGTGTACTTGGATTCATTACTTAGGACAAATTTTATTTTAGATAGTATTGAAACTGTTTGTTTTTAATTTATTTAATTTTTATTAATTACGGTTTATTCACTTTATATCCCTGCTGTAGCCTTCTCCCTCATCCCCTCCCAGTCCCACTATCTCTTCCTCATCTCCTCCCATGCCCCTCCCTGAGTCCACTGATAGGGGAGATCCTCCTCCCCTTCCATCTGACCCTAGCCTATCAGTCTCTTCAGGACTGGCTGCATTGTCCTCCTCTGTGGCCTGGTAAGGCTGCCCCCACATCAGGGGGAGGTGATCAAAGAGCCCACCACTGAGTTCATGACAGAGACAGTCCCTGCTCCCCTTTCTAGGGAACCCACTTGTACATGGAAGTGCCAAGGGCTACATCTGTTCAGGGGTTCTAGGTTATCTCCATGCGTGGACCTTGTTTGGTGTATCAGTCTCAGAAAAGTAAGTTTTTGGTTCTGTTGCTCTCCTTGTGGGGCTCCTGCCCCCTCCAGGTCTTTCTCTGTCCCCCTTCTTTCATAATATCCCCTGTACTCTTATTATTTATTTCTTATCATTACTATTATTATTATTATTTACAGTTTATTCACTTTGTATCCCAGTTAGAGCCCACTCTTTCATTTCTTCCCAATCCCACCCTTCCTCCCTCTTCCTCCCCTATCCCTCTTCCCTAGTCCACTGATAGGGGAAGTCCTCTTAACCTATTGTCAGACCCTCTATTATTTTTTATGTGTATAGGTATATGTATTTTACCTTCATTTAAACTATATCATGTGTGTTTCTGCTACTGCTGGATGTCAACAGAACTTCAGATCCTCTGGAAATGGAGTTATTGATAGTTGTGAGCCACAGTATAGGTGCTGGGAGTCAAACTGTGCCCTTTGGAGGAGCAATCAGTGCTCTTATGTTGGCCCATATTTCCAAACCCTGTTGAATGAGTGTAACCTCATTAAACTCATTATTTCTTTCTTGCTTTGATTCCACTAGTTGAGAGAGTGTTTGAGGGAGAAGGGCCAAATCAACTTCCCACAAAAGATTTTCACTTTGTTAGATCTTCATCTATAATATACCCTTATTTTTTTGTTTTCCATAACCCCGCATATATTATGGTCACATAGTAAGCAGCTAGCCCAAATGTGTTTAATAAAATTAAACTCTACTTTTTCATGGGTTTCTTACAAAAAAGTGTGTAAAATTTTATTATACCAAATAATTCCCTGATAACAAAAGATCTTATATCAGGATGGATATAAATCTTTTTCAGTTTTGGTTGTTGGTCATTTTGTCTATTGTTGACAGCATTTAATTGTGTTTCAGCAAGGTAAACATCAAAGAAGATTAAAAGCAATTGTCTTTTAGGGAGCCAGACAGTTAGTATTTGATAGTATAAATTGAATCTGTCCATTATCTTATAAACTCAGAAGACACTGAAACTGAAGAAAGTTGGACTTATAAAATAATAAAATATTCAATAACTTTTCGAGAAAAAAATAATTTTTATAACTTTATTTCTAGCCAAATTTATTTTACAAATGTAAAGAAACATTGAATAGAAAACATTTCAGTGACCCATTATGAGTATATTAACAAAACATGTAGAGCCATCTTTTGAGTTTCTGTAATGCATGCTTTGCATTGTATCTTGCTAATCATTAGAATGACACTGCTTTGCAGATAGTAAATAGCAAAGCTTTTTAGAAAATGTACACTCAGGCAACACTATAGTTTTGTAGTCCACTCTGAACTCAAATTAATGTTTTATATACATCACACAAATTATTTTATATCTATAAAATATAAATTACACAGAGTTTGACATTGCACAGAATTTAATATTTCAATTCAGTGACACTGCTAACACTTCCACTATTATTGTCTCCATTATTCATTTTCAGGACTTTCTCAATATTATAGTGGATATATAAACCCATTATACACCAAGTCTTCAATATGTTTTAGGCTACAGCTCCTACTATGTCACTAAGAATTTATTACAAAGTCAGACATTATAATTTGTCATTTTGTGTCTAGTTTAGCAAGTAAAATATTTTAAGAGTTTATTCATATTGTATGCTAAACCAGAATTCCTTTTATTTTAAAGGCCAATTGCTCTTCTCCTTATGCATTAACCACATTTTGTTCTTTCATTCATCTGCCAGTGAACATTTGGGCTGTAATTATATTTTGGCTATTGTAAGTACTTATAATGTGAACATGGTTGAAAATATATTTGTCCAAGTAGCTGATTTGAGTTTCTTTGGGTAGCAGACCATACAGGGATTTGCTGGGTCATATAGTAAATAGTAACATTGTATATGTACCTAATGTATTTCTAGAACTTGCATCATTAATTAAACAGAATTACTGTAGAGAATATTTTATGTAACTGATATGACCAGGAAAGACGTGAGTAAATTATAACAACCAGCAATTCCAGCAATAGGGTTTAGACCCTGGTCACAATAAAAATTCTGTGGGGAACTGTGGATGAAGGGAATTTTTCAGTAGTCCAGACTGTCAGAAGACCCATTAATATTAATATCATAAAGAACAAAATCTCTCTCCCTTGTACCAGGACAAAGAGACTTCTCAAAGTTTTCATAAGGAAATTGCATGCTTTAACCTAAAGGTGTCTTAAATCATATCATTCCACAGCTCAGTGACGATAAATATTAACAGAGTGTGGTGGAGGTGAGGAATGGGAAATAAGGCTCTTACAAATGCAGAAGGAAAGGAATTCACATACGGAGTACACCTAAATCACTACCAAAATGGAAAAGCCATGCTGCTTTATTGAAGCTTATAATCAAAATACATATAATAGCCATGAAGAATAATTTTACTAAATTTAAACTATAAACACAAGTTTACCTTAGTATTAAATAATCTGATATCTGAGAAATCAAGTCCTTCAGATAAAAGCAGCCTTGTATTTGTGGCCTCTAACCAAATCAGACAATATTGTATAATGAGGATGTATTACACAGAAACAGAAAGCTTTTCTACTAATCAAAGTATTTATTGGTTTTTGAATATTATGCTAAGTAAATACTGAGTACCACAGACATTACAAAAATGATAGAAATTAGCTATGAGAAGGTGGTTTGTAAGAAACAAAGGTATGAAAATGAAAAATTATCAGATAGAAAGATATTGATAAAAGATATGTGGAGCACATAATTAAATAGCTTAATATAGCATGTGTAAAATAATTGTGTGGATATAAAATATGAATAATAAAGACAAGAAGTTTGGAGAGAAGATTATAGTAGGTAAAAGAAATATATAGTGGGAAAGAGCATGGTAAACTTGGAATGCTGTATGTAAACAAAGACAAATTCTGCAGTCATTTGGGGATATAACACAGTAGTAGGATGTGTGCCTAGCAAGAGCCTGCTTTCAGCCATGAGCACTTAAATATTTAAATATTAAGACTAAACAGAAATTGAAATGAGATACTTCTACAATGAAGAGAACAAGGAAATACAGGTCATGAAAAATAGACAATGCTGTATGCCATGGCTAAGAGAAAAAAAAAATCAGTCATGTCAGATAGGGTCTCTGATCTCCATTTTGTAGAGGATTAGATGAACCCAAGGGAGGCTAATTTGGAAACCCACAGGGTGTGTGCATCAGATCCTGCATTCAGCCCAGTTGAGAACCCTACTGGCAATGCTTTTAGCATGCCATGGTCATCTTTCAAACTGAGTATCACAGCAGAGTCCTTTCTCTTTAGAGAGAGTGTCCTAGAGAAGAACTTGGGTTATATACATTCATCACTGAAAGACAGAGAAAGGGAAACTTCCAGATGGTGGTGTGTGATAAATTGTGAACTGAAATGTAGCTAATCAATACAACAACTTAAGTGTATTCAACATAAGTGAATAAAAATCATATATTAAAAGATGAGCTACTTTACTATCCCTAGTTGCGAGGCTTGTTGACGGTGCAGTTTTGCCTTTTAGATGTCTTTAAATGCTGATATATCCAATAAAGTGCTGAAAAATAAATTGGCACAGTCTTCCATATTTCTATTAATACCAAGAACCAAATAGTTTATTGCAATCTCACAGTTTCTGAGTATATCATCACAAGTGATTCAGTGTAATTCAATCAAAGATGGTCTTAAAAACATTATATTTACATTTCAGCATTGGTCTAAGTAAAACAAATTAAATAACTATTATTTTTTAAGAGAAACTGATAACTTTAAGAAATGGCTGTTTAAAAAAAGCACAAAAATGGGGATTATCAAGAACAACAATAAAATGCTTTTAAGAAATATTATCTTTCAAATAGCACTTTAAATGGAGCAGCATTACAAGGTCGGACATATGAACCACTTTCTGTGGGAAGTTAAATGGCAAGGCAATATTTTAAATAATTAATGTACGCTGTTGTTGGATGGGTTTTCAAGTTCTTTTAGGCTGTACCTTCACTTTTATAGTTTATATTTATTTCTTTTGCCATGAAATTACAAATTAAAAGCTAAAATAGTACTTGAGTTGTGTTTATGATATGCTATGATAAGCTATGTTTATGATAAATGGACAGTGGTAAATGATATGTACAGCCTGGGAAAAAATCATGGACATTTATAGAAATCTTGAAATTATGGGATAAATTCAGGATGGCACAAAGCTTTCTTAAGAATCTTTGTTTTCATTGGCCTATACTGATGCTGCCACAGGTACTAGATTCCATTTATTTTCCTACATGAATCATTTCTGCTTCATTCCTAACAGCATGTGTTCCTGGTTCTATCTTGGATAGTCATTTTTATAGTTTGCTGGACCAGAATAAAATGGCATCACCCCTCACCTGCAGAGAGACCTGCAGAAAATCCTTGAAACATATTGAATTTGTCAAGTAATTTCTGCTGCTAATATAGACTCTAGTTTTTGTCTAATGTGCTCTAGAAGGGTTCCGGGGTGCCAGAGCTCTGGTATACACTCATGCAAGGATGGAAGAAAGCTCTTTATGGGGAGAAAAGGAAGTAGATTGCCAACAGAGATAATAGTGGAGGTGTCCGAAATCTTTGCTTTTCTAATTCTGGTTGAGAATCTCAGTGTACAACACTGTGAAATAACCACATCATTTTATCCAATTTCCCTTTTGAATGAAACTATTTTAAATGATTTATCTTTTGAGTCTACTCCAACGTCCTTAGTCAAAGCACAGACATAATAGTCTGGAAATAACCTGTAATCAATTTATGTATCACTTAAATCACTTTAAAATTAGAAGAAAAAAATGTGAACCTGAGAATCCAGAAGACATTTTATGAAATGCTTCATCCTCTTTCCCCTTAGATATCATGAAAACATTTCTTATTTTCAACAATTGTTTTGCTTTTATTTGTAGCAAACAAAATTTATTTTCTAAGAAGGTTATTTACTGTATTTATTTATTCTTTGTTTTTTGTTTTCCTGTTAGAACATCACTTCAGCAGGATTTCATGAGCATGTTTTATATCATCCTTTTAAATATACTATTTCATAGAATAACATTAGTTAATTACACAAAATTTCAGATCTTATTTTTTCTCACCTTCCATCTTTTTTCATATCTACAAAGTAAGGTAAAGTCCCCTTTGAATATATCTCTTTCCATTTTTAAACAGTTATTAAATTAATTAATATCATAAAACAGCGTGCAAGTAAATCTGTAGTCAACGTGATGGGCTTTAATGACATGTCGTACAAAATACAATGTATATCAAATGAGTCTATATTTTGACTATGGTGCTATGCAAAATTGTATGACTTATGGTTGATGTTATTAGAAGCAAATTTTCTAACTACTGAACTTTGGTTCTATTGTTGATGATTTAATTAAAACTCTTATTAATAAGTCTGTTATCACCATGTTCTGAATGAAGTAGCAATACTAATAACGAAATAGAAATTATTAATTTACAAGTTGATAAGTAATAAGCTGAAGAACACTTTTTCAAATATCGCTGATAATTTTGGCTGATATTTGTTTTATGTATTTGTGATATGAGTAAACATTATGAAAACATTTTCATGAATTAATTCCATGCACCTTGCACAATGGTAGTTGCTACTAATTTCGTTGTTATAGATGAGAAATTAAGATTCAGAAAAGTTAAAGATGAGTATGACAGGGCAAGCAGGGAGGTTGGATGAAAGAACATTGCAGAAATATCATATTTTTCGGCTAATTAAAAAGGGAGACTAATACCAATAAGAACATGAAAAATAAGCCGGTTTTCAACTGAATTTATTCAGCTATAAACTACTGTTCTTTCCAATAGGATGCAGCAAAGCAAAAAAGTAAGCTGATGTAACAGCTTATTATGGAAATGAATGTTGTTTCCTCGTGTTCAGACCCAACTACCTTTGTTGTAGCTATTGTTTTTGTCCTTACCTTGGCCACATTACTGAACAACAAAAAGGGGAGGCAGGGGTTCAGACTCATTGCCACTAAGCTTACATGTGATTATATTTTAAATTAAAGCCACAGTAGAAATATGTCCTCCAAATTATTGTTTTCATTGTTGACTTTCACTATGTACCATGCCTATTATTTTTGTTTTCCCCTCTGGATATACTAGGCATCCTGATTTATTTGTTTGCTACCGGGAGACTGACCAGTAAGGCTACACCATGAATCCCTTTCTTTCATGCTTCAAGTTGGGTTCAGTCAATTGGAAGGCTCAGCAGGAGACAGTTGGAAAGGCAGGGTGAATGAAGATTGGTTTTACTGCTATTTTCAGCCCTTGCTGATGGAAAGCAGAACAGCTTTTTTTTTTTTCCTGGCTAACATTGGATAATAGAAATCCATGGTTCCTTCCTGGCTTGTGACTATTAAGCTTTGTTTAAGGACTTTGTCATCTGTTTTATGTTGGGTCCCTCCACCAATTCCCATTCTCACTCCCAGTCCTCCCACACTCTCTACCTACACTTGATCCTACCCCTATTCCATTCTCTACCCACTTTCCCACCCAATTCCCTCCCTCCATCTGCCTTAGATGTCTAACTTTTCCCTTTCTAAATAAGATTCAAGCATCCTCCCATGGGCCCCCCTTATTGCTAATTTTGTGTGTGTGTGTGTGTGGTTGTTGTCATTTTGTTTGTTTGTTTGTTTGTTTGTTTTGTGAATTTTTTTCTCTGAATTATAGCATGGTTATCCTGTACTTGATGGCTAATATCTGATTATAAGTGTCTTTCTGGATCTGGGTTACCTCACTCAGGCTGATCTTTTCTAGTCCCATTCATTTGCCTGCAAATCTCATGATGTATTGTTTTCAATAGCTCATTGTGTAAATGTACCACAACTTCTATTTACATTCTTCAGTTGAGGGCTATCTAGGTTATTTCCAGTTTCTGGCTATTTTGAATAAAGATGCTAAGAATATCTTTATAGTTGAACAAGTGTCCTTGTGGTATGGTATAGGATCTTTCAGGTATATGCCCAGAAGTGGTATAGCTGGATCTTAAGGTAGAACTAGTCCCAATTTTCGAGAAACCATAACATTGATTTTCAAAGTGGTTATAAAAGTTTACAATCCCACCAGAAATGGAGGAATTTTCTCCTGGCTCCACATCCTCACCAGCATATGCTGTCACTTGAGTTTTTGCTCTTAGCATTCTGACAGGTGTAAGATGGAATCTCAGGGTCATTTGATTTGCATTTCCTGATGATTAAGGACATTGAATATTTCTTTAAGTGTTTCTCAGCTATTAGAGATTCATCAGTAGAAAATTCTCTGTTTAACTCTATACCTCTCCTTTCTTTAATTTTAAGCCTATGATATTGTTTTTAATTTTTTTATTTGTATCCCAGCTGTAGCCCCCTCCCCCATCCCTTCCCAATCTCACCCTCCCTCTCTCTTCTCCTATGCCCCTCCCCAAGTCCACTGATAAGGACAATCCTCCTTCCCTTCCATCTGACCCTAGCCTTTCAGGTCTCATCAAAACTGGCTGCCTTGTCTTTCTCTGTGGCCTAGTAATGTTGTTCCCCCTCAAGGGGAGGTGATAAAAGAGCCAGCCCTTGAGTTCATGTCAGAGACAGTCCCTGTTCCCATTACTAGGGTACCCACTTGGAGACTGAGCGGCCATGGGCTACATCTGTGCGGGGGTTTTAAGTTATCTCCATGCATGGTCCTTGGTTGGAGTATCAGTCTCAGAAAAGACACCCATCCCCAGATTTTTTGGTTCTTTTGCTCTCCTTGTGGAGCTCTTGTCCCCTTCAGGTATTTCTATCTTTCCCTTCTTTCATACAATTCCCTGCAAGCTGCCTAATGTTTGGCTATGAGTCTCAGCATCTGCTTTGATACCCTGCAGGGTAGAGTCTTTCAGAGGCCCTCTGTGGTAATCTCCTGTCCTGTTTGGGGTATAACCCTCTTTTAATTGAGGTAATTGATTTATTGGTGTTTAATTTCTTGAGTTCTTTATGTATTTTGGTATTAGCCTTCTGTCAGATATAGGGTTGGTGAAAATCTTTCACCATTCATAGGTTGCTGTTTTGCCCTATTGGCAGCATCCTTTGTAGAAGTTTTTCAGTTTCATAAGGTCCCATTTACTAATTGTTGATGTTAGTGCCTGAGCTATTATTGTTCTGTTCAGAATGTTGTCTCTTGTATAAATGCATTCAATGCTATTGCCCACTTTCTCTTTTATTAGAGTTTGTGTATATGGTTTTGTGTTAAGGTCTTTGATCTACTTGGACTTTAGTTTTGTTCAGGGTGATAAATATGGATGTAGTTGCATTCTTCTACATGCAGGTAACAGTAAGACCAGCATCATTTGTTGAAGATGCTTTCTTCATTCCATTGTATGATTTTGGCTTCTTTGTCAAAAATCAAATGTCTGTAGGTTGATGGGTTTATTTCTGAGTCTTCGATTTTAATCCTTTGATCGATCTTTCTGTTTTTTATGCCAATGCTATGTGAGTTTATATGATTGTCATTTTTATTACTATTTACTCATTTTATTACTATTGCTTTCTTTTCATTCTGTCATTTTCTCCAGGACATTTCAGTTGCCCAGTGGTTGCTTGGCCTCACATTCCATGTCAATCTTTAGGCAAACATCTGAGCCATAGTCATTGAGTTTACAACAGCTACCACTGAGATTACAGATGCTGAATTTAAAGAGGCTGGGTGAACACCTCTTTTTTAGTAGTGATTCTCTCAGGGTGAAATCATCTGAAAGGGCAAAAATGTTTGATTTGTATACCAAGAAACAGAACATAATATTAAAGTCCCACAGCTTTGTTTGTAATGACTCACAAGTGGCTCTTTGCCACATATTCTGTGGTAAGGAAATCAATTTCTCCATTCTGACTTGCTCTTGACACTGCCTTTAATCTGTGAACTATGAAATGCAAAGAAATCTAGCATGTTCTCCTCTCCCTCCATCTGTGCGTGGCTGTCAGCGAAGCAGTCAACAGCTCTCTGTAACAGAAGTTAATTGGAAGGCGCTCCTGTCTCCAGCTCCTTTGGTAATTATTGAACTCACTCTCCCGGCAAGGAAGAAAGCTTTTTGCTTTAACACTGTTTGATGAGGAGACTCTCCCATCTCATACAGTCACAGGAGCAAAACAAAGCCAGCCAGCTAAAGCACTTTCTCTTTGCTT
The DNA here is from genome assembly GCF_907164565.1 of Psammomys obesus. Classification (NCBI taxonomy): domain Eukaryota; kingdom Metazoa; phylum Chordata; class Mammalia; order Rodentia; family Muridae; genus Psammomys; species Psammomys obesus. The sequence goes on from NW_026596046.1 coordinate 29,719,251, forward strand.
GATAATCCCCAGAATTGCTTTAGGTGGCTAAGTGAAATTTTAGGTTGTGTTCAATTTAAATACATTTGAGAGAATAGTGTTAAGTCACTTCTGTGTCTGGGCTTTCTACTCTCTTCCTGATTCAAAATAGGTATTCAGTCAGGGATGTCCATTAGAGACCAACACACTAATTCAAGGCTGTTTCTTACCACATGTGGAATATTGAAATGAACACTTAAAAGGGGGAAAAGCCAGTATATTTTTTAAAAAGCAATCCAATTTGAACTTTTAAATCCATTGCCACAGGATAACGTAGCAGGAAGATTTTCTCATCACACCAAGCATCATCCTTAGAAGAACCGATGAAATTATGTATAATCCATAAGGTTGTGTAGCATATGCTAGTTAAGACAGTATTCTTAGTGTACTGGCTGGTGAATACTAATTGTTTAACACACTGTCATTTTTAACTCTTGCTTTTAAAGGATCTAGTCAGTATATAATCACCCATTTTCATGATGGCTAACCTTTTGCTTTGGAGCTTTGCCTTCAACGTGATTTCTTTACAATAAGACAACATTTTGTTTATTCCATTTGTGCATCAATGTTCTTAATTCTAATGCCTCTCATGCTTTTTTTTTTTTTGTTTAGTTGAAGGATAACTGGTATGCAAGAATTCAAAACTTAAGATAATCATTACTTATTTTGCTGCTGCATGCTTTTCTGGTGTAATTGTCATAGTAAGTTACCAAGGGGAGAAAAAAAAGAAAGAAAAGACAAGAAAACAAAAGAATACAAATGGCCAAAGACTATTGAAAATTGTTCAACAAACTCAGCTTCTGGGGAAACGCAAACCAAAACTGTACTTACATGGTACCTCATGGTATTCAGAATGGCTACTATCAAGAGACATTAACAACAAAGGATAGCGGAGCTGTGGGGAATGGAAACTACTGTATCTATGACAACTAGTGTGGAGATTCTTCAGCAAACTAGGGAAAGAACAATTACAGTATCCAAGGAGTACCAGTCCTGGGTTTATAACCTTATGGACAATTGGTTGGCATAGGACAAAGCTACCTGAACCCCTAGGTTTACCATAAGTTTCCATATAGTCAAAATAATGGAACCAGAATAACTCTGATGGAAATATGGATAATAGATTAAAAAAAAAGTTGTACGTACACATTAGAGTTTGAACCAGGATGTGAAATAAAAGGAAATTATGTCATTTGCAGGAAAATACATAGAAATATTGATCATAATGTTAAGAGAAATATTGAAGATACAAATATTGTCTTTTCCTTATATTAAAGTACAAGGGGAGCTAAACAAGGAAAGAAATGCTTCTAAAAGGACATGGATTAGGAGAAAGGAAAGATGATAGAAAAGAAAAGGAAAAAATATCTGTTATCTCTCATATGTGAATTAAAATTTGATTGTGTGTGTGAGAGAGAGGCAGACAGAGAGAAATAGTCGGCAACTGGTCAAAGGGTAAATGGTTAAGGTTAGGTGTTAAGGAATCATTTACCATGTGATTTTGCAAGTGATGAAAGAGAAAGGCTGCAGATAAATGGAGCGCTGAGTACTGTCCATATGAAGAGGTTCTTTCCTAGGAGAGCAAGAGAAGCAATAGAGAGTTATGCAGCATCTGAAGAGAGCCGAGGAAGCTGGTAGGTACTAAATGCAGGAGGTGTGTGACTCAGGAAGTCTGTGTGCTGTGGTGATGGCATGATGGTTTGAATGCAAAAGGAAATATTAACTGGATCTAACTTGATCAACAACAACAGGATTCTGTAGTTAAATTTTTTTCTCTCTCTTTTTAACTATATTGTCCGTTCCACATATGCTTAAATTCTGATGGGTGTAAGGTGAGATCTCAGGGTCTTTATGATTTGCATCTCTCTGATGGCTAAGGACATTGAACATCTCTTTAAGTGTTTCTTTGCCATTCTATATTCCTCAACAGAGAAATCTCTATTTTGCTCCGTACCCCATTTTTTAATTGAATTACATGATTTATTGCTTTTTAACTTCTTTAGTTCTTTATATATGCTGTATATCAGCCCTCTGTCAGATGTAGGGTTGGTAAAGATCCTTTCCCAGTCTGTAGGCTGTCGTTTTGTTCTGATGACAGTGTCTTTTGCTTTACAGAAGCTTTTCAGTTTCATGAGGTCCCATTTATTGATTGTTGCTCTTAGAGCCTGTGCTGTTGGTGTTTTGTTCAGGAAATTGTCTCCTGTGTCAATAGCTCTCCAACCAAGGACCATATATAGCTATAACCTAGAACCCTTGCTCGGTTGTAGCCCCTGGTAGCTCAGTATCTAAGAGGGTATCCTAGTAAGGGGAACGGGGACTATTTCTGACATGAACTCAATGGCTCGCTCTTTGACCTCCCCTTGCTAGGAGGAGCAGCCTTGCTAGGCCACAGAGGAGGACATCGCAGCCATTCCTGAAGATACCTGATAAACTAGGATCAGATGGAAGGGGAGGCTGACCTCCCCTGTCAGTGGACTTGGAAAGGGGCAGGGAAGAGATGAGGGAGGGAGGGTGGGATAAGGATTGAATGAGGGAGTGGGCTACAGCTGGGATACAAAGTTAATAAACTGTAACTAATATTAAAAAATAAAAATTTAATAGAAAAAGAACTCAAGAAGTTAAAAAGCAACAAATCAAGTAATCCAATTAAAAAATGGGGTACAGAGCTAAACAGAGAGTTCTCAATAGAAGAATATAGAACAGCAGAGAAACACTTAAAGAAATGCTCAATGTCCTTAATCATCAAGGAAATGCAAATCAAAACGACTCTGAGATTCCACCTCACACCCCATACATGCTAGAGAGGGTGTAGAGAAAGGGGAACCATTCTCTATTGCTGCTGGGAATGTAAACTTGTAACCACTTTTGAAATCAATCTAGCTCCTTCTCAAAAAATTAGGAATGGTGCTACCTCCAGATCCAGTATACCATTCCTAGGCCTACATCCAAAATGTTCCATTTTTATAATACTAAAGAAGCTTTTAGTTTCAGCAAGGAATATATTATTGTGCTTATTTTATAGTCTACTGTCTATGATTTTCCTTATGATAATGGTACTTCATACAGACAGAAATAGAAATAATTCACTATGAAAGTTAAATTTTACTGCATGTGTGGTTTTATGAAGATGACCTAACTTCCCTGAGCTCTGCTTTCCTCATATATGAAATGGGGATGAAAATATAATATCCTGTTAGTGGTGAATTTCAAGTGAATCAAGTAGAACAAAAAGGTGAATCCAGAGTTAGATGTAGAAGGACATAGCTGTACTTCTAATTGAGTATATTACAACTATATTTGCATGTACAGAACTCATTTCACGTTTTGAATCAATATTGTCTTATATCTGTAACTATGTGAGACTTGGATTTATGAAGAGGATAGTATTTATTTGGGGTCGCAGTTTCATACAAAGTAGTCTAGGAAAGTTAGATCCATTGCTTGTTGCCATGGGCAAGATATACATTTGTAGTGTGCTTTCTTAATCTTCCACTTAGTCGGTCATTCAGCACTCACAATATATCACTTTTCAATAGAACCTACCCCTTGGACCAGCATGTATAAATCTTAGAGGGTATTTTCTATCCAAACCTAATGAATCTACATTTTATAAGCCTTTCCTAAAAGTTTTATCTACTTCTATTTTATAAAAGGGGTGTCAATAGCCTAGTGCTTAATGTATACATGCTCGACTGTGAGAAAAGCACACATGTATTGGAATGCCTTAATTAGGTGTCAAAACACCAGGAGCCAATCCGCTAAAAACTGTGCATTCTGATATTGCTGCAATTAGTTAAATCCAATAAACTAAAATGTCATGAGCTTGCTTTGCCTCATTGATAAGTCTCTTGATTGGTTATTATAGAATACATTTCTCTATAGTTTAATATGCAAACCATTAAGATAAGAATGAAAAAGAATGGCATAGCTTTTTTTCTCTCTAAGATGGGTCAAGTTTAAGAATTTACAGCCTATTTGATGACTTGGTTCCTACTTCTGGAGAATTGTAAGACAGGTGATTTACTTGTTATATTTTTTTCCTAATTCATTTATTCTATTTAGCAATATTTAGCACCTCTTCTGTGCCTGAAAGAAACTCTAAGCACCGTGTGTACATAATGCTAGAGGATGTTTCTGTCATGCTTATTCTGATAATGAATTAATTTCAGATCTTATGGATCCTTTGAAGGGTATATAGGAAAACTGCTATTGTATGTTTCCTTGGGGATAATATGTTCCTTTTATCCGTGTTCTCTAAGCTAAGAGTACTTGGCACAGAGAAAAGGGTAGATGGTGGTTGATAGCAAGGCGTTTCGGTGTTGAATTTGTGTTTAATTGGGGCCAAATTCCAAAGGTTTTTCTTAGTTATTTTGTGACTTTAAGTTGAAACTAAATTTCTGCTTGTGTAAAACCAGATTAGTGATTCATTCTTCTTAGTAGTGCATAGCAACAAGCTTTTTCCGGTACGTAGCTGTGATGGTTTGAATGAGAATGGCCCCGATAATCTCCTGTGTTTGATTACTGGGTCAGAAGTTGGTGGAACTGTTAAGAAAGGATTAGGATATATGGCCTTGTTGGAGGAGGTATGTCGCTGGGGGACATTCCGATAGCTTTCAGTTAGACATAAGATCTCAGCTCTTCCTACTCTGCTCACTCACCATTGGTTCCAACCTTCTGAAATTATAAGGCAATTCAAACACTTTCTTTTATAAGTTACTTAGGTCACGTTATCTCAGCAATAGAAAAGTAACCAATGTGATGTCACTGCACCTATGCCAACCTCAGAGAGCAGCTTCATAAAGGATAAACCAGGAGCCTGATCACAGGTAAATGAAGATTAAGTCAATAATCAGACGCTTTGTAAGCAGAGGTCAGTCACATAGAGGGACAAGGGATGGACATAAGTAGTAAAAGTCAAAACAGAAAGTCTTGGCCTGCATTTCTAGTCTGCATATCAAAATCCATATGCCTAAATTCACACATCTTATATTGGCCTGACACCGCAGATGCTACCCTTGTCAAAATTGAATTCTGTGACCCTGAGGTTTTCCCAGGTGCGGCACACTAACTTCCTGCATCTGGAGGATCCATGGCATAAGCACCAGTTCATCCTGCAGATGATTCTAAAAGAGGAAAAGGAAAGGAGCAGGAGCTCGGAAAAAAAACAGATGGACAGATTGATCACAAGCTAAGAAAGGGTACACAGGAGCAGCATCCAGTGAAATGATGGTAGAAAGGTTAAGAATACAAAAAATACTAATATTTGTGAGTGGTTATTTTTCTGAGACAGGGTTTCTCTGTGCAGCCTTGAGTATCATGGACTCACCTTTGTTGACCAGGCTGGCCTTAAACACACAGAGATCTGCCTGCCTCTGCCTTTCTGAGTTTTGAGATTACAGGCATGTGCCACCAGGCCCAGTTTAATGAATGAATGTTTTATGGAAAATTGACTAAGTACCTGTAATAATATAAAGCAGTGGCCTAGATAGTATCAAATCATTCAATGATATAATAAAGGACTTCTCAAGATGGCTAGCAGTATTATAGATTTTTATTTTTATTAATTTTTGTTAATATGAAAACTAATTAGGTCATTATGACATTTTCATGCATGTATATTCTTGTGTTGTGGGCTGTTCTAAAATGCACATCTTTGCTCAGTTCAAAAATCTGTAACAGCTTCAAAAAATTCTCCAATAGAGAAAAAGTCATTAAAAACAAACAAACAAAACAAAAATCTTGTAGCATCAGATCAGGCAATTATGCTAGTGTGGTGAGTGAAGGGCTGAACTGGATATCGTAGTGTTCTCAATGGCAAAAACTTGGCTTCGAAAGAGCAAGACCATCACAAGTATTCCATCGGCCTGCCTGATATAAGCCTTTTAATTAAAGTATCTTTATTTTCTCTTTAATGTATATTAAAGAGATTGGCCCAGTTTTGTTCATCAAAAATATGTGACTTGGGCCACAGAGTGGACCCTATATCCAAAAAACCAAACATAACAACTATTAGGGATAATGTATTTTCAAGATCCAATTTTATTCCATTTTTCATTGAATCAAGTCTATATTCTTTACCCCTACATATATAAATATATTTATATTAGGACCCTATGGTACAGATGTATGAGAACATTATAGGTAGCAAATATTACCTTGAGCCTCCAGGAAGTTTCTGTTCAGTTAGAAGCAGTCAAATTGTAAAATAATTGTAATAAAAGTAATAGGAGTAGGGGCCATATATAATATAAAACCAATAATGATATGAGACTATGCAATGAGATTCCATGCTGGGGTTCAGAAAGTCAGGAAGGATAGCTCATAAAAGAAAAAAAAATGGACTGGTTTTGAGGGTAAGTAAAAGCTGACCAGAAAAAAATCAGTGTGAGTGAAGTGATGAGTTTAGACTGATAGGCGATAATACGAGAGGAGTGGAAAAGGAGACGTGAGCAGTACTGCAGGAAATCAATGGAATTCAGAATTTTGGGTGTAAGTGGGCAAGTAGGAGATAATAGAAATTCAGACTAGTGCCAGCATACTGTGGCAAGAGAAATACATAGTGTGTAGCATGTCTGGAAAATGTTCTCTCTATTTGATATAAATTCTCAATATCAGTAAATTCTCATTGATATTTTTATGTGACCCATGAAGAGCACTTAAAATGAAGCACCTAGCTAAAATATTTGCAGCAACACTAAAAAGAGCTAGGCATGGGATGGAATTGGCTCCTTCTAACAAACCATCAAAGGAAACAAATCTTCCAATCATCCATTAAAGATGAATGGGACCAAACCTAGGGTGCAACAATCCCAAAGGGATGAAATGAACAGATAAAAACTACAATATACTTTGTGTGTTGCAGCACTCTTTCCAATAGTATAGCTATGAAATCCACCTAAAGATCTGCTGGCAGTTGAATGATCAAGACATAGTATATACCTACAATTACATGGTTTTAAGCCATGAAAAGAATCAGACACATCCATTACATTGACACATCTGAAATAAATTATGTTAATTAACCAGAGACTGGAAGGGAGAAGGAAAAGGAAGAGGAGAAATGAATCAATCAACGGGTACATTATTGTTTGAGAGAACTAATTTCTGTACTCTGTGGGAAGGAAGAATAAACATGCTCATCAATAAATAGCTCAAGGTACTTAGAGAAGAATATGATAGCAAAAACTAAAAGGTGATTGACTGGTGCCCGATGTATACATGGATTAAAGCTTCATGTTATATATCATCAATATATAAGTACTGTCAATAAAGTAATAATAAATGAAGTTTTAAAACTTTTAACCAAGTACCATGCATGGAGATAACCTAGAACCCTGCACAGATGTAGCCCATGGCAGTTCAGTGTCCAAGTGGGTTACATAGTAATGGGAAGAGGGACTGCCTCTGACATAATCTGATTGGCCTGCTCTTTGATCACCTCCCCCTGAGTGGGGAGCAGCATTACCAGGCCACAGAAGATGACAATGCAGCCACTCCTGAGGAGATCTGTAGACTAAGATCAGAAGGAAGGAGAGGAGGACCTCCCCTATCAGTGGACTTGGGGAGGGGCATGCTCTAAGAAGATGAAGAGAGGGTGGGATCGGGAGGGGAGGAGGGAGGAGCTTATGGGGGGATACAAAGTGAATAAATTGTAATTAATAAAAAAATAAAAATAAAAAAATACTACTTAGGTTTAAATATTTAAAAAAAATTAACCCTTCTTTTACCATTGAGTCTGCCTGAATATGAAGTGAACAAGAACTATACCAATATATGTACTAAAATGTCTCAAACATAGGACAACGAACTACAGGCAATAAAATGTAACTAATAGTTAAAAAAATTAAATTTAAAAAATGTATAAAAAAAAAAAAGAACTACAGGCAATTAAAGAATCCTGAGAGCAGAATAAGTTGTCTTCCTTTGGGAAAGCACACTTGACACTTTTTGGTTATACAATACCAAATTAGGAGTCCTGAAAACACACGTACAAGTAACAATATACAGACTGAGCAGGTAATATATGTGTGTGTGTGTGTGTAGAAGAACAATTAAAGAAAACTAGGCCATGATTTTGTGAGTGCACATAGGGAATACATTGGAGAGTTTGGACGGAGGAAATAAAGAATGGAAGTGTTGTAATTACAATCTCAGAAAAATTTTTAAAATTATACAAAATTTTATCACCATTAATTTTAAATTGTAGTGAAGATGCAGATGAATCAAACATTCAGAATAATTGTGTAGTATGTTGTTCATACTAATAAAAATGTACAAAACAAGGCCAGGAGAGATGGCTCAGAGGTTAAGAGCACTGGTTACTTTCCCAGAGGTTCTGAGTTCAATTCCAAGCAACCACATGGTGGCTCATGACCATCTACAGTGGAATCACATGCAGGCAGAACACTGTATATATAATTAATAAATGAATAAATAAATCTTTTAAAAATGTATAAAACAATGCTTAGTGACAAATTAATAAAATATAAGTTATTACATAGAATAGGATGTCATTTTAATTTAATCTAACAAATCCAAGATTCACACCTACCAATGTTTTTTTTCTCTTGATAGCCACTATTCTAATTTTTAGATGTGTATATATTGTCTGCACGTGGTGAAAGTGTAAGTGTATCACATGGGTCCGGTGCCCACGAAGGTCAGAGGAAGGCATCTGGGTTTGTGATTGATTGAAACAGGAGTTATGGATGGTGATGACTGACTATGGATGCTGGGAACCTAACCAGTTCCTCTGCAATAGCAATAACTGTCCGTAACCTCTAAGCCATCTTTGCCCTACATAGTCACTCTTCTTATGAACAGTGTAGAACAAATCATAGGTCACCTTTGTGACCCAAAGCACATTCTAAAACACCTAAATTAAAAAAAAAAAAAACAACACCGGAGAAGTTTCTCAGTAGCAGCTCAAAAGAACTGTAAGGCAATCATGAAGATTTAAGTTAGGATCCTAATACTTCCATAATACCTGGCCAATTACTATGCCAGTGTGTGTCTATAACCTCAGCATTGGCAGGAAACAAGATGTGAAGATAGTTGGATATTGGAGCTCTCAGGCAGGTAATGTCAACCAGTCTTTGAGCTCCAGGTTCAGCGAGGGACCTTGCATCAAAAAATAAGTTGGTGAGTGATTGAGTGACTAAGAAAGACACCAACTTGTGAACCTCTGATATCCGTGCACCAATGCAATGTACCTTACAAACTCTTCACCCCACAACCTGCATAGCCACACACTCTCACAAATTGTTTGGGTTTAAACTCGGGGATTTAGCTTGTTCTTCTCGGTGTCATTTTATTCTTCTGATAAAAAGAAAAGCTTTTCACCTTCCATTAGTCTGTTTTTTTCTTAATTATGTTAATGTGTGAAAAGTAGGCCATATTATAATGTAAAACCCCATGGTGCCAACACCCGCCTAATTCCAGGAGTTTCGTAAATATAACACATGTGAGCAAAAACAATAATTCAACTTTTTTATATGAAACAATTTTTCGAAAGCAAACAAAATGAGAAAGAAGAGCCCAACCAAAATGAACCTGTGTGAATTGCCCGTTTGTTTACTAACAACACCTGCACTCAACTCAAGCTGACAATTGACATGCCTGTTTGAAATGTTATGAGAAGGTAATCTAGCTGATGTTTCAGGATTGAAAATCTTTTGCCTTCTCTAGTCTGATCTCAAGGTATGGAAACATACTTTGTCAACCACATTGTGCCCATTAAAACTTAATGGTAGCATTAATGCCTACAGTACATTTTACTCTAGCTACTCTAGGATATGATGCATACATATATTCAGAAAGATTTGTAACCTAATTCATTTCTAGGAACTAAATATGAATTGTATTTTTTCCTTGACCATTTGTTCTACCTCAACTTACGGACACAGACTTTTTAAATGTTATATTTGTTCTTCAACATTGTGTAAAAAAATGTGCACTTAAAGCTGCTTCTCTCTCCACACCATGATGGTCACAGTTAGTTAAATATTTAATGCCCCCAGGCACAAGGAGGGCATGCAATGAGCATGAACTGTACTGTAAAACTCCGGTAATGGGTTTAGATCCCTGGGGTCACTGCTGTTCCACACTGATAGAGGAAGTCGAGGGAAGTCTCATCAAGATGCAAGCTTCAGGAGTAATCTGCCCTGCCATAGCTGCTGAAGAGATTAATTATAGGTCTCTCAACCTGATGTGTTTTCTTAATAATTGCACCATGTTAGAAGTCGGCATCCATGCTAAAATATTAGGTGGAACATTGTGTAATTTTCGTAATTCTTATTTTCAGGGTGACTCTTTCCTGAATATTTTAAGTTTTGATAACTTACTGGGGCCCTGCTAAAAGCTTCCATTACTGATTTGCCATTATTCATTACAGCATTCTGTTGAAATTAGAATGATATCTTTGCAATAGTAGCAAAATACTGAGAGGTGACCAGGGCCGCCTTTTTATTAAAAAAAAAAAAAAAAAAAAAAAAAAAGCTATTATATTTTTTTCTCTAAGGAGAATGTCCAAATTAAAAAAAAAAATACAGCAAAAGCAGTCAAATTTTTACCAATGCATTTTGACCCATGAATAATTATTCTAAGACTTGAAAGAGGACATATGTGATCTCTTCTTTAAATACAAAATTATAGAGGCACGGCTATTCAGAGGTAGCATGCTGACCTAGCATGTATAAGGCTCCACGTTTAATTCTTCATACTGTGAAACACAGATAGAATCATGACTATTTTTATTAGAGCCAATACAATATTTGCATTAAGAAAGACATTGGCCAATGGTCAGAATCACATTCAGTAATGAATATTTTATTTAGACATATTTTAACTTATTATAGTTCTCTAAGATGAAAAAGACCCTTAATGACATTAAGCTGAAAAAGAAAAGTGTAGCTATTGGCTTAATTAAAATTGTTATAATCATCACCATCATCATCTTTTGATCAGAAACAAACAAAAGCGGTTTAGCATTGTACATAAATTGTTCAAAAAAGTTCAAAGTAAAATGTAATTATTCCTGTGCAATCTTCATCCATTGTTTTATTTTGGCAGAATATAATTTATATTGCATGAACAATATCATTGTAGTATTTTAAACCTCAGTCTCTCTCTGTCTCTTTCTCTCTCTGTGTGCATGTGTGTTTAAGAGAGAGTATGCATATTCTCTGTGGGGGTGGGTGGGTACATATATGTTGAAGTCAGAAGACAACGTTGGTATCATCTCTCACCTCCCTAACTTTCCGTTGTGTTTAATCAGGATCTCATTTCACATGGCATCACTTTTCATCAAATCTAGGTAAGGTTTAATATCTTACCTTCCTCTGCTCTACCATACAATTATTTGATTAAATAATTGTAATTTAATTTAAATAATTAAAATCAAATTAATTATTTGATTTTTTCTTGTTTTTTAGCCATCTGTTGAAAATGTGTACATGGTTTCAATTTGAAAGAAAAATATTGTACTACAGTGAGCATGTTAGTGTTTCACTATTTTTGTAATGGATTGACACAAATTGGTGTCTTAATAAGCTGTTAAGTATCTTAGTATAATGACGATCTTGATGAAACAAATCAGTTCAAGCAGGACTTCATTCCAAAGGAGACCTCAGTGGAGAAACCATTTCCCTTGCTTTACCAGTGTCTCTAAGCTGCTCACTTTGTTCATAGTTCTTTCTTCTGCAGGCAGCATGACAGCTTCCAATTTCTTCTGGGAACTTTGTAACTTAATTCCATCTTTAAATTAAAAGAAACTTTGGAACACATTTGAACCTTCCCAGATAATCTTGACAATAGTTCTGTCCTCTGTCTCAATGTACTTACATTATATTTTCAAGCTCTTCCTGACATTTAAAAAAATAATTATTTATTTATTTACTTCACACTCCACTTGTAGCGTAGTCCTTCCTCTCTGTACTCCTCTTTCTCCCTCCTCTCTCTCTCCTATTCCTCAGTTAAAGGGACCGGCTCCACCAGCAGGAAGTAATCAGAAAGTAGGCATCAAAATCCATGTTAGAGACAACCCTTGCTCACCTTACTCGGGAAAATACAAGAAGCCTGTAATGCCCTTCTTCTATATCTGTGGAGGAGGCCTAGGTCCCCTCTGCATATGCATGGTCCTTGGTTGGTGTTTCCATCTCTGCAAGCCCTGGACCCTGTTTATTTGGATATATTAGGCTTCTGATGGAGCTCCTGGCACCTCCAGGTCCTTCTGTATTTCCTCCCACATTTCATAAGACTACCTATGCTTCGCCCATATGTTTGGCTGTGAGCTTCAGCATCTGTTTTGATCTGCTTCTGGGTGGAGTCTCTCATAGCACAGCTATGCTAGGCTCTTGTCTATGAGCATAGCAGATTATCACTAATAGTGTCAGGGGTTAGCTCTCTCCCATGGGGTGGGTCTCAGGTTGGGCCAGGCATTATTGGTTGGATATTCCCTCAATTGCTACTCTCTTTAGTACTGCATGTCTTGCAGGCAGGCTTAATTTTGGATCAAAGTTTTTGTGGGTGGTTTGATGATATCCTCCCTCCACTAGGAGTCCTGTCTAGTTAGAGGGTGTCTTCTTTGGTCTCCATGACTTCTGCTGCTTGCAGTCTCAGCTGGAGTCTGAAGCTAATCCTGTCTTAGGTCACCAGCTTTTCATAGAAATGTCTCCACCCACAATTTCTCCTCTCTCTGTAGGTCCTCTGTCCTCCCTCTTCCACTCTCACCAGGTCTGATCTCCACCACTCAGCTATTAAAAACAAGGAATTCATGAAAAGTTCAGGCAAATGGATGGAACTAGATAGGTCATTCTGAGTGAGATATCCCAGACCTAGAAAGACATATATGGTATGTACTCACTTATAAGGGGATTTTAGCCATATAGTACAGGACAAACTACAGTTCAGAAACTCAAAGAAAATAAGTAGCAAGGATGATCCAAGTGATAATGCTTAAATCTCACTCAGAAGGAGAAATAGAATAGACAGCCAAAGTTGCTAAAGAGCATAAACAAGGTAAGAGAGAGAGTGCACAGAGAAAAATTGAACAGGATTAGGAAGAAAGGTAACTTTCATTTGACCTCAGACATGGGAATTAACATATTTAAAATTGTATGAATAATGCCATCATACTTGTTGAGTCTCTGTCTTTTTGTCTCCCTTCTTCCTTATTTTAGACAAGGTCTGATTTTCAGTCACTGTGTGTATCAGGAAAACTGGCCTTTCAGCTTCTGTGGCTTCTCTTTTCTGTGCCTTCGATGTGAACACAAAATTACATATCCATGCTGAGCCATCCAGCTTTTTCTGAGTTCTGAGGAACTGAACTCGGGTCTTTACACTTTCATAACAAACACTTTCCCCAATGACACATGTGCCATACAACAGCCCTCACTGCGGCTGTTTATGAGATTCATTTCTCCTGAATCCCTCCCCAAGATTTCTCTGCATTTCATGAAGGATAAAATTTAAAAATCCATCTTTTGTGAAAATCTGTATTGCTGTTTTGCCTACATGCAGGTCTGTGTACCACAAGCCTGATGCTAGTGGAAGAGGGTGTGAGATTCCCAGGAAATGGAGTCACACACAAGGTGAGCTTACCATGTCAGTGCTAGGCAGAGCCCAGGCTCTCTGGAAGAGCAGTTAGTCCTTAACCACTGAACCATCTTTCCAGCTCCTGGAATACCCTTCTTAAACTGTATACTAGTTGGCATGGAGACAGTACATGCTCTCACACACACAAAAATACACCATGTGGCTGATGATTTGATTCTACATCACTAACTGTTTGGGAAGTTGTAGGAATGGCTCTCTATTATAACCTCCTTATTGTCATTTCTCATTCTTGTAGTCCTTCCCCTCACAGTATACTATTACCTCCAAATTATTATAAACTATACAAATATGATTTCATAAATATGATTTGTGAAAATTATAAAAAATCGAAGAATTATACTGTCCCACATAAGATAAAAGAGTCTTCATTTATGCTTTGGTATCTTCTGAGAATAGCTATAGAGGCCAAAATATTTTAATCCAATTATAAACATAACTATAATTAGTATTAAATAAAGATTATCAAAAATAATTTAATTATCATGCTTAATTTTGTAGTTGAGCACATACTTATACAAATATCTTAGTGTAATTTGATAATGGCGTTCTTCACTTGTTCATTCCATTAGGTATTCACTAGGTACCAGAAACTATTGCCAATTCAAAAAACTGAAAAACAAATATGATTTTAATTTCATTGTTTCATATTTTATTGATCATCTATAACCACTGTTTCTTTGGATTGGATTTTTTTCAAATTGATTTTCTTGGCTCAAACTATGAGTAATGTTCAAGATACTTTGACAGCATCAGAGTGCTTAGATGCATTGGAAATTACCTTAAGTGGTTTCCACAACCACAAACCAAGCTGCTATTCAAATAGAAATGTTAAAATGGAATGGTTTGAAGATAGAAAAAAAAAATAACTTTGTTAATAGGCTTCTTAAAGCCAAACAGAAGTCATTGGGATCACAGACATTTTAGTATTTTTTTAATAAATCATGTATATGCTCTTTGACAACCAGAATTAAAACATATCAGGGGTGCTAGCATCTCATTTTTTATTACAGCCTCATTCGCTAGCGTATAGTAACTGTTAAAATTAAGCAACCAAGTAAAGGATTAAACATGTGTCTAATATTCAAAACTACTTAGCAAAAATATTAACCACTACCATTGTGATCATGGATCGCTTTACCACATGCCAGATAGTCTCCTAAAGTCTCTCTACATTGTCTTGTTTTCAATCATAGCTGATGTGGGGGTTGGGTATGCGATATGAGTCCCTGGGTACAAGGTGTGCTTACCTGGGAGGGGAGTGTTGAGTGTCCTGTCCTATCATCATATACTATATTCTCTATACTGTACTATGGTCTTCTGCTGAACCTGAAGATAGGCTGGCTGCCAGGGTGGCCTATCTATCTCTCACCACTGCCACTGAGCTGGGATTACATGTGTGTCCACTTTCACAGTGGTCCTAGGATGAAAAATCAACTCCTCCTGCTTTGCTTGCCAGTATTCTTCCCCACCAAGCCTTCTCTCTAGCCTTTCTAACATACTTTGAAGGCAAATACTCAGGGGATGAAAGCTTTCTCCACAGTCATGCAGGTATTTGTAATGTTGGTTGTCATTACTTCAATTCACACTATTTCTACTGAATCAAAATTATCTGTCAGTGTCTGATTAATATTTAATTCTATGTAAGGACAGCTACATTCTGAATTTTCATGGTAATTTCTAATAAAATGTAAGCCTAAAATCAAAACTGTCCATGTGTATTGAAATTTACTTATTATGGACATTCACAAAAAGTTAAATAGCAAACAGTTCAGATAACCTATAATTTATCTTTTTTTAATTTTTTATTTCTTATATTAATCACACGTTATTTACTTTGGATCCCAGCCATAGCCCCCTCCCTCGTTCCCTCCCAATCCCACCCTCCCTCCCTTGTCTTCTCCCTGCCCCTATCCAAGTCCACTAACAGGGGAGGACCTCCCCCCCATCTGACCCTAGCTTATCAAGTCTCCTCAGGACTTGATAATGCAATGTCCTCTTCTGTGGCCTGCACTCGTGGGAGGGGAGTGGAAGAGCTTGCTATTGAGTTCATGTTAGAAATAGTCCCTGTTTCCCTTATTAGAGAACCCATTTGGACACTGAGCTACTACCATGGGCTACATGGGAGCAGGGGTTCTAGGTTATATCCATGGTTCTAGGTTATATACATGGTCCTTGGTTGGAGAAACAGTCTCGTGAAAGGCCCCTGCGCCCTCAGCAGAAACACAGGAAAATGACTTTAAAGCTATGCTTATACAGTTGTTAGAGGAACAGGAACAAAAAGAGGAAATGAACAGAGCTCTCAAAGAAATACAGAAGACTATAACTGCCCACGTACAGGAACAATCAGAGATATATAGAGAAGAAACAAACAAAAAAAAAAAATAGGAGCCACATTCACTCAGATGCAGGAAATGGTCCAAAGCATGAAACAGAAATAGAATCTATAATTTATCTTAAACTCACATGATTTTATAGATAATCACACCTTGGTGTGAAAAATACTCCTTTGGTGGATGTGAACAGAGGGGCATACTCTACCTCTCCTCGTCACCATTAAGACACAGGAAATTCCCATGTGTTGAGGTTAGGCACATCCTTTACAATCCAGGACTGTTTACATCCTGAAGATGCTGTTTCATGTCTGTACTTATTTCTTATACTGTAAGCTGAAAGGCAAGCAGAAACCTTAAAAATGACATGTGCAGTTCTACACATCATAAACATCTCTCTTTGAGAAATGAGGCTCAGTAACCAAGATGATCAGTTCATCTATTGAAATTCATTTTTTACATTAACTCCAGAGTTATATATGGTCTACTTCAGCTGTGCCTTCAAGTTACAATGACTGTACATATTAAGTACATGGCAAGTAACAGTAAAATAATAAGTAGAAACCATGAAAGTCACAGGAGATAGACAGCAAAACATCATCTAGTCAGGAACTTACAACATCTAGTGGAAATAACTGGCAGAACCCAGTAGGGGAAATGAGCAAGTGTTATCAACATGTACTGAAATGACAGGGAAACCCTGCCGCAGAATTCACATTGGCTTTCCTGACAGAGAGATTTCCAGGCAGAGCAGAGTGTTTTCTCCACAGATGAGCTTCCAACTTCTAATTCTCATTGTAGGCATTTTTATGGGTTAAAAAATATTAATTCTGTTAGAAGAGTTTACCTTCTAGACAGCGTCAGGAGTACAAATTTTCTAATACCCTTAGCTGTTTGATGTTCTTCTTTCTCTGTTATGAGGACAGGTGAACAGAATGTCCCAGGACAGGATATCATAGAGGACATATTTTTGCAATGAATATGTTGGTATCTGTGATAAGGTAGCCTTATTTGACTCCACAGTTCCAGTTTCAACAAATGTAAAAGCACATGGCAACTTGTCAAGGCCTTTTGCATCACAGCGGGCCTTGGCTTTGACTGGGGAGGCAAGCCTTTCTGATGTAATGCTGAATAATTCTCACGAGAATACTGTTTTTGACTAAGTGATTAATATCTGTATCTGTTAAAGACAGAAGATAGAGACTGAGAGAATGCCCAACCAAAGACCTACCCTATCAGAGAGTGCCAGCCCCTGACACTATGAACTCTGCTAAGCTTGCAGACAGGATGCTGTCAGAGTTGTCCTCTGAGAGGCTCTACCCAGCAGGGCCTCAAAATAGATACTCAGACTAACAGCCAAACATGGATGATGTGTAGGGAGTCTTAGTGGGGATAGTGGGAGGAAAGAGAAAAGAACCCGGAAGTGTCAGAAGCTCCACAAGAAAAACAACAAAGCCCTCCTTGTTGTTTAGCTTCTTTAGGACTACAGATTTCAGTTTGTTTATCCTATATTATATGGCTAATATCCACTTATAGTGAGTATACACCACATGTTTCTTTCTGCTTCTGGATTACTTCAGTCAGGATAATCTTTTCTAGTTCTATCTATTTGCCTGCAAGTTTCATGATTTCCTTGTTTTTAATTGCTGAATAGTGTTCTGTTCTGTATATACCACAATTGCTGTATCCTTTTCTTGGTTGAGGGATATCTGGGTTGTTCCCAGATTCTGGTTATTGAAAACAAAGCTGCTATGAACATAGATGAGCAAATATCCTGGTTGAATGGAGATGCTTAATTCTATCTTAATTCTGGCAAACAGGATAGACTTCAAAAGTGAGAGAAGGCAAGGAACAGGACAGGAGCCTATCACAGAGGGCCTCTGAAAGACTCTGCCCAGCAGGGTAGCAAAGCAGATGCTGAGACTCTGAGAGGTTCAAAAACTAGAGCAAAATCTCCAGATCACAGTCCTTTCAGAGCAGGGTCCAGCAACAGTCCCCCACCCAGATTAACCTTGGGGTGTGACTAGCCCCTCAGAAAGCCCATGGAATGTGCTTACTCTCCCTCCCCCTTGCTACAGCTTAACCTGCACTTAACAGGGAAGTACTGGGGGTCAGGTGTCCCCCAGGTAGCCAGGCCTGACCATTTGCAGCCTTGGCGCCTAAAAACAAACCAAGCATTTTAAAGGTCAGCTCCCCTAGAGACCCTTTCACCGAAACCTGTAATGCCAAGACTTGCACATCCCTGCTTGCTTTTTGTCTCTTTAAAAACCCTGTTCTCCGGGAGTTGGGGGTCACTTGCCCCTTTGTTCTTGTAAAGGGCAGCCACCCAGCTCGAGTTTGTAATAAAGGACCCTCGTATGTTGTACATCAGACTCACCCTGTTGGTCATTTGGAGACTCGCAATCTGGGTATTTCAACTCATAGCCAAACTTTGGGCAGAGTACAGGGAATTTTATGGAAGAAGGGGGAGTTAGAAAGTCCTGGATGGGACAGGAGCTCCACAAGGAGACAAAGAGCCAAAATGTCTGGCATAGTGGGGCTATAGAGACTGATGAATCAAAGGAGGACCATGTATGGAGAGGACCTAGATCCCCTGCTCAGATGTAGCCCATTGGCAGCTCAGTCTCTATGGGGGTTCCATAGTAATGGGAACAGAGACTTGTCTCTGACAAGAACTCAGTGGCTGGCTCTTTGATCACCTCCCCCTGGCAAGGTGGCCTTTCTAGGCCACAGGGAAAGAGGATTCAGACAGTTATGATGAGACCTGATCGGCTAGGGTCCGATAGTAGGAGAGGAAGACCTCCCATATCAGTACAATAGGGGAGGGAGATAGCCATGAAAAGAGGGAGGGGGGTCGGGAGCAAGAGGAGATGAGGCAGGGGCTACAGCCAAGATACATAGTGAATAAACTGTAATAAAAAATTTAAAAAGAAAAACAACAGTTTTAACTAACCAGGAACTTGTGGAGACTAAAGCATCAACCAAGGACAATGCATGAACTGGACCTAGGCCCCCTACAAAGATGTAGCTGGGTAGAGTCTTTCAGAGGCCCTCTGTGGTAGGCTCCTGTCCTGTTTTCTGTTTTCTCCCTCTTCTACTGTCCATCCTGTTTGCCTTTCTGACTGAGGATTGATCATCTTTCCCAGGGTCTTCCTTCTTGTTTAGCTTTTTTTTAGTTGTACAGATTTTAGTATATTTATCCAATATTATATGTCAAATATCCACTTATAAGTGAGTATATACCATGTGTGTCTTTCTGCTTCTGGGATACCTCACTCAGGATGATCATTTTAGATCCTACCATTTGCCAGCAGTATATCAAAGCAGATGCTAAGTCTCATAATCAAACTTTGGGCTGAGTGCAGGGAATCTTATGAAAGAAGGGGGAGATAGAAAGACGTGGAACTCGACAAAGAGAGCAGCAGAACCAAAAGTTCTAGGCCCAGAGTCCAACCAAAGACTATGCATAGAAATAATCTAGAACCCATGCACAGATGTAGCCCATGGCAGCTCAATCTCCAAATGGGTTTCCTAGTAAGGTGAACAGGCAATGTCTCTGACATGAACTCAATGGCTGGCTCTTTGATCACCTCCCACTGAGGAGGCAACAGCCTTACCAGGCCACAGAGAAAGACAGTGCAGCCAGTCCTGAAGAGACCTGATAGGCTGGGGTCAGATGCATGTTTTATAAGACATGTGTACATAATAAAGTTTACTATGCTCTCCATGGGCCAGCTGCTTTATAGAAATATGGTTTCCAGTTTGTAAGGAGTTGTTTCCACCCTCCAAAAGCTGAACTTCTGGGAGGCCTTCTTTTAAACCCCATTCAAATTACACTTTTCCTCACAACTTCTGTTCTAAAATTTTTGAGATACAGCTGAAATAGTTACTTAACTACAGTAATGAATAGCATTTTCATGTATTTTTCTTTTTCAAATAATTTACAAACTATTCATCCAGAAAAAAAGATTAAATCTTCTCTTGTATTTCATTTAGCATCTATTTATTTCAAAAGTATAGTTCAGTATCAAACTGCTTTTCTTCTTTTTGTTTCTTGAGTCAGCATGAAATGGCTTGGTTTACAGATACATAGGAATTGATGTTGATTGACTGAAAAACATCCTATTATGATACTACCATTATTAGAGTTTGCAGGTTTCTTTCTCTAATTTCAAAATGTCTTTTTTCATTTCAGATCACCCCAGGTAGCTGTCTCAAAACATCAATCTATTGATTTTCACTGCATGGGGTGAAGAAGAAACCACCAAATCAGGTATGGCTTTCAGGCTAAAAAATTAGCCACTTGAAATTAAACATATGTACTACACACTGAAACTTTTAAAATATTCTTACAATGGAGCTTGAAGCAAATGATTTTGGAAATTGCTAGAAGAAATCTTTATTATTTTTTTCTAATACAAAAATTTCTTTTGTGGGAAAAAACCATACAAATACTTGTTAAGACTTCTAAGTTTTGTTGTACCCCACCTAATAATTACCCTATCAACACATATTCAGCCTAAATGTCCCTAGCCGCATTCCCCATGGTAATCTGATGTTCATTGTTCTTCCCTTTGATACAAGCTGAAAGTCCACAGCAGCTTCTTATTCTAATCAGTGTTTATTTTTTTTTTCAATAATTCCTCCATTTTTCTTTATTTTACTTGCATCTTTCTATTTATACCTAAAATTGCCCATGTACTTCAAATTTCTCGTAGTAATTTATTTTATTTTTTTTAATTAATTTTTTATTTTTATTTTATTTTTCTTTTTAGTTACATTTTGTTAACTCTGTGTCCCAGCTGTATCCCGCTCCCTCATTCCCTCCCCAACCCCACACTCCCTCCCTGGTCTCCTCCCTGCCCCTTTCCAAGTCCCCTGATAGGGGAGGACCTCCTCCCCTTTCATCTGACCCTGTTTTATCAGGTATCTTCAGGGCTGGCTGCAAAGTCCTCCTCTGTGGCCTAACAGACTGCTCCTCCCCTGGGGTGGGGGTCAAACAGCCTGCCCTTGAGATCCTATTAGAAATAGTCTGTGTTCCCCTTACTTTGGAAACAGGCGAAGGTGATTAATCCTCATTTAGAAAGACAAATGGGATGTGCATTGAACTTATGACAGGAGTCTATCACAAAAGGCACCTGAAAGACTCTACCTAGCAGTGTTTCAAAGCAGACACTAAGACTCATAACCAAACCCTCGGCAGAGTGCAGGGAATCATATGAAAGAAGGGAAGTTAGTATGATATGGAAAGGATAGGAGCTCCACAAGGACCAAATATATCTGGGCACAGGGTCTTTTCTGAGACTGACACTCATCCAAGGACCATCTATGGATATAACCTAGAACTTCTGCTCGGATGTGGCCTGTGGTAGCTCAGTAACCAAGTAGTTTTCTAATCAGTGTTTAAATGCCTTGTCTGTTGAAATGAGAGTCGCAAGGATTAGTGGCACAGATCTTTCTCTGACATTGAAAATGTAGGGGTTAAAAGCACAGTTAAGCCAAGTACAGTCTTCACATGCATATTCTTTTGTTTTTTGGGGGGTGGGATGGAGGTGGGGGTGGGGTATGAGATAAGCATTACTGTCCAGTGAAAATGGTACTGGATAAAGTTGTGAAATGCTGTGACTTGGAAGAGAGAATATTTGAAAATAGGTCAGTGTCAACTCTGAGAAATGGTTATACAATTTTAAGGTGTTAGTAAAGTATTATCTGCCTTCACAGATGATGCTAGGAGACAGCCAGGAAAGAGAAGTAGAATAATCAGAATCATATGCCAATTGAAAACTGCAGAAGAATTTTTAAAAGTCCAGGAAGAAATCATCATTTATTTTTTAATATATTAATATTAGGTGGTCTTTACCTACTATTAGCCTATAATTCTATAATTATCGGTTTGTAACATTTAGTTGCTGAAATGCAGTTTATAATCACTAAATATTGCCAAATTGGCTATATTTGACTCATACTTGTGCTCATTATTTAGTGTTTTCCATTAATATTTTTTTTGCCTTTTTTCTTTTTTTTATGGTTTTTCTTTTTTTTATTAATTACACTTTATTCATTTTGTATCCCCCATAAGCCCCTCCTTCCTCCCCTCCCCATCCCACCCTCCCTCCCCTTTCTGCATGCATGCCACTCCCCAAGTCCACTGATAGGGGAGGTTCTCCTCTCCTTTCTGATCTTAGTCTATCAGTTCTCATCAAAAGTGGCTGCATTGTCCTCTACTGTGGCCTGGTAAGGCTGCTCCCCTCATACTCCAACCAAGGACTATTCGTGGAGATAACCTAGAACCTCTGCACAGATGTAGCCCATGGCAGTTCAGTGTCCAAGTGGGTTACATAATAATGAGAGGAGGGACTGCCTCTGACATAATCTGATTGGCCTGCTCGTTGATCCATTAATATTTTTAATATCTGACAATGAAAAATGTTTACAGGTACTTTTATCAATGAACTGATAAAAATGCCATAATTAAACAAGCCAGTCTGCATTGGTTGATTTTTCTAGTAGTCTCTTATATTTGATTTTTTTTGAGCAGTCATAACAAAAGGATCTTTGAATGAGATTGTTCTCCTGAACAGACAACATATGTGAAAAATGACAGTATCTCAGTTTCCTGAGACCATCAGACACGTTGTAACCTACTCAACTAAAGCCTCGTCTGCACAGACTTAGCAGATTCAAGTGCATCATCTCTGGTGTCAGTATTCAAGATTAGGAGGTTATTATTACTCTTAACTGAGGAGGAGGTGGTGCCACAGTGAGATTCAATGGTATCTTGACATCAGCCCTACTTAACAAAACATCAGAATCTTAACAAGCCATGGTAAAGTGTCTGTAGAAATCAACAAAGACCTATTTTCTTCAAACTGGAGCTTTAAAGGTTGTTTCTATTTCTTCTGACTTTCTACATGTCATTATACAATATGGAAAAGTTTTATCAGGAGATCTAACCTGCATGAAATTGAAGACACTGAACTTTTCCATTTAATTTTACAACCAGCAGTCATTCCTGAGTTTGCTTTGAATGTGTTTTTGAATGAAACTTTTTTTAAAAAATACATGGACTTATCTTGATCTCTGTGTCTCTAGGAGACAAGAATAGACATTAATAGAGGAGTAGCATTCTCAAGTTGATCCACTGACAGAACAGACTGAGATGTGCTCCTGAAATGTGTGGAATTTTCCATAAAAACAAGTTAAGAACTTAGGGCAGTAACTAAGACTCCAGATCATGTAGCCTCTTTCCCCTTTTATGCCTATTATATTTTCCCACAGTTTCACATGAGTTACATCATCAGTCCACAAAATGTGCTCTCTAGCAGCTAGCAGCCAGCAACCATCAGCATCAGCACCATTACATGTTGGAAACAAAAAGCCTTAGACCTTTCAAGGTACGAAGAGTCCAAGTATCTGATGGTGGATGTCAGAATTCATATTTCACAAGATCTTCGGGTGATTCTACTTCCTGAAGTTCAAAAAGACATTCCCTAGGCACAGGCATAGGTTTGTATCCAAGTGGCTCAATGATTGTTAAGCATATGGTTAAACCTGGGTTTGAATTAAAAAACTGGAAGATTAATAACAGGCAATCAAAATTATTTAGAGGGAACTGACTATTGCTGCCCCAGCAACCATCAATTGCCAATAGCCCTATGCATATTCGTACACTGAGGACACTATGTAAACACTTTGGCTTTAAAAGAAAAATAAGTCCAGGCAATAGGAGAATAACATGACAAGAGGTGTGGGAAAGGTTGGAGAGAAGAGTGTGTGGGTTGATTTGATCAAAACACAGGGTTTCATGGTGATGAGACACCATGACCAAGGCAACTGTTAGAAAGGAAAACATTTAATCAGGGCCGGCTTACAGCTTCAGAGGTTTAGTCCATTATCATTATGTGAGGAAGAATGGCAGTGTGAAGGCATGGTCCAGTGTGCTGGAGAAGCCAAGAGTTCTTCATCCTGATCCATAGGAAACAGAAGCAGACTGTCTGCCTCAGTGGTTGTAGCTTGAGGATAAGAAAACTCAAAGAACTGCCTCCTCAGTGACACACCTCCTCCAACAGGTGAACAGGTCCGCATCCTGTCAAATCATGCCTCTCCCCAGGAACCTATACAGGCCATTTGCATTCAAGTTACCACATGAGTTAGTGCATATTCTCAAACAATACATTGTCAAAAATCTTTGGAAATCAACTTCATATATGAAATCATCTTATTCAATTTATTTGATGGCCAAATGGCAAAAACATTCTAAATATTCACAAAATTCTGTCAAGGAAAGAACTGGAAGGAATACTTCGGATCACCTACCACATAACAAGCACTTAAGTGTCAGTTACTTTATTAGATCATTTAGCGGTGCTCTAAGGACTCTTTATTATCTCAACCTTACTAGTGGAAAGGGTTATCCAAGAGAGACCACATACTAGTTTAAAGTATTGTGCAGGAAATCACAGGTCTAGCATTTGACCTCAATGGAGGAGTTTGATGGCAAAATTCTTTCAACTATGCATTAATTCTGTGTGTCATTCAAATCTAGTTAGAACATCTGCAGCTCTAGGGGAAAAGTTATGTACCTCATTTCTCTTGCCATTCTGAAGGTCTTCCATTTTTGTTATTTTAGGTGATATAATATATCCCCTAACATTTTTGACTCTTCAATTTACTTATACTTTTTTAATACAATTTTTTATTTATTATAATTTATTCACGTTGTATCCCAGCTGTAGCCCCACCCTCGTCCTTACTTGATTATCAATCCCTAAATCTCTACATATTTGTTTAATCATGATAGATTATTACATTTTTGTGTTGATGTTTATAAGTATATACTAATAATTACATTTTTGTGTTGATGTTTATAAGTATATACTTGGGCTTTTTACTCCATGAATATAGTTATGCAGTGTCCCATTTAAGAGTATTTTTTAAAAAAAAGTTGCTAAAATCTGACTCTACACCTTAGACATTATGTAAATAAAATCATGTATTATGTAAATGTAATTACATGGGAAAGTAATTACAGAGATGTGCAATGCAAACCTTTGAGCTGTAATATAGTGAATTATGGGAGATGGTAATTATGTATCACACTGTCTAAGTCTTCAGCATTTGGAAAGAAGGTCATTAACTTCTATGTTTTGAAAATACAATGAATTTTTTTATCATGTTCTATAGAGGATATGATGACTGGGTGTTCTGATTAGGGGGATGCAGGGTGAAAATCATCCTGGAGCCTGAAGATGGTCCATAACAGAAGTATCTCTATTCCAGAGCCCTTATGATTAAGTATCAATTATAAGTCACATTGATCTTTCCAAGGGACAGAAAGTATAAATTACTCTTGCCCAATCCACATTCTAGTGTGTCTCTTATAATTGTATCAGCTATGTGTTCCAGTAACTTGTATATTTCAGGAGTTTTGAAAATGATTGGGCAGGTTATGAGAGTAGCTGTCAGATTGTAGGAAAGCAAAGAGATAAGCGTTCAAATATGAACAGGCAGGTAGATATGAGATTAGCACTTAAAGGTCTATGTCACAGATACTGTATGTGAAAGATGACATTGTATGTATATACATTAAAGAAAAAAATAAGTAAATAAGATCAGCTCAGAAAATTGAACAACATGAAAAGTTCAGGTATTCCAATTTTCCTGAGAAAACAGCTTGAAACTAGATCAAATTTTAAGACCCAGGGCTCGGTGAACTATTTCCCCTCTCTAAGATAAATGCAGCAATCTCCTGAATGAAGTTCTGTATGCTCTTCTAGGTCAGGCCTGTTCATTTTCTTTTAAGCAGATGGCCCCCTAGTCTCTTTGCCCTTTTTTACCCCCAGTGTCTTCACTGTATTCCAAAGCTGCCATCATTTATGTGTCAGAAAGACATCAATTTCCTCCTAAATGCTGAATTCTCTGCTTCTTATTTTCCCCAAAGTCTGTTTTTCTGCCCTGTAGCCAATGTGATTAAACCTCTGATGTGTTCTCATCACTTTTAAGTAAATTACTAAAACCATTAACATGACCTAGGCGGTTATACATGCTGTTATCTGTGCTTGTTTCTGTAACAGCATCTGAACCTGCTCTCACTTAGGCTTTCTTTATAGCTCTACCACTGTCCATAATCATCTTCTCTGATTACAGGTTTGTCCAGATATGGTTGGTCTTAAAAGCATTCTCTAATGTTGTTTATTTGTTTGTTTGACTTTCAGACTGAAAGATCTCAGCTTTAACTAAATGAATAATAAAATTCAATATAATCTAATCATACCAAGATTAGATCAGAAACACATCGGAAGTGGGAGAAGACAGGAAACAGGACAGGAGCCTACCACAGAGAGCCCCTGAAAGATTCTACCCAACAGGCTATCAAAGCTGAGGTTCATAGCCAAACTCTTGGCAGAATACAGGGAATGTTATAAAAGAAGGGGGAAATAGAAGGACCTTGAGGGTACAGGAGCTCCCCAAGGAGAACAACAGAACCAAAAAATCTGGGCCCAGGGGCCTTTTCTGAGACTGATACTTCAACCAAGGACCATGCATGGAGATAACCTAGAACCCCTGCTCAGATGTAGCTAATAATGGGAACAGGGACTGTCTCTGACATGAACTCAGGGGATGGCTCTTTGCTCAGGTCTCCCTGAGGAGGGAGCATCCTGACCAGGCCACAGAGGAAGAAAATGCAGCCAGTCTTGATGAGACCTGATAGGCTAGGGTCAGAAGGAAGGGGGAGGAGGACCTCCCCTATCAGGGGACTAGTAGAAGAGGGAGGAAGAGAGGATGTGACTGGGAGAAGACAAGAGAGGGGACCACAGCTGGGATACAAAGTGAATAAATTGAAATAAATAAATATATATAATGAAAATTAAAAAATGCCTGGAATAATTAGAACCTCTTCTGCTTCAAATATTAGCAAAATATAATTACTATAGAAGTGACCCATAATACTAAAATTCAAACATACTTTAGGAAGATGTCAGGATTCAATTGGAAGGTGAAATTTAGAATAACATTTGAAATGCATATCTATCTGAAAGAAATGGTACAGGACTTGTGCATAGAAAACAAAATATTCTGCTTGATTATTAAAAGTAAAATAGGGCCAACAGCATAAATATGAGACCCTCAGTTTGGATACCCAGAATCTGTATAAATGGACACAGACAGATGGTTCTATGCCCCCCTACATAACCCCAGCACAGGGCAGGTATAGGAGGGCAAGGAAAGGCAGATCCCTGAAGCTCATTTGCCAGTCAGCTTAGCAAAACAAACAATAAAAACACTGGCTACACTGAAAGTCAATAATCACTGGCACACATATGCATACACCATATTAACAAGGATACATACATATATTACCATACACATAAATGCAATTAAACATAATTTTAAGGAAAAAATATTGAGAGAATTAATCTGCCTCTTTAAATAAGAGTTAGTATAAAAATCATTATCTTTTCCTAACTTCTCTGTAGGTTCAACATTATCCACCCTCCCCCCAAAAATCTTATTATTTTTGGCAAAAACTGAAGAGCTTATAACAAAATTCACATGGCAATAAAAAGCACCTGGAAGAGATAAGGCAACGCTGCTAAGGAGTGTTAGCATAGAAGAGCTACAGTAACCAAGGCCACATCCTATTATAACAGTGCACGTGATAAGCAGTGGTGGCGGCATCAAAATTAGTTGTGAAATCTGTGAACAGAAGAAGTAAGCAAAAATAAACCCAGACACGTCCAATCAACTGATTTCTGACACAAAAATTCAGTGAATATCAGTGTTTCTCAGCACACCATTTTTGGATAATTGGATATTCATACATTGATGTTAACTTGCACCCACATTTATCTCTGAACATAAAAAAACTAACTAAAATATACTGTGTATATAAAATAAAAATGTAAAACTATAGATATTTTTGAACTAAATATAGAAAATATCTCCATGGTTTGGATTGATCAAAGATCTTTTTTGTTTTTTAGACAAAGCAATGAAAGTCTATTCAGTAAAAGGAAATACTGATGAAATGGAATTCATCACAAAATATATTTTTGTTTTACAAAAGACACTGCTAAAATAATATATTTAAAGTCACAATGTAGAGGAATTTTAATCCAGCAACATGGATGCATTGTCAAGGAATCACATCCAAAGACCTTCTAGTTCTATGTGATCTGACTGGAATGCATACATGCTCTGGATTATACTATGATCTTCCTGGAATACAAACACACCCTTAGTATACACCTTTAATCCCAAACAATAAAGGTAAGGTTGGTTTATAGAAGGAAGCAGCCATGTTTGAAAGTGAAGCCTAATTGAGGGGCAGACAGAGTGACAAATCAGAGAAAGAACAGACAGAATGAGTCAGAGACAGGAAACACCCCTCTCATGAGAACAAGACAGGAAAGAGAGGCTACATAGGAACAGCACATGCTCCATGTCAGAGATAGTTCCCCCTGCCCCGCAACACTTGGTAGGAAACTCACATGAGACCAAGCTGCCTATCAGTTATATATGTGTCAAGAGCTGAGGTCCAGCCCATGTATGCTTTTTAGTTGGTGCTTCAGTCTCTGTAAGCCACCATGGGCCTAGGTAAGTTGACACTGTTGGTTGCTTCATGGAATTATTGCATCCTTTGGGTCCTTCTATCCTTGTCCTAACTCTTCCACAGACTGTCCAAGCTTCACCTAATGTTTGGCTGTGTGTCTCTGCATCTGTTTTGATCTAGGAGGAGAGGAAAAAGGGGTTGCAATCAGGACATGAAGTGAAAAATTAGAAACATCAATGAAAAATAAAAAGAACAGTGAAAGAAAAAAAAGAAAAAGAAAAGAAAGAGAAAAAAAGAGCAGCACATAGAGAAAGGAAAGTTTTTGTTTTATTTTGTTTTTCCTGAGAATTTATTACCAGGAAAATTTTACAGAGACAGGTTGCAGAGAGAACAAGCTAGACACAGAAGAAAAAAGAAAAAGAGAGAAAATGAGAAGGAGCCAAAAGACTAAGACATACTGTCAGAATTAGCTTGAGGCCAGGCAGAGCAATTCAGTCAGAACGTAAGAGAAGCCAGTATGAATCAGGGAGATTTGAGAGGCGTTTACACCAGAACAGCTGAACTGGCTAGGGATAGCTCAGACAAAGGCTTGGAAACAGCTTGCATCTCATCCCTCACCTGAGGAAATAAAAACAATATTTACATCATAGTCTTGGAAAGTGTTTGCAAATAATATCTTTAACAGCAAATGTCTAATGTACTATTTAGAAATAGATTAAGAGGAAAAATAAGAATACAAAGAGGAAGAAAAGGATAAGAACAAAAAGTAGAGAAGGAGAAGGAAAAGCAGGGTGAGAAGGATGGAAGAGGAGAGGGAGGGAAAGGATGAGAGGACAGTTATTTATTCTGTAGCCATAAAAAACCTTGGGTCACATAGGCATTCAAAATCTTAAGTGACAGAATTGTGACTTAAGCCAGTGCTGTCTGATTTTAAAGTCAATTCATCAATTCCGAAACTAATTGTGAGGAAGACTCACAATAGTAAGAAACTCAGGATTTCCCACAAGTCTCACATAGGCTAGATGGTCATTAACACTGGTCTTGCTGTGGCAGTTAGTAATGGAAGTGAGCAATCATCTCTTTATTTGGTTGGGCCATGCTTGCTTACAGCATTTTAGCTGGACTCCTCTATCTCAGATTATGAAATGAATTCCCAAAGTTTCTCCAGAGCCACAGATTCAAAGAACCACCAATGGCATTCCAGTGCCTTGCTTAAGGATTGTGACTTAAGGAGACCTCACTGCTGCAGCTGGGTGCTGTGCTCCAGACTGCTTCGAGAGCAGCAGCCTCAAACTACTGTTAATTAGATTGCTCCTCAGAGGAAGGCTAACAGAGGAGATGGTAGCAAGCAAGAAGGCTGAACCTAAATAAATTTGGCAGGGGAGAGGTTAAACTCTAAAACCCATCAGACTGTCTGGACTCCCAACTACTCCATCCTTTGTGGAATCCTTTAAAGAAAATGAACATTCTGACAATCTAAAGTGTCAGTAATTCATTTTGTGGCAAATGCACATAAAGCCTACATTCAATGTACCTCTTTCATTTTTCAAAACTATTGAACAAAAGCCTTCTTTGGACTTTGGCTAATAGTGCTAATGAAAACTCTAATAATAGACCCATCATTTATCCTTCATATTGTAAGCTGGATGGGTCTGGAGGCCACCTACATAGTTTTCAGAAAGCAGAATGAACAGTGGGTGTTTCAATCCTGTTATAAAACTTTTAAAGAAATGGCAGGGAAGAAAGGGAATGAAACTGCACATAAAGATAAGGAAACACATTTCTTATTTGACCACGTTATACCTAATACCACACACACACACACACACACACACACACACACACACACAAAGTCTTCAGTAGTCCACTTGACTCCATCATCTACTTAGGAAAATATTTTTGCATTTCCAGGCAGTAACAGAATATTAGGAATACAGTATGGTGAAGTCTACCATGCCCTGTGCTTCACAGGACTCACAGGAAAAATCAGTGGGACTGTGTTATTAAAATATACGGCATGGCCTGAGTCAAATCTTGACTTTCTGAATATTGACTCTTTCATGAACATGCTCAGTTTCCAAGTGGGATCCCTAGCAAGGGGTTCAGAGGCTGTCTCTGACATGAACTCACTGGCCGGCTCTTTGGTCACCTCTCCTTGGGTGGTTCAGCCTTTCCAGGCCACAGAGGAAGACAATGCAGCCAGTCTTGATGAGACCTGATAGGCTAGGGTCAGATAGAAGGGAAGGAGGACCTCCCCTATCAGGGGATTAGGAAAAGGGCATAGGGGGAAGAGAGGAAGCATGGGTGGAACTGGGAAGAGATGAGGGAGGGGGATGCAGCAGCGATACAAAGTGAATAAATTGTAATAAATAAATCAATTAATAAATTTTCAAAAAGAAAACTTGAAATGCAATTCACATAATAGCAATGAAAACAAGACAACAGTTATAGAAAAACAAATTTAAACAATTTTTCTTGAGGGTCACCTGACATTATGCAACTGAGTTTACAATTCAACATTTTAAGCTCAGCAGCATGTGCTTGTACATATCCTAATTTTTATTTATTTGTTGTTGTTTCTTTTTTTTTTTTGCATCAGAAGTTATTAAGAGAGTGAAGTAAACATGGCTTTGCGGGGCAGTAAGATTAACCAAAAATCAGGCAGTTCCTGTGTATGTGGTTTCATTGGGTCATCATCAGAATCAAGAGCTAGTTCCCATTTCACAAAATCCCTTCAGCCACTAATTAAATAACAATCTGAATCTCTCTGATAATCAAATTAACACATTTTCATTTTGAATGATAGCTTTTCTATGCTAAAATTGAAAGATAGGTACACAGAGAAGTATCCATTAGTAAAAACATTTTGATAAGTTCTATTAATTACATATGCATATTGTCATTGATATGAAAATATAAAATTGAAATGTAAAAACTAATATGTATTTGCTTATGCAATGTTATGATTTCCTAAAGATATTTCCACTTCTTATGTCCCTTTATCTCTCTTTTGTACAGAAAAGTATATGTTGAGTTTTCTAGCGATATATACAATTAGACCTACTCAAACTGGTTAGTATCACAATAACAAGTATTGCTTTATTGTAAATTATATATAACACATTATATATTAAGGACAAATAATTGCAAACTCCTTTAAAGTCTACAAATCAGGTTAGTCTGAGGAGACAGTTTTTTTTAAAGATTATAATGAGCATTGGTTATGGGAGATCAGACGAGAAGAACACCAAGGTCAGAGATGAAGAACATGACAGGCAGATTTCTATCAAAGTCATCTTCAGCTGTTGGATCACGCCAAATATTTTCATTTCACTGTAATGACAGTTAAAACACCAGTAGCACCCATGTTTAGGCTATGTTTGGGGATTAAAGGAGTCCGTGGGTGCAGATGAATTAGCCCAGGTTCTGTTAAGTAACACTATTCTGAATACACTAGGTTGTAATTATTATTTTAACCAAGCCTCTAGAGTAGAGAAACAAATGTGTTTCAAACCAGCTTTTGGTGGAAGGTGTCCTGAGAAAGCAACCACTTTCATTTCTTCTAAATGTTTTAGAAAAGCTAGAGGGAGGGACTGGGAGGGAATGAGGGATTGGGACACGGCTGAGATACAGAGTTAATAAAATGTAACTGATAAGAAAAAAATAAAATTAAAAAGAAAATTAAAAAAAAAAAGAAAGAAAAGCTAGACAATCTCTTACTCAACAAAGGAAGATTCACCAGAGAAGACTGGGGCATAGCTAGCCTTTTTCTGTCCATAGCAGGATCAGAAGTGAGAAATGGGGCTCAAAAATATGAGACTTAACACTGAATTCATGCCAGGGAAAGCCCCCTGTTCCCTTAGAAGGGAAACCCACTTAGAGACGGAATCTTTTTTTTATTTTTATTTTTTAATTTATTTTTATTTTTACTATTAGTTACATTTTATTAACTCTGTATCCCAGCCATATCCTGCTCCCTCATTCCCTACCAATCCCACCCTCCCTCCCTCATCTCTTCCCTGCCCCTTTCCAATTCCAAGTCCCTTTTATCTGACACTGTTTTATCAGGTATCTTCAAGACTGGCTACAAAGTCCTCTTCTGTGGCCTCGTCTGACTGCTCCTCCTTTGAGGGGTGGGGAGGTCAAAGAGCCTGCCATTGAGTTCCTGTCAGAAATAGTCCCTGTTCCCCTTACTATGGGAAACCAATTGGTTACTGAGCTACCACAGGCTACATCCGAGCAGAGGTTCTAGGTTATATCCATATACGGTCCTTGGTGGAATATCAGTCTCAGAAAAGACCCCTATGCCCAGAAATATTTGGCCCTTGTGGATCTCCTATCCTTTCCAAGTCATACTAACTCCCCCTTCTTTCATATGATTCCCTGTACTCTGCCAAAGGTTTGGTTATGAGTCTTACTCTCTGCTTTGATACACTGCTAGGTAGTCTTTCAGATGCCTTCTGCGGTAGACTCCTGTCATACATCCAATGCACATCCCATCTGTCTTTCTAAATGAGGATTGATCATCTTGCCCCGTGTCTGCTTTCTTGATTATCTTTTTTAGGTGTATACATTTCACTATGTTTATCATCTCTTATAGGTCTATATGAGTGAGTATATACCATGTGTGTCTTTCTCCTTCTGGGATACTTCACTCAGAATGATCTTTTCTAGATTCCACCATTTGCCTGCAAATTTCATGATTTCCTCATTTTTGATTGCTGAGTAGTACTCCATTGTGTAAAAATACCACAATTTCTATATCCATTCCTCCGTTGATAGACATCTCGGTTGTTTCCAGGTTCTGGCTATTACAAATGAAGCTGCTATGAACATGGTTGAGCAAATGTCCTTGTTGTGTACTTGAGCAAATTTTGGATATTTGCCTAGGAGTAGTATAGCTGTGTCTTGAGGAAGCACTATTCCTAATTGTTTGAGAAAGAGCCATATTGACTTCCAAAGTGGTTGTACCAGTTTACAATCCCAACAGCAATGGAGGAGGGTTCCCCTTTCTCCACAACCTCTCCAGCATATGTTGCAGATTCTATGGGTTACATCTGAGCCTAGGCTTTAGGCTTTAGGTCCTCTCCTTGGTTGGAGTATCAGTCTCTTCAGGGAACCCTGGGCTCAGGTTGTTTTTGTTTTTGTTTTTGTTTTTCTATCTCTTCCTTTCCTTTCATAAGTTTACCTGCACCCTGCCCAAAGTTTGGCTATGAGTCTCATCCTCTGCTTTGATACCTCGATCAGTATGTCTTTCAGAGTCTGTCTGTGGCAAGCTCCTATCCTGTTCCCTGTCTTATTTTGCTTCCAATGTCTACTGCATTTGTCTTTCTGAATGAGAACTGATCATCTTCTCCTTGGGGGTGCAGCCTTGCCAGGCCACAGAGGAATACAGTGTAGCCAGCCCTGATGAGAACTGATAGGCTAGGGTCAAATAGAAAGGTCAGAGGACTAGGGGAGGAGCATAGGAGGAAAAGAGGGAGTGAGGGTGGGATTGGGAGGAGACGAGGGGGGAGGGACATAGCCGGGATACAAATTGAATAAATTGTAATAAATGATAATAAAAAAGTGGAAATAGATAAATAACTGAAAAAATAAAATCTTGAGTCAGACAAGACCAGAAAAAATAAAATGTGAGATTTAGAGATACCAAATTAGAAGGTATTCTAAACATTGATAGGGGTTGACAGGATATTCCATCAAAAGATAATAGAACATAGCAACCAGAAATTTGGTCTCTAATAGAAATGTCTAACAAAACATACTAAGGAAGGAAAAAAGATTCTAGTGTGAAACATGACATTTATAATAGGAGTCTAAGTAATATTGCAAAATCTAGGGGATTGACTGAAAGTCAAAATTATGACACTGTGTCAAAGGGGGACTGCATGCAGAAAGAGCTCCTCATGGTCAAATCTGGGGGAAAACGAGCAAAAAGTAAAAGTCGCATAACTTATCTAAATAAATACAATCTAAATAAAGTTCACATTGATTTTTGAAAAGTGATAAAATACAAATTAATTAGGAGAAAAGGAGGCAACTCTCTTATATAGAAGAATTTAAATTACACACACACACACACACACACACACACACACATATGTATATATATGGGTGTGTGTCTCCCTAATCCATAAATATGGCCTATACCTCCTCCGTGGCCTAACAGGACTGCTCCTCCCTTGAGGGGTGGGGAGGCCAAAGAGCCAGTCATTGAGTTCCTGTTAGAAATAGTCCTTGTCCACTGATAGGGGAGGACCTCCTCCCCTTTCATCTGACCCTGTTTTATCAGGTATCTTCAGGGCTGGCTGCAAAGTCCTCCTCTGTGGCCTAACAGGCTGCTCCTCCCCTGGGTGGGGGGGCAGGGGTCAAACAGCCTGCCCTTGAGATCCTGTTAGAAATAGTCCGTGTTCCCCTTACTTTGGAAAACTACTTGGTTACTGAGCTACCATGGGCCACATCGGAGCAAAGGGGCAGGGAGGAGACCAGGGAGGGAGTGTGGGGTTGGGGAGGGAATGAGGGAGCGGGATACAGCTGGGACACAGAGTTAACAAAATGTAACTAAAAAGAAAAAAATAATAATAAAAAAAAGAAAAAGAAAATAAAAATGGGGGAAAAAAAAAAGAAATAGTCCTTGTTCCCCTCACTTTGGGAAACCAATTGGTTACTGAGCTACCACAGGCTACATCTGAGCGGAGGTTCTAGGTTATATCCATACACGGTCCTTGGTTGAATGTTAGTCTCAGAAAAGACCCTGTGCCCAGATAAATTTGAGGAGGGCTTTGCAGCCAGTCCTGAAGGTACCTGATAAAACAGGATCAGATGAATGGGGAGGAGATCCCCCCCCTATCAGTGGACTTAGAAAGGGGCACAGTAGAGATGAGGGAGGGAGGGAGGGACTGGGAGGGAATGAGGGAGCGGGACACGGCTGGGATACAGAGTTAATAAAATGTAACAGATAAGAAAAAAATAAAATTCAAAAAAAAAAAAGAAAAGAAAAGAGAAAGGAAATAATTTATATAAAGAAACCAGATTCGCTGTGGGCATCCTGGTAAAGGGCATTTTGCATAGTTACTTAAATTTAGCAAGAAGCTGCTTTGACAGCATAGGCCTTAGATGGCATTCAAAGCACTTCACCTCTAAGGTTTTCCCTGTATTTCAGATCCTATTATTACCACAGCAATGTGCACCACTGGCACTTCCCAAAACTCTTAAAATAGTGAAAGGAGTTATTACATATCAGACAAACCTAAGGATACATGACATAATAAAGGACGAGTAGCGTGGTATCATCAATGCGCTCCAGTATAGACGGAGATGATTTTCAGTGCTACAGTGTTTCCCAGGGATACTCAAAGCATGAATTTGATTCCTAGAACTGAAAAATAAATCTTACTATTAAAAAAAAACTAATGAAATCTGCATCAAATATAGCATTAAGAATAATGCATTCATGTGAGTCTGTGTGTAAAGTACCTGTCATCTAAGTGTGAGGACTGGATCCCCAGCATCCACACAAAGAGACAGATTCTGGGGTACAAAGTTCTTACCCCAGGGTTCAGGAATGTGGGGTAGAATGTGTATACATGCGGAGCCCAAGAAGTTCACCGACCAGTCAGCCTCACACCGAAGAAGAAGAAGAAGAAGAAGAAGAAGAAGAAGAAGAAGAAGAAGAAGAAGAAGAAGAAGAAGAAGAAGA
>NW_026596046.1:29755474-29774718 GCF_907164565.1 Psammomys obesus
GAAGAAGAAGAAGAAGAAGAAGAAGAAGAAGAAGAAGAAGAAGAAGAGAAAGAAAGAAAAGAAAGAAAGAAAGAAAGAAAGAAAGAAAGAAAGAAAGAAAGAAAGAAAGAAAGAAAGAAAGAAAGGTGCATACATTCATGTGAACATGTATGTAAAACAGATGCACACAAATATACACATGCAAGAGTAATGTATTATTGTGACAATACACCATGTTAAAAGAGGTTAACAAAAATTCTTACAGAGAGGATACAGAAACGCTACTATTTTGAAACTTTTTCTTCCTGTGAACTTACTATAAAATTAATTAATATACAAGATATACAATTAACCTGAAATTTTAATATGTCGTTACATATTTTTCAATATCTAAAATGGCACCTTCTAGCTATGGTTGGCTACTGATCTCTAGAAATGTTGCAGACCTAATAGCTATAAACATAAAGTATATACTAATTTGGTAAATTTAATTCACACAAAAGAATAAGGTAGAATTATTCTCAAGAGTCATTTTCATATTGAAATGATAATGTGTGAAATACATTGTATTAAGTTAAAAGGATTAGTATGATTGATCTCATCTGCTTTCTTTTAATTTTCAGTAAATATACCAAAACATTCAAAATATATGTGTGGCTTACATTACATTTTAATAATTTTAAAAAGGGTGTCAAGCTACACTTTATGTAATTACATATAAACAAATAATTACACTAAAAAATACAAGTGAATTATCTGAGTGCAAACTCCTGATCACTCTAAATGCTGGAGAAGAACCTAATAACTCTAGGGAGTGTGAGGACAACTAGCAAGGGAGCTTTACTCAGGTGTGCTGAGAAAATAGTTAACCTTTAAAGTATACTGTTACAAGCACTACACTGAAAACATTGTATGCACTGTACTTTTAAATCTTCACAATAAGCTCAAGAAATGAAGTATCCTTGATTGGCCCAAGGGATAATTATACTCATACCCATGTCAATCTCATTTCAGAATGTGACGTCTTACTTAAAACACCACACTGATTTTTCTGTTGTCTTTATTAATTTGTATTTCTTGCTCCACATGGGGAATATTTAGTAGAGAGAGTTATTGCCTGGCATGCAAACTTAGTATCTCGGCAATCTGCTATTACAATGTGGGATCTGTGAACCAAGTTGTGTGTGTTCCTGAAATATGGATGGGCCGTGGCACTGTCATGGCACATGCTCAACTGTCAGCTAGGAATAAATGGCTAATGGGATACACATCTGTCAAGACAGCACTGATGGCCTCTGTGATGGAGAGAGCTTTTATTTTCTGAGAGAAAGTTGGACGCAATTCTGCTTTGCAGTCATGAACTTGTGCAATCTTGGGCATTATACTTGCTTCTTTAGAGCCTCATACTTTGTAGATGAAGGACCTTCCACTGTGCTTGCAGAAGTAAGCTACCATGCCAAAAGAGAGACAAAGAAAAGAAATGGCCAAGGACTTTTAAGAGTAAAGAGCTCACATTTGGAATGGGAGTCTTATTCATGAATGGGGGAAAAAAAGTATTCTAACAGTTATGTATACTTGGAGTTTAACTATAATCTCAGAGTCCCTTTGGTCCTAAGCTAGAGTAGCTTCCTGCACCAAAGAATCTGTAAGATCATATATTTGGGTTGTTTTATGGTCCTTAGTCCTTCATGGTATTTAGTAATTTGCTCTGCAGCAATGGAATACTAACTCCACCGGGTAAACAGAAACAAGAATTAGTCACCATTCCCTGCTTTGAAACTCACAGAACTGTTAAAAAATTTGCCTCCATAAAACCATCACAAGGAAAAGTGGCTTGACATACAAGTTTGTGGCTTATCGGAATGTTTCTGTGGAATGAGTCGTGAGGACAACTGTTCTAATGTCAAGTTCTGGTGCCAACTGAAGTGGTGGTTCTGGGAGCAGCACTCCTTGTATCAGTTCAGTTCTCTTTGTTCTCATGATTCAAGGACAGGGCAACACAAACCCTTGCTTTTTTAGCAGTACACACAGTTATTCATCTCTTTCAATCAGATAAGAATCTCGGTGAAAATCCATTGCCTCAATTGATGTTTGGAAACAGTGCATGAGCCTAGACAGCCTGCTTTATTCTCTTTTCAGAATGGACTGGATTTGGGTATTTCCTTTCTCCGTGACACAATTATCGGATGGAGGATGATAAGCACTCAGAAAATCTCTATTCATTTCAATTAACTACACCTGAAACAGGAACATTCTTGACCTCGGCATTTTCATTTAGAACTTAGTGATTCAATAGAAAGACATCAAATTATATCCACTGTTAATTTTAAATTAACTCAAAGCATTTAATTAACACCTCTTCAAACAGAAAAGGAACGAGGATACTTTACAGCAAAGGCAATGAAGACCACTTAAGAGAATTTTGTAAATCAAATTTAAACACTGTATCTCTTCAAACTCTTTCACAATTAAGAATATTCAGGGTAGTGCTATATATAAAGCAATTAACAGCTCTGGGGAGTGAGTGAGGGAAGGATTCCAATGAAGATTTGATTAAATGTTGAAGTGAGGCTGGGGGCTGTCTTCTCCAGCAGAATAGAGATGCCTGGTCCCTTAGATACAAGCTGAAACAAGAAAGACAGATGAAAACAAAACAACAGGAATAAAACAACCCCCTCCCCTAAACTATCAAGCTTACTGAAGACCAAAAAGTCTCAGTGAACATACTGGAAGCCTGGTCTAATGTTAGGTTCTGAGGTGTTTTGTTTTTATTTGGGAGAAAACTAGAGGCTGGACCAGTGAAACACAGGCTTATGCTATGGTTCAGATTAAGTCATTCCGTATCTTTGCTCTTCATTTTCCCCTCAAATAATGTGTACCATGTATGTTGAATCAACAGCTTACAAGATGAATGTGCGAAGCTTTAGCAGTGTTTTATGCATGTCATTTAATGGTCCATGCATTGGGAACTGAGCTCTTGATATAGCCTTTAAGAGAGGTATTGAGAGGAGATGAGGGAGGGAGCCACAGCCAGAATACAAATAGAATAAATTATAATAAATGGTAACAATAAAAAAAATGAAATAAAAAGACTTAGAGTATGGAGGCAACAAGACCATTCAGTGTTTGAGAGCATGCAGCAGACAAGCCAGGGATATACCTGGAAACAACAGAAAAGAAACTGAGAACTCGCAGGTTTTGTTCTTCTCCAACATCCATACACACAGTGAAGCAAACACACACCATACAATTAATTATTCCAAAGAAAGTGCTGAAGCTTGCTAACAAATGACTAGAACTAAGACACCCCAACTTTTGGAGTGATAAATGATGTACTTCTGGCAGTTCTTTCATGGGGCAAACTCTTCTTCCTAAGTTATCCAAACATCAGTATTTTGTTATAGAAGCAGAAAATGGGGGTAAGTCAGCATTCCAAGCACAACCTCTTCCTTGGGTTGTTGGTGTATGCTAAAGTACACAGATTAGTTTTTAATGGAAATATCACTTTTATGAAAGGATGGTTAAGTAGACTCAATTAGGCTTTTTTTTTTTTCTTGGTGTTTTTGCTCACTAATGGGCTTTGGGAGCCACCTAAGTGATTGCCCTCACTGCTCCGTTGACAAAAGGATCTCTTGTTCTTAGACAAGATCTGGGACTCTGTTGAGCAAAGCACATACATGTCAGGAAGCCCCAGATGAGGTGATCGCGAAGGACCTTCCTGGCTCAACATCCTTTGAATTTTCATAGTTTTGTCTGCTCTTTGGCTCTAGGTACATTCATGAGCTGTAAAGATGCTAATCGGAAGAACACTTTTGACAGTAATTTACTAAGTCTCCTTGATGAGGATATTTAATTAAATATTCATTAGTTTCAAGGCTAAGCCTTGTTAACCATGGATTGATTTCAAGTGCACATTGAACAACCTTCATTTTAAAAATTCTCTTTATTCTTGCAAACTGTGTGTTCACTTCATCTAAAAAGTAAGGATGATAAACTGAAAGAGACAAAATTCTTTCAATATTTTTTGCTTTAATTGCTACTTTTTAGTTCTGTCCATTAGTTTACCTGGTAAAAGAAAAACTGTTAGGCTGAGAAAGAATTATGACTAGCTCACATGATAAAAGCATAGTGCATAAAACACATACGGTGTAGTGCAATGGTTGATGAAGACCATTGTAATGAGATGGTGCAGATTCAGCTCAGCTTTGCTGTAAGACAACTGCAAGACCCGGGTAACTTATCCAAACGCTCTAACATGCTTAACTCTTATTCCTAAGCTGTGCACTTACTGAGAATTAACAAAAGCTGTGATTATATCACAGCATCTTCACTTCCCGCAACTATCCCAAAGTTTGTTAACATCTTTAACCTACTGAAGACTAGTAAAAACTAAGTATACTCAATTCTCTTCAATTAATGGAAATGCATTTTCTATAGAGTGATTTCTATATGATTTCATATGGTTTCATATGAAAGTGCAGTCACTGCAAACTGGTTTCCTCTTTCTCTTCCCTTAAGGACAGCAATGGGTCACTAGCATCCTCATATGTACGTTATCTCTATTTGCACAGTGACCAAAATACCAAAACACCTTAAATTTTTGGATACACCATTACTCAGACGCACAGTTCCTTTCTGTGCAATAGAGAAATAACTTTGCTCATTAGCCTCTCCTGATTTTCTTTCTTTCTCCCGATTTTCTTTCTCTTTCTTTTCTTTCTTTCTTTCTTTCTTTCTTTCTTTCTTTCTTTCTTTCTTTCTTTCTTTCCTTCTTTCTTTCTTTCTTTCTTTTTTAATATTAATTACAGTTTATTCACTTTGTACCCCAGGTGTAGTTCCTTCCCTCATTCCCTCCAAATCCCACCCTACCTCCCATGCCTGCGCCCCTCTCCAAGTCCACTGATACAGGAGGCCCTCCTCAGCTTCCATCTGAACCTAGCTTATCAGGTCTCATCAGGACTGTGGCCTGGTAAGGTTGTTCCCATATCAGGGAAAGAGCCAGGGACTAATTCATGTCAGAGACAGTCCCTGTTCCCATTACTAGTTACATCTGTGCAGGGGTTCTAGGTTATCTTCATTCATGGTCCTTAGTTGGAGTATCAGTCTCAGAAAAGACCCCTGGACCCAGATTTCTTGGTTCTGTTTCTCACCTTGAGGAGCTCCTGTCCCCTTGAGGTCTTTCTCTCCCTGTCTTCTTTCATAAGATTCCCTGAACTCTGCCCAAAGTTTGGATATGAGTGTCAGCATCTGCTTTAATACCCTATTGTTAGAGTCTTTCAGAGGCCTTCTGTGGTACATTTACACAATGGAATGCTACACAGCAATTAAAAACAAGGAAATAATGAAATTTGTGGGCAAATGGTAGGGTCTAAAAACGGTCATCCCGAGTGAGGTATCCCAAAAGCAGAAAGAAGCCCATGGTATATACTCACTTAAAGTGGATATTAGACATATAATATAGGATAAACATACTAAAATGTGCAAACCTAAAGAAGCTAAGCAAGAAGGAGTATCCTGGGTAAGATGATCAATCCACACTCAGAAATTACATATATTTTAAAAGTCTTAAGTCATGAACTGCCAGGCCTGTTAAACCCTGTGGTGTGCCATCGTATCCCCTTCAAAAATACGGCTTCATTTAAGGGGAATCAATGCATTTGTCATCATACCAATTTCTTGAACCTACTGACCACCCGAACATGTCATTGCTTGAGAAGGACATAGGGTTGTCATCTCACCCTCACTCGGTGACCTTCCCACTTCAAAGCTCCGAATCTACTTTCTGGGATTCAATTGAGACTGCACTACACCTTTTTTTCCCTTATACTCAGTCCCATTTCTTGCTTCCTTCATCTTCAGGATATTTCTTGAAAAAACAGAACTTGTATACACATCCATTTTATACAGGTTGCTCAAGAACAACCAGAAGAACTCAATAAATTGGGAATTGTGCTCTTTATGTTGACAGGAGGATATGAAAGAAAGTTTATAGGCAGCTTAGTGCATACGAATTATATCTTAGATAAACTTAACCATAAGCATATAGTGTTTTTTTTTAGATTTATACTTTAATTATATCATTTTCTCTTCCTTTTCCTCTCTCCAAATCCTCTCATATACTCCTTTATACTCTCTTTCTAATGCATGATTTATTTCACTAATTATAATTGAATGTGCATATGTATATAATGATATATATTCTCAAATATAAGCTGTTCATTCTTCATAATGTTGGTTTTATATACATTTTTAGAGCTGACCATTTTGCCCTGGACAACCAAATGGGGAAAATAGCCTCTCTCAAGCATTTTAAAAATGTGACAAAAGTCAGTATTGGAAAAATCTCTGTTACTTCATGCAGTCACTTCAAAAAAAGAGTGATATTGACACCTAAGATTGAGCCCAACACTAGATAATATGAGAAGTAGCCAATATTTCTTTTTTATTTAATTTTCATTTACTATTTCTTCCTCAAAAGTAAATTTTACTCTTTACAAAAATGTGATAGGCTATTGTTTTGTACTAACAACACTCTTTTGCTTTACAGAAGCTTTTCAGTTTCATGAGGTTCCATTTATTGATTATTGATCTTAGAGCCTGTGCTCTGTTCAGGAAGTTGTCTTCTGTGTCAGTGAGTTCCAGGCTCTTCCCCACTTTTTCTTCTAACCAATTTACTGTGTCTGCTTTTATGTTGAGGTCTTTGATCTACTTGGACTTTAGCTTTGT
This sequence comes from Psammomys obesus, assembly GCF_907164565.1. NCBI lineage: Eukaryota > Metazoa > Chordata > Mammalia > Rodentia > Muridae > Psammomys > Psammomys obesus. The sequence goes on from NW_026596046.1 coordinate 29,762,180, forward strand.
GCAGGGTGATGAATATGGATCTATTTGCATTTTTCTGCATGTAGACTTCCAGTTATACCAGTACTATTTGTTGATGATGCTGTCTTTGTTCCATTGAATAGTTTTGGCTTCTTTGTCAAAAATCAAGTATCCATAAGTGGGTGGATTTATTTCTGGGTCTTCTATTTGGTTAATTGATCCACCCTTCTATTTCTATGGCAGTACCAGGCAGTTTTTATTATTATTGCTCTGTAGTACAACTTGAGATCAGGGACAGAGATATCTCCAGATGATGTATTGTTGTACAGGATCATTTTGGAAATTATGTGGGTTTTGTTTTTCCATATGAATTTAAAAATTTTTCTTTCAAGTCTGAGAAAGAATCTTCACCAACCCTATATCTGACAGAGGACTAATATACAGAATATATAAAGAACTAAAAGTTAAAAAGCAACAAATCAAGTAATCCAATTAAAAATGGGGTACAGAGCTAAACTGAGAATTCTTTGTAGAGGAATATAGAATGGCAGAGAAACACCTAAACAAATGCTCAACATCCTTAGACATCAGGGAGATGCAAATCAAAACGACCCTAAGATTTTACCTTATACCCATCAGAATGGCTAGGATGAAAAACTCAAGTGAAAACACATGCTGAAGAGGTTGTGGAGAAAGGGGAACCCTCCTCCATTGCTGGTGGGAGTGTAAACTTGTATAAGCACTGTGGAAATTAATTTGGTGCTTTCTTAGACAACCAGGAATAGTGCTTCCTCAAGATCCAGCTATACCACTCCTAAGCATATATTCAAAATATGATCAAGTATACAAAATGGACAGTTGTTCAACCATGTTTGTAGCAGCTTTATTCATAATAGCCAGAACCTGGAAACAACCCAGATGTCCCTCAGTTGAGGAATGGATATAGAAATTGTGGTACACTTACACAATGGAATACTAATCAGCAATTAAAAAACAAGGAAATCATAAAATTTACAGGCAAATGGTGGGATCTAGAAAAGATCATCTTGAGTGAGGTATCCCAGAAGCAGAAAGACACACATGGTATATACTCGCTTATAAGTGGATACTAGACCTATAACATAGGACAAACATACTAAAATCTGTATGCCTAAAAAGCTAAACAAGAAGGAGGGCCTGGGGTAAGATGATCAATGAGCCTGATGACCAACTGATGGGCAGAGTGAATGGAATTTTATGTAAGAAGTGGGAAATAGTAAGACCTGGAGAGGACAGGAACTCCACAAGGAGAGCAACAGAACAAGAAAATTTGAACACAGGGAACTTCCCAGAGACTCATACTCCAACCAAGGACTCTCTGTGGAGATAACCTAGAACCCTGACAATGCAGCCACTTCTGATGAGAACTGATAGACTAAGATTAGAAAGAAGGAGAGAAGGACCTCCCCTATCAGTGGACTTGGGGAGGGGCATGCATGCAGAAAGGGGGGAAGGGTGGGACCGGGAGGGGAGGAGGGAGGGGCTTATGGGGGAATGCAAAATGAATAAAGTGTAATAAAAAAAGAAAGACAAATGGGATGGACATTGGAAGTAGGAGAAAACAACAAACAGGACAGGAGCCTACCACAGAGGGTCTCTAAAATATTCCACCTAGCAGTGTATCAAAGCAGATGCTGAGACTCATAACCAAACCCTGGGCAGAGTGCAGGGAATCATATGAAAGCAGGGGAAGTTATTAATACCTGCAGAGGACAGGAGCTCCACAAGGACCAAATATATCAGGGCACAGGGGTCTTTTCTGAGACTGAATCTCCAACCAAGGACCATCTATGGATATAACCTAGAACCCCTGCTTGGATGTAGCCCATGGCAGCTCAGTATCCATGTGGAAGTCCCTAGTAAGGGGAACAGAGATCATCTCTGACATGAACTCAGGGGCTGGCTCTTTGACCTCTCCCCCACCCCCCAAGGGAGGTGCAGCCTTGCTAGGCCACAGAGGAGGAAATTGAAGGCTAGTACTGATGAGACCTGATAAGCTAGGGTCAGATGAAAGAGGAGGAGGACCTTCTGTAACAGTGGACTCAGAGAGTTACAGGGAGGAGATGAAGGAGGGAGGGTGGATTGGGAGGGAATGAGGGGAGGGGGTTATAGCTGGGATACAAGGTAAATAAACTGTAATTAATATAAAAAATAAAGATTAAAAAACAATTTAAAAATGTGATATTATTTTCCATATCTCTGTTTCAAATATCCTGGAAATTAATGATAATATTAACATGGACATCATAGAATAGCTAACAGATTAACAATAAAAATATATCACTAATCATAGCTCATGTATGTGTTACCAGAACCTGCTGAAACATTCCTATGCATTCCTCTTTTAGCACAAAGACATCAAGCTTGTTTTAAAACTGATCTTGAGCTGTTCATCCATCTTTTCATTTAACATACATGTAATTAGAGTATCTACCATAAGCATGGTCATTGTTGAAATTATGTATCATTATGGAATTGTTTTTGACATCAAATAAATTATGCTTCCAGGAAGAAATAGATCTGTAAGTAAACATTTAAAGTTATGTCACATTTTTTCGATAGAAGAACACATGTATATTTTGGGAGCCTACAAGAACAGCAATTGATCTGTAAGAGCTAAGGCCCTTCTAATGAACTGAAGTCAGATTTGACCTTGATTCCAAAGGGAAAGCAAAAGCTTTTCAAAATTACTAAATATTTGAAGAAAATTCTCAGGCAGAAAAAAACAACTACAAAGGCCTGCAGGCATTCCAAAACCCAAAATATCCAAGATTCCACAAGTAATCTTTCAGCTTGAACTATATAATCTTTGTGCTTAAAGGAAATGATGGAAAGAAGCACATGGAATCGGAGTGATCAAACTTTATCAAGTTTCTCCATGAGTAGGTGGGTGTTCCACAAATTACTCCAGTGATGCTACTAGATTCTTTCAAATCTGATTTAAGAGCCACAACAATCCTTATTTTATAGTTTTAAAATAAAGGCACAAAAAGGTGGAACAACTTGTTTAAAGGTTATATTTATATCCAATGACTACACAGTTATTTTACTCAAAGTAGCCAGGCTGTACCTGCTTTACTTTGTCATTATTTTCAGATGATTGTTGCATCAAAGCAGTACTTCCTGTTGCATACATATTGATGGTTAAAGAAAACAATTTGGCCATATAAGACCAAAAAGTATATTAAAAAGCCAAAAAAAAAATTGGTTGATCTGAACAAAATCAATGGTAGCAAGGTGACCCAATATTAATTATATCCATGCTTAATAACCAACAGCAGAATTTAAAAATTTTACCCTATAAATTGATTTTATATAAAATTGTTATGATTATAATTACAAATACTTATTTTTGGTATGTATATATTTGTGGAGCATGGAAACGTATCTGTGTTTGATTGTATGTGAGCACATGCATGTGCTCTGGTATCATATAACTGTTAAAGTCAGAAGTCAACATCAGATATCCTCTGTGATATACTACACTTTATTCACTGACCATTGTTTCCCCCTATATACTCTCTTTTCTGTTAATCTGATGAAATACTTCAACAAACAAAATCTGAGGGAGAAAGAATTTGTTCCTGCTCATAGTTCAAGGATACGCTGGCTCATTGTAGCTTGAAGCAGCTAGTAATGAGTATCTATGATTAGGAGACAGAAAAGGATGAACACCTTTTCTGCTGTCCTGCTCACTTTCTCTCCACTCTGTAGTCCAGGATCCCCCTGCTTAGTGACTAGCCTTTCACACAATAAAGATGGATCTTTCTAGCTCAGTTAATGTAAAATTATGTGCTTTCTGTTTTACCTGCTCTAGCTCCCAAACCACAGCACGGAGATCATTATGTTTATTAATAATAACTTTAGACACATTAGGTGGGCAAATCCTTAGTGATATCAGTCCAAATTAGGCCAAGTAATCCTGATGCTGGCTTACTTCCCAACCATGTGGACCATTACCTGCCATCTTCATCTCACCCCAGCTTCTCTTTCTCCATCCCTGTCCTCATGGTGACTCCCTCATGGTACTTCCTGCTCTTCACTTGGGGTCCCCTTGTTGGAAAGCACAAGTCCAACCTTAACTCTCTTGTCTAGTTATAAGCTGTTCAGAGCTTTGTTAACCAATCAGAGGTAATGAAGAACATTTTTTTTTTATACAAAATTGAGAGAGGAGAAGCTTCAGTAACAATGACAGTGCTAACGACTGGACTGCAACCAGATCTCTGGGTACAGAAATCAGCATTTGAATACATAGTGCACAAAACATCCTCCACCAAGTAAACTCAATGAGTTATTACCAATGGGAATGTGTAGAGGCCTGTTCTCATGGTGACTGTAGACTCTCTTAAAATGACAATTATCCTCTGAGTCATCACTCTAGTACTCAGATATTTACTTTAATATCATAGCCCAACTTCTCACCAACTTTAAGAGTTTGTAGAGGTACCTAACTTAGCAAGAGTGTTTCCATTTTAAGCGGAAGTATGTGACAAATAGATAAAAAGATAAACGATAGGTGTATCACATTATTCTTTCCTAGTAACTTTAGTAATGATTAATTTAATTAATCTGATTATTGAAATTCTGCAGGTTCTTCCTAAAATCTAGCCCTCTTCTCCTTTTGCTTTAAAGATAGTTCGAAAATACAATTCTGTGTCTATAGATTAAAATGCTAATGACTGGCAAAGGAAAGCTTTTTCCTGAAAAACATTCTTTTCCTTTTTTGATGTGCATTGAAAATATTCCTTTCACTGAAGTCATTTTGTTTAAAACTCAGTAACTTTGACCTTACAAAGTCAATATTGTTGTTTGTATGCCTTGAATTTGGCAAGAAATGAGGTCTCAAGCACTGAAGCAAATCTTTTTCTGTCTCCCTTGATATATTTTTGCAGCTTTCAAGAAAATCTTTTGTGTATTTGACTCCTTTATCCATATCTCAATTCGCAGTTACCAGATTTGCATGTTCACATTCACATTCTCATTTGTCAGACTTATACATAACATGGCCTTCATGCACATGTGTGACAGAAAATATTCTGTTTATAAAGAAGATGCATTTCTTATCTATAACTATCTGAGACCAAATATAAATTCAATGATTAAACTCCACTGATATAAAACTCTAAGTGTTGGAAAAGGGTGTGGTGGGCCTGAAATACTGAAATCTGCTCTACAAGAATGCTCCCCAGTGGGTCAAGACTTTCAGGAGAATGCCGTCTGAAGGATATCCCAAAGTTGCGATAGTTAGGAAAAGAATAGGCAGATGGTGCTAGTCATGCTGAAGGAGAGATGGGCCTATGAGACTGGCATATGTGAAGTGAGTGTTTGGCAGCTTGGAGAATGTGACTTTACAGTTGAGTTACCCTGAAACCTAGAGAGCCATGTCCTGAGGTGTTATCATGGGAAGCCTGATGGATGCTGAAGAGAAGTTCAAAGGTAAATATCTCCTGGTTCTCAACTATGTCTGCCATGTGAGCATGGGCATTTCTAACTTAGCTGGCCCTGTCTTCTGAAGGGTAAACAACGATGAGGGCACTTACGGAGTCAGTCGTTCTGCATGTTGCTGTGATTATAATATAGAGAGTTTAGGGGTATATTTTAGTAACATAAAAAGGTTCTCTGCATCCATAATTTTTATCTTATTGACAAGTGGTATAGGGTGGTGTGTGTGTGTGTGTGTGTGTGTGTGAATATATAAGAGAGAGAGAAAGAGAGATTTACATGCAAAGGTAAATTTAATATTGAATGTTTAAGTCTTATTTTAAACCTGTAAGTTTTTAATGACTTTTTCTTAATTTTCTGTTGAAAACACAACACAACTTTTAGCATATTACCTTTACCCCCCTCATGTGTGTGTCTGTGTGTATATGTGTCCAAATTTAACACTTAAAAGAAGTTTTTTTTATTTTTCCAATTTTCGAGAATGTTGTAAAATTGTGGGTTGGTTATTATCTAGCAAAAAGTACAGCCATTTGCAATTAGAAAGTAGACTCTCTCTTTAATTTTCTCTGTTGAGCAAAATTATTTCATAATTATATTGTTAAAGAAAATCAAAATTCTAAGGGGAACAGGGGCTGTCTCTGACATGAACTCAGTGGCTGGCTCTTTGATCACTTCCCCCTGAGGGGGGAGCAGGCCACAGCGAAGAAAATACAGCCAGTCCTGATGAGACATGATAGGCTAGGGTCAGATGGAAGGGAAGGAGGACCTACCCTATCAGTGGACTTGGAGAGGGGCATGGGAGGAGATGATGGAGGGAGGGTTTACTCAGGATGATCTTTTCTAGGTCCCACCATTTACCTGCAAATTTCATGATTTCCTTTTTTTTTTTTTTTTTTTAATTGCTGAGTAGTATTCCATTGTGTATATGTACCACAGTTTCTGTATCCATTCCTCAACTGAGGGACATCTGGGTTGTTTCCAGGTTCTGGCTTTTACGAATAAAGCTGCTACAAACATGGTTGAACAAATGTCCTTGTGTACTTGAGCATCTTTTGGATATATGTCTAGGAGCGGTATAACTAGATCTTGAGGAAGCCTTATTCCTAATTGTCTGAGAAAGCATCAGATTGATTTCCAAAAGACACACATGGTATATGCTCACTTATATAGACCTATAAGATAGAATAAACATACTAAAATCCATACACCTAAAGAAGATAAACAAGAAAGAGGACCTGGGGTAAGATGATCAATCCTCACTTAGAAAGACAAATGGGATGGACATCAGAAATAGGAGAAAACAAGTAACAGGACAGGAGCCTACCACAGAGGGCCTCTGAAAGACTCTGCCTAGCAGTGTATCAAAGCAGATATTAAGACTCATAACCAAACCTTCGGCAGAGTGAAGGGAATCATAAGAAAGAAGGGGGAGTTAATATGACCTGCAGAGGGCAGTAGCTCCACGAGGACCAAATATATCTGGGCACAGGGGTCTTTTCTGAGACTGATTCTCCAACCATGGACCATGTATGGATATAACCTAGAACTTTTGCTCAGATGTAGCCCATGGCAGCTCATTATCCAATTGGGTACCCTAGTAAGGGGAACAGGGACTATTTCTGATATGAACTCAGTGACTGGCTCTTTGACCTCCCCACCCACCCACCGACCCACCGAAGGAGGAGCAGCCCTGGTAGGCCACAGAGGAGGACTTTGCAGCCAGTCCTGAAGATACATGATAAATCAGGGGCAGATGAAATGGGAAGAGGACCTCCCCAATCAGTGGACTTGGAGAGGGGTATGGGAGGAGATGACAGAGGGAGGGTGGAATTGGGAGAGAATGAGGGGGTAGGATACAGCTGGGATAAAAAGTTAATAAACTGTAAATAATATTAAAAAATAGGAAAAAAAAGAAAATTAAACCCCCACAGTTGCCTAAAAGCAAATCTACCCCTCCATGCATGATCTTTCTGTTTGAATCTAAGTCTGAAAACTCTATGACAGAATGAGAAATTTTATTTTAAAGTATTTTGCATCTTTATATCAAATGTGGTTACATTCTGAAAGTCACTAAATGTAGAATACAAACAGAGCACCCTCCCAAAAAGACCATCAAGGCAGCTTGCTCGCTACTATTTACACATGTTTCTGACACAGTTTACTGGGGAATGAGATGAGATAAGTGGAGATGTTTGTTACTAAACTCGGTTCCATGCATTTCAGCTACATCAGTGAAAACAGTTTTCTGGATTCTAAGTGCTTAGAGAATGAATTATTGAAGTGTGAAAGTGGAACTGTGTACTGAAAATTGCAAAACAGACAGAGGCTGGCTGGCTGGTCTGCTTTATCAGAGAAGCTCTTTTTTTTCTTTCTTTCTTTTTCTCTTTTCCTCTTTTCTTAAAAATTTACAGGTAACCCTTAAAGGAGCCTCCTCCTCCTTATTGGAATCTAACACCCCACCATTGTTCTCCTGTCTTTCCTGTCTCTTGCCCCTGGATAACATATCCTGTACCTAATATGCTGTAAATGTTAATGAATTCAGTGTCCTTTCTTCTACTATCTGCTGTGTTTTAATTGCCATATATTCTATAATTGTGTATATATTTTCCAAATCTCAAACCTGTACACTGTTTATGGCAAATGCCTAGCCATGCACTGTATACCACACCAGGATAAGTAAGCTTGCTGAACTATGGACTGAATGAACAGCTACTCCGTATTTTGTGGCCTTAATCAGTCTTTTCTTCTTGATCTCTCTCCCTCCCTTTCTCTCTTCCTTCCTTGATACACACGCTCACACACACACATACTACATTACATATGAAATGTGATTTTAATTATGATTTTATTTTTTTTGTCTACCTCTGTATACATATAAAACTTCAGGAATGTCTTAGTCCTTAGTGTTTTCCTGGGCTATAAACCAAGCCTGGATTAGGATTTATATAAAAGCAGATGAAAAAAAGGAAATGATTTTGAAACTGAGGATTTATCAGCTAACCTCTGTCTCTATTGAGAAAAATATTATATTTACAATTACTAATTTAATCATTCTAACAGTGATTGATTATTATTTTGTTGTTTTTATGGGAAGGAAAATGAAGCTAAAGATCACACAAATTCTTGATAGCAAGAAGAAAATTTAAGGCTGTTCATGAGTCTTTGGTGAGAGCAAGGCAAAGACTTCTTATCAGTGTAAGGGTTATAAAAGTAATCTACAAGCGGTGTTTTAACATCAGACATTTCTACCAACCTCTGAAAACCACCCGATTAAGTCTTAAAAATAGTTATGTAGAATTAGTAAACTCCAAAAAACATCTCATAAGACCACTGCCTTACTCAAGTTCAGAAGCAGAGGGGATGACCTGGATCCTCTCCCTTTTTCCCAACCAACTGCAGACAGATGAAATTATGCTAGTAAAACTTAGAAAACCTAAAGGAATTCTATAATTATAATTAAAACTTTATTATAAAGTACATAACTCAGAGCCAAACAAGTACAAGTGATCCCTGGGAAAGAAAGACCCAGTGTCTCCCTTTTCTATTGAGATATTTTATACATACTTAAAATCATGGTTCATGAAACTTCGAAGCATAGTTTTAAATCCATCAAACAGGGACCCTTAGTTCAGAGGCAAGAAACTTAAGTAACAAAAGTAAGTAGACCACAAAAGAAATATATTAGTTCAAGCAGCCCGGTTTTCAGACCTACTAAGACATTTACTCCAAAAGAATGTATATTATAAGGCAACCGAGGGCATTTGGCTCCAAGAAAAATATGCATCTCACAATACAATGTTATAATTTAAAGTTAAATATAGACTATATGCCTAATATTAAAGTGAAAATTATTTCTGAATATAGCAGAAAATTAATTGCAGAGTCATAGATTGTGGAACATACCTATAATTCGAGCAATCAGAATGGTGAAATGGAAAGATTGTGAGGTCAAGAAAAGGTAAGGCTTATATCTAATTCAAGACAAGACTGGATACATTCAAAGCCCTGTCTTAGAATTAATAAATAAGTAAATTACTTGAAGATAAGAAGAAAAAATCCACTATTTAATACTATCTCATTAAACTGTCTACCAGAATGCAGATAATTTGCATACATATATTTTTATTTTTTATTTAAAAATATTTTCATATACTACATTTTGGTCCTAGTTTTCTCTTTCCCTAGCTCCTCTCAGATACTACCCTTCTCCATATCTCCCCAATTTCATGGTATTTCTTTCAAAAGAAAAACCCACAAGCCAAAACAAACCAATAAACGAATAAGCAAAGCACACAAAAACACAGAGTCTGTTGGGTTTTACCACAGTGTCACTCCACAGGAGAAAACGTTTTCCTTCCTCTTGATTGCAAGTATCTCTTACAAATATCTTCTTGGTTAGAGACAGGACTTTGTGCTCACTTTCCTTGCACCATTCGGGGATTGTGTTTGACTCGAGCTTGTCCAGGGCTTAGGCATGGTGTCACAGTCTCCATGAGTTCATATGTGCCTCAGCCCTGTTGTATCTAGAAACCAGTGTTCTAGGCGATATTCATGACTTCTGGCTCTTACAGTATTTGGCATATATAATGTTGAAAAAGAAGAATACGGACACAGGAAGTTGGCTCGGTGGTAAAGGTCTTTGTCTTATAAGTCTGAAGTCCTGAGTCTTTCCTTGGAGCAATGGTGGCCAAAGAGAACCAGCTTCAGGGAATTGTTCTCTGACTGGCACATGTGGGCTAAGCCATGGATATACCCTCTGCACACATCACACATGTGCATATTCACAACAATAATGTTAAAAAGACAACAATAAAATCAAGGCAACATCCTTTTTTCAGGACCACATAAACATTTATTTCAGCATAATTAAATATCTTTAAATAATTATAGCTAAGTAAATAGAATTAATCATTTCTATGCTCCACATCTTTATTTTGATGCTAAGTTTGTACATATTAAAACTAGTTTTATTGTTCACCACTGTATTCCTAGCATCAAGTGTAGTATTTAATACCTAGTTAGAACTTTATATGCCTTGTTGAAAGCATAAATTAATAAACGTGAGAAGCCCAGTTTTCAATCTTGAACTCAATGTTTTCTTTGAGAATATTTACTTAACATTTCCAAGTATCTTCTCCCTACATGCTTATAATAGCACTAACTTCTTTGAGTCATAGGGATATTTTAAAGAAGATAATGCTTACAGAGCACTTATAAGCATAACAAGTAGTATAGATTCAACTAAAGTTATATACTATTAGTATATAAACTGCATTTAAATGGTGCAGACTATCAAAAATAGAGTCTGTATTGTTCAACTTAAACCACTCACAGTGTTCCTTCATCAGATATCTAGATTAAATTGTCTCCACTCAGGTGATTTTCTTGCACGTGTCGATACTCAGGTTACTTTAAAGAATCTGTAAATGCATAAATAGAAATATGCTTTTAAGTTCAATACACATGAAAAATATTCTGGTGAATAAACTATAATTCCAGCACTAAAGGTTTGTAATGTGTTTGTGGGAAGTATCTAAATAGATCTTTTGAATGAAGAAGGCTCTAACCATTAACAATCACATGTTTACACAAGCAGACACCACAAAGGCAGCCCCTGTGGTTGTCTATACCATGAGACAACAAGCATGAGATAGACTGCTAAAAGCTTACTTACATGCTCATTGCTTTTATTATTTGAAGGTATTCCTAACATAATTCTGTACCCATATCTCATGTGGAGAGACTAGTGGGATTTTAAGGATTTTCCTAGATCTGTGCATCTCAAGATAAACATGCATGTTTCTCAGTTCGTTTTTCAATGTCTCTGATATATCTCTTTTTCCCTCAATCCATCCTTTTAATGTTTGTGTGTTTGAATGTACCTTAAATTTCACTTATCAGGTGATGGAAGTTATCCCAAATATTTACAGTTGGAAGTTGCCATGGGGATTTTTATTCTGAGAGTAGTTATGCTACAAAGATGATAATCACCTTTTGAGGAACTAAAAGTCTCATTCACTAAGATGGTGCTAACTTCTTTACCTCGGTCCACTGTTGTGGAGATTAAGGACTGTGATACATATCTAAATCCAAAATTACTCCCTAGCAAAATCTGGGTGCTCAGTATCTCTCTGTTTTCTCCTGCTTCTCTGTTGAGTATGTCTGCACACATGCCATTTACTTTTCTTGTTCTAGATTAATTTATTTTATTTGTATGAATGTTCTGCCTGCATGTGTGTGACCACATGACTACCAAGGTTGTAAGAGGATATTGGATCTCCTGGAACTGGACTAACAGACAGTTGTTAGCCACTTTGTGGGTTCTGGGAATTGAACCCAGATCTTCTTCAAGAGCAACAAGCACTCTAAACTGCTGAGCCTTCTTCCTGACTCCAAACATGAGCCATTTCTATCATCTCCACTGCAAGTTGCACACACAACTTAATTTCTGAGGAAATGGCTCCAGAACTCCCCAGATGGAATTTGGAAATAGTATTGCAAGAAACACACAGCAGGACCTAAGACATACTGTGCTGTGTTTGCATAAGAGAGTTCATAGCGTCCTTTATGTCTGTGTCAACTGCCCTCCCAGTCCCGAGACCTAAGCTCAGGCTTTATCACTGCACAGAGACTTTGCTGTCCCAAAGGTTTTACAAACTGTTACAAATTAGAATCCGCAAGGGAAGGGCTCACCAGAGGACATCACACATGAGGTTATCAGTTTTTTTCTTTTGAAGTTGGGCTTCATATCTTTTTCTCATTACAATCATTACTTTGAAATATGATATTTTTAAACAGTAATTTTCTAGAACAAAGGGGATAATACCATATTTCAAAAGCTTTACTGTGAAATTAAACCTTTGAACTACTGTGAAAGAAATTATTCCCTCAAGGCTGCAAGGCTTAAAGGTTATTAAAAATTTAATTTTAAAGAAGGCATCCAGGAAAAAAAAGTATATAAATGCTACTTAGAACCCAGATTGCCCAATTTAATAACTCCCATTGCTCCTTATTTTTAAATAATCTGGAAATGTTAACAAATTCCCTCTTTGTGTGTGTGTGTGTGTGTGTGTGTGTGTGTGTGTGTGTGTGTGTGTGTG
>NW_026596046.1:29774728-29806206 GCF_907164565.1 Psammomys obesus
GTGTGTGTGTGTGTGTGTGTGTGTGTGTGTGTGTGTGTGTGTGTGTGACAAATCAGTGTGTCAACAGATGTTGGCACTTCTGTATGACCTACATCATCTGTTTTCTACTGAAAGGACACATAAGGCAATGACTCAACTCACACTCCGGGTCGATCATTTAGCATAGGCATCTCCGTGCAGAAGATCCACCATACCCAAGAAGGGGTATTGCAAAGATCATTAGGATCTGAGAAGATGGCTCAGTATAAAACATTTACTGCATAAGCATGAGGGCTCTGGCAAAGATCTTCAGCACCTACGCCAACCCCAGGCATGGCGGAATATGTTGATAGCCCCTCTCCCTTTCCTTAAGGCCACAAGTATGATGTGATGTGCTTGTTGTCTAGACAGTCAGACAAATCAGAAGCACCATGTTCTTTGAGAAACCTTTAAAAAAATAAAGTAAAATGTGATTGAAGATTACATACTGAAACAGGTACCTGTCCTTTACACACGCTTGGGCCTGCAAAGACAAGTACGTTTGCATACACAGACGTGCATGCCTGCACGCTCTCCCATACACATACCACGCACAGACATCTATATAAAATCTCACAACCATATGTGCATGCACATATAATTCAGAGTTCTCATATCATTCTCAGTGTGACTGTGGTAAAGGCAACAAGCTAAACAACAGTATATCTGATCACCATTAAGAGACTAATGTGATTAAAAACATTTCACTCTTCTAGCCTCTGAAATCAAGTACATTCTCCTGCCATTAGGGCATGGTATCAGTGCATTCACCCCATGGGCAGAATGAGATTAACTGACTTAGGTTCTGTGTGCCCTAGTTTCCTTGTCTGTAATCATAGACAATGTCTCATCTATTTCATTTGGTTATTAGGGAGGTTTAATCAGTTCGCAAATACAGGATTTGGAAAGCAGTGCTGATGCACTATAAGCAAATGCATCATGGTGTTGCTAATAATGTGCTCCGTGAGTCTGGATAATGTAATACATTCTTAAGACTTAAAGTTGCTTAGGTACTCTGTGCCTTTAAGGAGATCAAAAGCAACTTGCAGAAAGAACTGTATATGGAGCTGAAATAAAAAGCCATTTGGCACAGTGATATGGCGACTTAAAGGCATGTACACTGTTCTTGTTAGTAATTTGAACGTTCTGGATGACACTCTTGTGTGACAATGAAGTGATTAGGGAAGGGTTCTCCAACGTGGTTGCTCAGGAGAAGCACTGTGAACAAAAGTATGAAAGTCCATTAGAAGTGAACAAAACCCACCTCCAAGAAACACGTCAGAAAAATAAGCTACATAATCCACTAACTCCAGCCCGCCTGCAAGTCGAAACACCCAAGAAACTACTTAAAAATACCATCCCTTGAGCTGCTGAATCAGAATACACGCATACAGCCTAAGGAAGACCGTAGTGATAATCTGTATGTGTCCGCCTACTGTACAGGCAAGGTTAGAATCCGTAAGATAAAGCATTTGAACAGTATAAGGAAAGCAACGAGGCAAACTACAAACACTAAGTTATTTTAGCTTCGTGTTCAGGTTCTTCATTACAGAGATCTCAAATTCTTACTTTTTCTTGTTTTGAGTCAATTTAATTTGCATACTAAAATAATGGATGTCAAGCACGACTGTTAACAACAGTTCTAAGAGATTAGTATTTTGATTTTTTTTTTTTTTCACTGCATTCGGACTATGACCAGGCCTCATACTATATATTGCTATTTCTGATCCGGAAGCAACAACTTATGTTGACATGAAGACCTTCACAGAATTAACTAAAAGTGGGCATAGTTTGCTTAACAAGAACAGAATGTCTGTTTTTGACAGCATTAATTTGCAATAGCCTAAGCTTCAGAGTTTCTGAGCCATATATGTATTAACCTTGAACTTATCAGAAATGCAACAGCTTTTTCATACTATACATCAGTGAATATTTAGTTAGTAAGTGTTCATTTGTTAATTTTTGCTTCCCTATGGGCCAAATTGAAGGCTATTTGGTTCTTTGTTTAAATGCCTTTAGGAATGACCTGTAGCTCAGTATTCAGAACTGGTAGCTTATTCTAAACTGATGTTTCCAAGGGCACATGGCATTTTCCTGCTATGGCTGTAAACAGTTATTTTTGGAAAGATATTTAAATTCTGTTTTGTACTTTCCTACAAGGCAATGGAAAAGGCCTCTTAATACATTTTCGGGCAGCCTGTTTTTGTATCTGTCATATTCCTCATGAGCCAATAATAATGGAAAATCTGATAGTCTGTTAAGTATTTTAGTGTATTCATGTGAGAAATTATGTATAATAAAACATTCATAATAAAAGGTTGCATCATCCTTTTTTTTCTTACCTAGAGTTAAAGCAAACCACGTTCCTTATTTTTAAAGAAATGTACAAAGACTGCAGTGTGTGGAGCATGCGATTCCTTATTAGTGTGACTTGCTCTCCTAAATGCCTCGTATGTCACTGGAAATAAATTTTCTCATTAACCTCAAACATGCCAACTTGTCAAATTATGATGAAGCAAATAAGGCTGCACCGAGAAACTGAGCTGCCACCATTGCGTTTACGTGGCTGTGCCAATTAGTCCAGAAATAACATGCTTTTGAATACACTTCAGAGTTTTTAAAAACTAAAGTGCCTCTGGTTATTCAGTATACAAGGACAGAAAAGAGAATATTCAAAGAAAAAAAAAGTATTATGCTCTTGTTGGAAGAAATGAAAAATTACTTAAGGGAGCAGCGATGAAGATGACCATAAAGATATTTGACTAACATTTGTTGTCTGTGTAAACCATATGTAAGAATTTTTTTTGTACAATATTTTGATTTGTTGCACAATTTATTAGAAAGTTTTTCCTTGAATACATATTTATTACTTATTAAGTTTTCACTGGACCTGTGTAATACAGCATGCAAGATTATTACAGAAAATAAACAAATATTCTAGATCACTGTGATATATAATTCAGACTTGTTAAAAAGGAAGATGAGTAAGAGGACCTGGGAGATATTGATGGTAGCATACTGAGGAGGGTTGGTAACAGAGAAGGATAGAACAGTAGTGGCCTGATAAAACACCATGTGACTTAAGTTAGAAGCTTCTATCATTAAACAATGGAGTTTAATAACATAATGCTTTGTTTGAAACAGAATTTTTATCTTCTCTCCTACATGTGTTTAAAGGAATATCCAAGGAACGCATAGATATATGTCAGGATACAGATGTCAGAGTTCAGCGTGTCATCTGTTACAAAGAGCAATCCATTTTGGGTACCACCGTGACCATCTCTCTGACAGAGAAACATAAAGAAGTAGCCGACAGCACCTATCTTCTATTTAAGCAGAACAGTAAACTTTGGAATATAATTTTCCCTATGAATATTTTCAGCCTTGTAGACTCAGTTTTATCAACTATTATAGCACCTTTTTTTCCTCTGGGAAGAGTTTTGAAAACACAGAGTTCTCTCCATTAATATTTATTTCCAATGGTGTTATATATAGGCTTTGTGTTTGTTGGTTGGTTTTTTGAGGCAGAGATGTTTTATGCAGCTTTGGGTCTCATGGAACTCACAGTTTACCAGGCTAGTCTAGGACTCACAGAATCCCTTCCTCTGCATCTTGAATGGTGGCATTTAAGGGATTTGCCACAATCCCAGTGATTTCTGTTGCCTCATGACATTTTAGTGAGATTAAAGAGGTGTGCTACCATGCCAGGCTCCCCTGATGTCTGTCCCCTCATGACATTCTCAAGCCCTATGTTTTCCAGCTAAATAAGGACCAGCAAACACATAAAAATAAAGTCAGACTTATAATTTAGAAGAGTCACTAAATTAGCTTATACATTCAAGGTGGGTAGAATAATGTTGACATTCAATACTTGTTAAACACAGGAAAAAAAAAACAAGTACTACTAAACAGTCACAAGTAACACTAGGACTGTTATTCTCACATAAAACCAGGCTAACAAAAACTCCCCATCTCCAAAGTTAAATACATATGGGTTTGCATTTTCTCTGGAAGTGTATGACCCATGAAAGCGCAACCCTCACATTGACTGACACATGTCCACTGCTTAACATTGCTCAATAAAGAGGCATGAAGCAAAATGCAGACTAAGCTAACTTAAGCTGGTTAAAAGCCTGGCTCTTGTTTTGAGATCATCTAATAAGCCAACGTCATTTTCCGAGAGCAAAGTTCCTATTCAGTCACTTATATTTTGTAATTGCATTTAGGGCTGTAGGTTATCATCACAGAATAGGAAATGAGAGAAGGAAACACATGGAATTAGGAGAAAGAAACAGAAAGAAGATAAAGGAGTGAGAGAGAGGGAAAGAGAGAGAGAGCATGGGGGGAGGTGGAAGGACACTATTTTCATGTAATTAGTAAGTGAAGTAGCTCTTAGTTCTTGGTATCCTGTTGTTTTAATGGAAAAGTCTTGTCTTTTCCCTATCTTTAGTAGTGAATATTAGATGAATATTTCATTGGTTTAAGAAGGAAAAGAGGCATAAAAGAGAGGCACCTGGCAATATAGAGGTCTATCCATAAAAATCTTAACTGAAATACTTAAGGACAGGATGGGTGACTCACCTCCTTAGCAAGAGCCAAATGTGTCTCTGTAAATGAGGTATTTGTTTACAATTTAAGGGATAATAATAATTAGAAATAATATTCTATGACAAACCTTTTGCAAGTAATCGACCAATATCTGATATGGCTTAAGGCCCACTTCACAAGATGGAATTGGCACAGTCAAGAGACTAAATAGCCCAGATAACTAAGATAAAAACCAAATGCTACTGTTCAAAACAAACAAACAAAAACAAAATCTGTTACTCCACCATTGCAGGAGCATATCTTTTTTTTTTGTTTTGTTTTTGTTTTTTTTTAATTTTATTTTTTTCTTATCAGTTACATTTTATTAACTCTGTATCCCAGCCGTGTCCTGATCCCTCATTCCCTCCCAGTCCCTCCCTCCCTCCCTCATCTGCACCGTGCCCCTTGCCAAGTCCACTGATAGGGGGGACCTCCTCTTGAAGGCAGGACAGCATGTAGCTCAGAGTATTTTGTGGTTGTTTGGGTGCTTATGTTTCTCCTTTAGTAATATACAAAGTATCTTCCTGTGATAAAGATGCTAGAATGAGGGGGTGAGGGTGTATGTAGATACCAGATCAACTTCTTGTCCATGTTCAATGAGTTATATATTCACATTTTGGGAGCAGCAAAATGAACCACAGACTCTAAAGACGTGCCTGGGGTCATATTGCTGGAAGCCTTAGGCAGTTCACAGAGGTCCCACTCATGTCTAAAGAGACAGGGTGAAGGTGAGTCCCAAAGCACATTTCAGATGGAATTGTATGCACAAGCTAATTAACATCCTATTCTCAGATCTTAGGAACTGGTTCTGTAGATAAACAGAGCTGTAGGTTCCAGAAAGAGAAAGCTTTTCATGCTTTTACAAATGTGGGTGGCTGTGCTTCAGGTCTAGGTTTTCTGGCCACTAGGCATCCTTAGGGCCTTTGTTCTGGGTCTGTAGATCAGAGGCTCGGGCTGGGAGGGCTGGTGTTTGGAATGCTATTGACTAGGTACTCCCTGACTGAGGGAGAGTTAAAGCAAGTCTGTGGTAGAGAAGTCTGTTATCTTCTCCTGTTTTACCCCCTCCTACTCAAACCTCATGGTAGTTGCATCAGCAGTAAGACAAGCCCTGAGGATTTGCCCAGAGCAGCTTCTCTGAAACTGCCTCAGGCTTCCCTCACTGCAGAAAGGAGGAAGGGAAAACTTTCATCTGCACATGCTTCTGAGACTCTTGTTCTATAAATATCCTTGTTTCTGTTAGTAATTCCCCATTACAGACCTGTTGCAGATGCAGATGGGCTTAACTTCCTATAGTGAACCTGAAAATGCCTGACATCCTCAGATATTTGATGGATGCTAGGCAATGACTGGTACTGAGAGGAGTTGAATCACACAGCATCTGTCTTATAAGTCTAAAATTCTTGTTTTTGGTTATTTTTTCTAAAGTCTAGAATTGCTTTCAGAAGATTGTTTTCTGCTCCCCAAAAGTCCACAGAGGCTTCAATGTGATTAGCAAATATTTTCTAAGAAATAAGAAACATCTCTCAACGTTTTGAACATATTATCAGTGATGAGTCCAATTATGCATAACTGTGCATTTCTTTCTATTTACGTGATTAAGCAGATAAAAACTGGTCATGGAAATCATCAACTATGATTCAAAATTTGGCAATTTTCTGATTAAACTTATATTGTATTTTCAACATTAACAAAAAATGAAAAATAAATTTATTCATACATCATATTTTATTATTGTGTACCTTTTCAGGACTGCTTATAGCATGCCACTTTGCTACAATATATTATTGGAAATAAAGATTTCATCATTCTTTGCATTCCAGTTGTGATTTTTATGCTAATAGTTTGACAACTTTTAGGTAGATTATTAGCTATCTTAATTCTAAGTTCATTAAAATTTCAGAAAGGGATATAATCTGAATGAAATTAGATACACTTTGCAGCCAGCCTTGAAGATACCTGATAAAACAGGGTCAAATGAAAGGGGAGGAGGTCCTCCCCTATCAGTGGACTTGGAAAGGGGCAGGGAGGAGACCAGGGAGGGAGTTGGGGAGGGGGAGGGAATGAGGGAGCGGGATACAGCTGGGACACAGAGTTAACAAATTGTAACTAAAAATAAAAATAAAATTTAAAAAAAAAAGAGAAACAATAAAAAAAGAAAAAAAATTAGATAAGTATCTAAGAACTGTACCTTTTACTCTTAATTCAATAATATTCAATATTTGTTCATTAGATACTTATTTATCTAGCATTGTGTATAAGGTATTTTATTCTTTTCTTCTTAATTACCATGAAATTGAACCTAGTCATATTGATGAAAATCTGTAGTTCAGAGACTTCCCGAATTCACCCAGTCATTTTTTCACAAGTAAGTAAGTGGAACAATACAAATTTTTATGAAGCTGAATTTTTAGAACACCAGATGCATTCCATCTTTAATCAAATTTGGCAAGGGGCAGGGTGGAGATGAGGGAGGGAGGGAGGGACTGGGAGGGAATGAGGGATCGGGACACGGCTGGGATACAGAGTTAATAAAATGTAACTGATAAGAAAAAAATAAAATACAAAAAAATTATTTATTTTGCATATTCAAATAAGGCCTCTTATTAAAAAAAAGTCTTTTCTTTTATGTTTTTCCAATTTTGATTTTTTTAATTGTTTGAGACGGTCTTGCTGCAGTCGTGTATTATGTGCCACAGAGTTAATGTAATTTGCTAAATGTCAAGTAGGAGATGCAGCAGACGAAAGAAATGATCAATGTTTTTTTTAAATCATAAAAATAGTTTGAGTGAGAGTTTGTTTAAAAAAAAAAACAATGCAAAATGTAAGATGACTAGTATACCTACCAGGAAAATTCACAGTATGACATAAATTCTGGCAGGGATCAATTGCATAATTTAAAAGTCTTTTTAAATTGAGAATTACACGCGCACACACAGAGACTCATTGTATTTTGATGAACTCTTTTCCATTCTCTACCCTTAAATTCTTGATGTTCCCGCCTACCATCTTTTCTTCCCAACTTCATGTACTCTTAGTCTCTCTTTTTGTAAACTCACAGGATCCGTTTAGTGTCGTCTATAAATACATGTGTATAGAACCGTCTGCTGTTTCATGGACAGCCTTGTAGAGGCCATATACCTGAAAAAAATTTACTCTCTTTCCTCCAGCAGCTGTCATGTGTCAGTAGATTCTCAGGTGTGGGCAGAACTTCCTGTGTTCACTGTTCATACTTGAATTTTGCATGGCTTAATCTTGTGCAAGTCTTGTGCATGGAGTCATCAGTCACCATTGCCATGAATTCATGTATTCAACAGTCTGATCTTATTCGGAGTGTAATGTTTATTTACAGATGCCTGTTCTTTTCATGTTCTTGCTCTCTTTCTGACCCTTCTTAAACAATCTTTCCTGAGCCTTAGGGTTGGGGAAGGTGATATATACGTCTCCTTATTTTATGCTGAATGCTCCAAAGTCTCTTATTCTCTGCTGGTGACCAACTGTGGATCTTTATATTAATCACATTGTATTGTAAAAAAGAAGAATCTCTGATCAAAGCTGAGAGATGTACTAATCAAAGGTTTTAAAATAATAATATTTAATATTTCCATTCAGTAGAGTAATAGGATCTATGACCTTGCCGGTGATGGGTTTGGGCACAATTAATATTACCTAGAAAATGTCTGGTCTTGTGGACTATACTTTAAATCCAAGCAGAAAGTGATTTTTCACTTCTATAATATTGTATCCACTATTGTATCAGTGGATATATCTTGTCAGGCTATTCAATATTATAGCTTGCAGATTTCAGAGCTGGGTAAGATTGTTAGATACCTTTTTGCCTAGTATTGCAAATAAAAATCATCTAACTCAGTGAAAACAAAATATTGGGAATGGTACTATGAGGCTAGCATTATTTGTCTTCATGCCCCATGATTTATATATAAGGTATCTTCAACAATAGGGTAATAATATCAAGTTATGTAGGGTAAATCAAGAGCAATGACAATAGCCTATAATGTTTGGGTAAAGGGCTTTTGAGTATGGCTAAGAATATTTGGTACTTCACTGCCAAAGGAAAATAATACATATCTGAAACTGAGATTTTTTTTTACTCCTGTTATCTTGTATAGAAGAAGTATTTTCTTCCCTTATAATGGGACATGTGTGTGTTAAATTATATATACATATATATTTATATATAATTATATATATATATATATATATATATATATATATATAGCTTCTCCAGCAGTTTTTTTAAAGTTCTTCAATGTGAGCCATACCTGCCACATTATCTACCTTACCTATGTTATATTACCAGTCTGATTTAACTCCTTTCTTATTATTCATCTTTTCCATTTGCACAAATTAAAATACATATTACTGTTCTCTTTTCATTCTTTTAAATCTACTCCTTCACCAAACTAACCATGAACCTTTGTACAAATTAAGCCTTTGTAAACTAGTTGTGTCCCAGAATCTGGCTCTGTCATCTCCCACGTAACTAAACATCATTTACACAAGAGTTGTTGCCTTCTCCATAATGTGAGGCCTCTCTCACAAGACTTGTAGGAGGAAAAAACCCGATGGATAAATTTCACATTAGATAACATTAAGAGGGAAATCATTATATTCCATGTAATTCATTTGTTGTGTTGGTTTTGAGGGAAATGAAGACAGACTTTAAGATAGATTCCACAGTCCAGGGTGCTGGTATTCAAAGAAAAATAATGGTAAGAGATAATAAGAGATTGATAATATAATATTAGAAAAATGTATTAAAAGAAGAGTATGACTTTACACACTAAGAAAATGGAACTCTAGGCAATTGTAAGATGAAGACACACATGGACATATTTAGGGTAATATAAATAATAAGGAAAATATCAAATATTCTGATGTCATGTTTATGTTTATTTAAATTCAGTGAAATGTCCCTACAATGACAACAAATATGTTTTGAGGTAAATAAAATATATGTTAGAATATCAGTTAATCAATCCACCTATTTAAAATTATTTATTTTTTAGGTGTTTCAACAAAGACATATCTATGCACTGATGATTCAGCACTAAGAAAAACAGACATGTTGCATGGACTGTATAATCATGAAGTTTATCATTGCTTAATATATAAAAAAAAACATGAAGTAACAGCAAACATTAAATGATTAATATGAAACAGCTAATATGGTCTACTTGACTGATAAATTAAAGTTGGAGAAGTAGAAGCATGGATATTCAGCCTGTTGTTGGGGGAGTTAATGCACAAGTTTAAGAAAATTACATTAATTCAAATATGTTTGCTGGGTTCTCTCTTTCTCCCTCCCTCCTTTCTTTCTCTCTCTCTCTCTTTATGTGTGGGTGTTTGCATGGGTAATTGTGAGAAATAAAAGTAGAAAATATTGAATGCTTAATTTACAGAAGTCCCATCCATATTGGTTTTCTTGTACAGTTCCTGTCCCCTCCAGGTCTTTCTATCCCCTTCGTCTACCATAAAATTCCCTGAACTCTGCCCAACGTTTGGCTATGAGTCTCAGTATCTCCTTCCATACCCGGAAGGGTAGAGTCTTTCAGAGGCCTCCTGTGGAAGGCTCCTGTCCTATTCCTTATCTTCTCCTACTTCTGATGTCTATCCTTTTTGCCCTTCTGAGTGAGGTTTCAGTCTCTTCCCTATGGTACTCCTTGTCGTTTAGCTTTTTTAGGCCTATAGATTTTAGTATATTTATCATATATAGTTAACATCTACATATAAGTGAGTATATACCATACGTGTCTTTCTGCTTGTGGGTTACCTGCACAAGAACAACAGATCCAAAAACCTGGGCCCAGGGTGGGCCTTCTGAGACCAATACTCTAAACAAGGACCATGCATGGAGAGGATCCAGAACACCTGCTCAGTTTCCAAGTGGGTTCCCTAGTAAGGGGGGCAGAGCTTGTGTCTGACATGAAGTCAGTGGCTGGCTCTTTGATCACCTCCCCCTGAGGGAAGTGCAGCTTTGCCAAGCCACAGAGGAAGATGATGCAGCCAGTCCTGATGAGACCTGATAGGGTAGGGTCAGATGGAAGGAGAGGAAGTCCTCCCCTAAGAGTGGACTAGGTAAGGGGCATAGGGGGAGAAGAGGGAGGGTGAGTGGGACTGGAAGGCGATGAGGGAGGGAGCTACAGCCAGGGTACAAAATGAATAAATTGTAATTAAAAAAAAAATCCCATGCCTATTTTTCTAGCAGACTGTAAGACAAATTTAGAATTAACCACCCTGATGCTACTTCTTGATTCAAATTAGTCCAATGGCTTCATTAAAATAACAAGGTCATTTAATTTCTCATTCACACTGAAATTTTAGAGATGCATTTGATACGTTTCAATCTGACATATAAAAATGCAACACATTATCCATGGTTATGGTGAACGTTTAAAAACATTAGGTATATGTGTAATGTTAAAAATAATATAACAGAAAAAAAATAATATAACAGAAACTGTGTCACACCCAGTTTTTGATTAACCCAGCCCATGTTGCACTTGTAATCTGGCCAATTACAACACTTTCCTCTATATTTCTTTGGGTGATTTTTCCAACTGTAACCCTGCAATTCTTGTGACGCTCTCAACTCAGTTCTCATCTTCCAGCTACCCATGAGATGCCTATCCCTAAGCCTAGGCAGAGATCACTTAATATTCCAATATCCTGACCAGTGATTTTGTCTGGGTGGAGCAAACGAAGGCACCTGGACAATTCAGTTTCTTCTTCGGCGTTTTACACGATAAGCTTCAGGGAGCTTTTGTTGTTTCACAGTATAGTTGCATCGCCTAGGAGTTCCGATGCCCCTGACTATCAACACGTGAGTGATCCTGATAAAGTGAAATCAGCTGCCACACAGGAATGAAGCTGGAATATGTAAATCCAGCATCCTGGCTAGAAAGGCTTCAGAGCTTTTCTAGAGTCCCAGAGCTACTCTAGCGCCTGAAGCATCTCCTTCCATGGCGTGTCAAGCTTCCTGCCATGCCTAGTTTTCGCATGCTGCTTCAGTTAATTTAGACTGGATTTCTCTTGTTTGAAATTGAGAAGGCATAAGTAATATGCTATCTCTGTTGTTATTCCGGTCACTGAGAAGTAACCATCAAGAATATTCTTGAGAACTCTGGTATTCGTAGTAAATGTTTTGGAAGAAAATAATTTTGTAAGTTAATGAATTTAGAGATGGTCTAAACTCACATATTTACCACATGTTTATAAAGGTTACTGTAAATGATTGAATTTAGAATTGAGAAAATATAATAGATAAAGATGTAATAAATGTGGGCATGGGAGAAGTAGTCAATTAATTCAAAGGAAATCGTCTTAAAATCAAAATTATATTTATATTTTACCAGTTATCAATTCTGTGGCCTTGGGGAAGCATCTCTAATTTCTCTGCGGGTAACTTTTCCAACTGTGAAGACGATAATCTTCTCTGCTGTTACCTTGCATGTCTAACTATGCTTTACAAATGATAGCTGATACTAGTACTACAGAGCTTTGCTTTAAAAATAAACAAAATCATTGCTGAAGACTACATCGTGCATGCACATTTTACTTTTATTTTTTTTAAAACTTGTGTTTATTACGGTTTTGTGTGTAAGTACATTTTCCGGCATGTCGGAATATGCACCAGGTATGCGCAGTGCCCACAGGAGCCACAGAACAGAGCAGGGCGCTGCTCCACTGGAATAGGATGGACAGACGGTGTGAGCCACTGTGCGGGGGCCGGGAAGCAAGTGGCATCCACTGCGACGCCAACTACGACGCCATCATTCCAACCCCAAACTTTACTTCTCAGTATTTCAGAACATTTTTATGGAAACTCAATTCTAATGTGTCATGCTCTCAAATTTCAATTCAAACAACTGCTTTTCCTGCAGAGAAGGTCACTTAAGTGTGTGTGAAATTCTTTTATACAATTAGTAACCTTCCTGGCAATCTTAATCGTTGCATGTCCATAAATTCTTCATTTTCTGTTAATGACTTATTGCCCCGTGACTCATTTTTCTACCTTTTCTACTAAGTTTTAAGTGTATTCCATTAATAACAGTTTTCTTTATATATTATTATATCATTTAATGAAAGTCTTTGCACAGCCGGTCCCCGAAACACCAAAGCTGGGATCACAAATCCTTGCTGTTTTCCCCTCCCTTTGAATGCATATCTTTCCTGTTAATCAACTGTATCATTTCTCATAGACAGCCTCATGTTTCTGAGACATATTAGAAACTGTCTTTAACAATCATTTTCTATTACGGGAGGGGGGTGTTGGGGATAATAGAATGTGTAGTCACTTTCATTTTATGTCAGATTTTCTGATGCATTTGTACCACCAACATTTTATCAGCTTGTCACTGGAACAAATGGAGTTGCAAAATGCATCGACTTTTTTTTTTTTTCAGGAAATATTTGAAACTGTTTATTTTTAACATGACTCCCCTTCTCTCTCTTTTAAAATTTCTATAGTATAGCAGGCTTGATTTTCAGCGCTTGGGGCCTTTGTTACTTAGTGAGCATGGCATTTAGGCACAACAACTTCCTAGGGCCCTGATGGCTTGGAAGAAAGGATGGAGGCTTACAGCACATATTACACCTGAATGCAGATTGAAGCAATAACATGGAACCATTTGATGAAATAGATGTACATAGGAGTGGAGAATATTCTGGCACTCTAGGAAAGCCATTATATTTCTGTGATGTCCAATAGTACAGTTGGCCTAAAATGTTACAGGTGATGCATGTTTTCATTATCTCCTATGGGCTTGATGCCTCAAAAGACCCAGATGGCTTTTCCCCACTGCAGTTCTCTTATTTACACTATGACAAGGTCTGTCAGATCAAGCCAATATGTGGGTGAGGGTCAGTTTGCCTTGAGGAATATTGTTTCGTTTCTGTAATATTCTTTGCCTGAAAATCTTCAAGTAGAGAGTAAGTATAGTCTTCATCAGTGTATACTTGTTAAATGTTCTAGTTTTCAGCTGTCACTATGAAAGCAAACACAGAAGTGTCAGCAGCATCGGTCATCATTTATTGGACATATATTATGAATCCAATATGCCTTACATATTTCTTTATTATATCTTTTGTTACCATACAATAGCACGCCAAATAACATGCCTTGCATTTTATACATTTTATTTTTATTTTCTGAGAGAAGGGTCTTTATTATTGCATGCAAAAGTCACATTCACAGTGAACATAAGAAATGACACTTTGAATGGGCACTTTTCTTCCCATAAAATTATTGATTCCAAAACCATAATTTATAATATTAAAGCTAGTGACAACTTGGAAAAATACCAATAGACATGCAGTGCAGTGAACCTTAAAATTACCATTGCCGTATAGGCTGTTCCGAGCATCATTTTTGGTGTTCTTTTTTTTTTTTTTAAACTTTTATGAATTACACTTTACTCACTTTGTATACCCCCATAAGTCCCTCCCTCCTCCCTTCCCAACGCCACTTTCCCTCCCCCTTCTTCACGCATGCCCCTCCCCAAGTCCACTGGTAGGGGAGGTCCTCCTCTCCTTCCTTCTGATCTTAGTCTATCAGATCACATCAGGAGTGGCTGCATTGTCTTCCTCTGTAGCCTGGTAAGGCTGCTCCTCCCTCAGGGAGAGGTGATCAAAGAGCAGGCCAATCAGATTATGTCAGAGGCAGTCCCTCTTCCCATTACTATGGAACCCACTTGGACACTGAACTGCCATGGGCTACATCTGTGCAGGGGTTATGGGTTATCTCCATGCATGGTACTTGGTTGGAATATGAGCCTCTGGAAAGACCCTTGTGTTCAAATTTTCTGTTGTGGAGTTCCTGTCCTCTCCAGATCTTACTATTTCCCACTTCTTTCATAAGATTCCATGCACTCTGCCCAACAGTTGGCCATAAGTCTCAGCATGTGCTTTGATAGTCTGCAGGGCAGAGCCTTTCAGAGGCCCTCTGTGGCAGGTTCCTAACTTGTTTCCTGTTCTCTTTTTCTTCTGATGTCCATCCTCTTTGCCTTTCGGGATGGGATTGAGCATTTTAGTCAGGGTCCTCCCTCTCAATTAGTTTCTTTAGGTGTACAGATTTTAGTAGGTTTATCCTATATTATATATCTACATGAGTGAGTATATACCATGTGTGTCTTTCTGCTTCTGGGATAGCTCACTCAGGATGATCTTTTCCAGTTCCCACCATTTACCTGCAAATTTCATGCATTTTATGTATTTTTAAAACCAGCAACAATGAAGAAATCATGAAGGACTAAGTAACTTATTCAAAAGAGCTTTCTAGTAACTATTAAATACAATACTAAAACCAGATACTGTCTGACCCTGATTTTCTAGCAATTACCTATCTTAAAAGTTTAGCATTGCCCACACTCAGAATCCAGTTTGAAAGAAAATATATCTAATTAATAAATAGTAATATTTTCATCAAAATGTTTATATCCTTGAAGGAAAAAAATAATGTTCTCAAGGCTATTATATCTGCCTTTAGGGGAAGTGATATAAATACAAAAATATAGGTCAGAACCTCTAGTGGTACATAACAGTGGATACATTACAATCTATGGCTCAGAGTGATTTTTGAGCTAGCATCCCATGCTGTGGAAACAGGAAGATAGTTATGGTTGGTGTAAGAGAATGAATACTCCCGTGTTTTCATGCTCAAGAAATAGTCAAGGTGCAGAAAGACCAGGCTGTTTGTATCTGTAGGGGTACATATGGTAAAGTTTTATGACAAATTTTCAAAAAATATGAAATGATAGTAAAGATATGAGGTACTTTTCCATGAATTAAAGAGCAATACCTGTCTTGCTTATCACTTGAAGCTGTTATAAGACTGACATATTATACAGATTGTACCTGTTATCACAATATGTAGCGTGGCTGTCCTGATTGGGGCTCTCATTGCCTTGGAAAGTCACTTAAAGTTGTTTTTTTTTATTAATTTTTATGTTTTTATATTAATCACAGGTTATTTACTTTGTATCCCAGACATAGACCCCTCCCTCATTCCGTCCTAAACCCACCCTCCCTCCCTCATCTCCTCCCTGCCCCTTTCCTAGTCTTCTGCTAGGGGAGGTCCTCCTCCCCTTCCTTCTGATCTTAGCTTATCAGGTATCTTCAGGACTGGCTGCAATGCTCTCCTCTGTGACCAAGCAAGGCTGTTCCTCCCTCGGGGGGAGGGGTGGGAGAAGCCAGTCACTGAGTTCATGTCAGAAATAGTCCCTGTTCACCTTACTAGGGAACACACTTGGATACTGAGCTACCATGGGCTAAGCAGAGGTTCTAGGTTATATCCATACATGGTCCTTGGTTGGTGAAACAGTTTCATAGAGGACCAAAAAGAAAAAGATATAAATCAGCACAATCAATTTTCAGTTGTTTCTTGTTCACTAATTCATCCTCATATCACCTGTGACCTGTGATCGTGTTCCACACAATAAGGTGTGATGCAGCGGACATCATGGCATGTGGCATAGGTTGTCTAACAGACTTTTCTGGACGTTGAACAATTAAGTCCATTTTGCAGCACCTTCTGAAGCAAATATCATGAAACATAATAATTCATAATAATATACTTAAAACTCACCTATTAATGCATTTTGACTTTTTTCCTTTTCTTTTCTTCTCTTTATTAATTACACTTTATTCACTTTGTTTTCCTCCTGTGGTTCTCTCCCTTCTCCTGTCCCATCCCTCCCTTCCTCTACCCCTCTGCATGCATGCCCCTCTCCTGATGAGACCTAATTGACTAGGATCAGAAGGAAGGAAAAGAAGTCCTCCTCTATCGGTGGACTTGGGGAGGGGCATGCGTGCATTTTGACTTTTGAAATAGAAAATATTTATTCTATTTATTATTTAATATCTATTTAATATTTATTATTGAAAGGGTGCCATACGTGCTACCGGGTTGACCTAACACTATGTGAATTGCGAGTATCCATTTATGTTTTGAGGAAATGCATTAATCTCAGACTAAGGATTACTAGTTCATTATCTAGCTTTCTGACAAGTTTTGTCAACTCTCCCTCTTGGCCTTGAACATACTCTTGAAAAAGAATTGGGGACTCTAAGTATGTCCTGTTAAATATAACCTTCCTAAATCTTAAAGGATTGCAGGAGTTAGTGTTCTACTGTTGAGGATTTGAAAGGAAATATATAAATCTTGAAAAAGGAGTATAAAAGGGGACGTTCTTTGTTCTACCCTTCAGGAACTCATGCTGTAGAATACTGACTTATTTCTTTTGTTTTAGCAACACAGCAATAAATAAAAACCTTTGGTTTTTTAATTGATTTTACTGATTTTAAAAAAACAGCTTTTTTGAGATGTAACAGATATGTAATGAGACAAAAATGTTAAAAAATGTGCTCTGGCAGCTTAGACATGTGTATTTAATCATGAAGCCATGACAACAATCAAGACACTAAATACATTTACTCTCCCCCTCTCAAGCTTGAAAGTTCTCTGGTGTCTGTTTGTACTTTTATTTTCCTAAAAAATAAGAAAAAAGAATTATTAATGGTTTTACTAGTAGATTTTGAAGACATGGCTAAAAGAGACAGAAAGACAGAGACAGAGAGACAGAAGAGATGGGGAAAGAGTGCCTTTAGCATATTCCGTGCTTTGAGGAAGTAATATAGGAATAAAGATACAAGTATAAGAATGAGATTTCATAGTGACACAGATGCTTTCAATTTATCTTAATCCCTCAATTAGGTTTATTATGGAACTAATATGTGAAGCGTAAGCTTTGGGCACCTGGAATAGAGTATTAGTTACTCTTCCCATTGCTCTCTGACAGAATACCAAAACAAGAAGCAACTTAAGGAAGGAGAGACCTCTTTTGGCTTATTCTGTTGGAGGGTAAAGTCCACCCTCACAGTCATATCTAGGCATGTTTTCTCCCAGGCTTCTTTCCTACAGTCTTAGCACAAGGCCTATTAGCACAATTCACCTTTAATTGAACTAGTCACTTTAGCAATTATAACCCTGCCTTCTGAAACAAGAAACGTGAGATTCTTCTTGCCAAACTGGCCAGTTGTCACAGTTTTCACTGGCCAGTTTTCTGTTTCACCTGGTGGGGGATATTCACACTGCAATCTGAGATGAAGGCAGCAGTCAGGAACCATGCCACAGCCTGGATGACAAATTGTGTTCTGTTTTCCTCTGCCAAATAAGTTTATCCATTCCATATGAATTCGGCCTTCTCTACATTATCAGGGTAGGGACAGAGCATAAAGATATTCTTGGCCAAACAGCCTCAGTATTGTTCCATAGAGAACTTGTTCCCATCCAACAGCCATGCATGAAGGTTTACTCTTTGGTTTTCTACTGGAATCCTAGTTGTCTAAGCTTCAAACAGAACAACCAATTAAGAGCATTCCTCAGTCTGTAGATATGCTCTTGTATATTCTACCACATTGTGGGTTCTAAGGCATATGAATAATAACATGGTCAGATGTATCACATTTACCCACTTAACAACCTCTACTGATTTCCTGTATCACATCCTAATTTTTATGGATATGAAAAAATATCTGATAGACTCAACAAAGAGAAGATGGAGGAGGTCACTCCTCATGTTGTAAGCTCCTAGTCAATCATGGTAAAGAGAACAAACTATTGCAATGGAACTGACTTGGATACTGAACTTCCATGGGCTATATCTGTGCGGGGGTCTTAGGTTATCTCCATACATAGTCCTTGGTTAGAATATCAGTCTCAGGAAAGACTTCTGTGCTCAGAATTTTTGGTTCTGTTGCTCTCCTTGTGGAGTTCCTGTCCTCTCCAGATCTTAGTGTTTCCCACTTCTTTCCTAAGATTCCCTGCATTCTTCCCAAAGGTTGCCCATAAGTCTCAGCATCTACTTTGATAGTCAGCAGGGCAGAGCTTTTCAGAGGTCCTCTGTGTCAGGCTCCTGACTTGTTCCCTCTTTTCTCCTTCTTCTGATGTCCAGCCTCTTTGCTGGATAGGAATTGAGCATTTTAGCAAGAGTCCTCCCTCTTAATTAGTTTCTTTAGGTGTACAGATTTTAGTAGGTTTATCCTATATTATATGTCTATATGAGTGAGTATATACCATGTGCATCTTTCTGCTTCTGGGATAGCTCACTCAGGATGATCTGGTGGGTTCCATTGCAATAGGAACAGGGACTGTCTCTGACATGAACTGATTGGCCTGCTCTTTAATTACCTCCCCCTGAGGGGAAAGAAGCATTACCAGGCCACAGAAGAAGACAATGCAGCCACTCCTCATGAGACCTAATTGACTAGGACCAGCAGGAAGGAAAAGAAGTCCTCCCCTATCAGTGGACTTGAGGAGGGGCATGGATGCAGAGGATGGAGGAAGGGAGGGATTGGGACAGGAGGAGGGAGGGAACCATGGGGAGGATACAAAGTGAATAAAGTGTAATTAATAAAGAAAAAATAAATTAAAAAATAATGAGCTATTGTGAAATATAGCATGTAGAATAATATGATCAATATTTGAATTATAAAAAAAGAAAATGAACTAAGTGGAGCGGCTTTGTCTATGGAAGGGAGAATTATAGCACAACCTCTTCAAAGTTCATAGATCAGGAAGAATGGAGAGATGTGTTAGACAAGAAACTAGGAGCTATATTCTTCAAGCCCAGCTTCTAATTGTCTTAGATCCATCTAGCTAGGATCCATGTCCCAAAGTGCCACAGCCTTCAAGCTAGTATCAAATAGTGTTCAAACACATGAATATGGGAGCACTTAATATTCAAAGTTTAAGAGTAAAAGTATGCCCTTTTCTCCACAATGGCACAGAAAGCAAAGAAGAAAGCCCCTGCCTCTCCCAAAGCCGAAGCCAAATAGAAGGCCTTGCAAGCCAAGAAATCAGTGCTGAAAGGCATCCACAGTCACAAAAAGAAGATCTGAATATCACCCACCTTACCGCAGCCCATGACCCTGAAGCTTGGGACTCAGCTCAAATACCCTGGGAAGAGTGCACTCAGGAGAAACAAGCTTGACCACTATGCCCTCATCAAATCCCCCCTGACCACTGAGTCAGCCAAAAAGAAGATAGAGGACAATAACTTGTATTCATTTTAGACGTCAAAGCTTACAAGTACCAGGCCAAACAGAACACGAAGAAACTCTATGACATTGGTGTGGCCAAAGCCAAGACCCTGAGAAGGCTTGACAAAGAGAAGAAGGCATACGTTTGGTTGGCTCCTAATTATGATGCTCTGGATGTTGCCAACATGACTGGGATCATCTAAACTGAGTCCAGTTGGGTAATTCTGAACAAGACCCTTTCCCACCATAAAAAAAGTTAAAGCACACTCACACACACACACACAAACACACACACACACACACACACACACTCACACACTCACACACTCACACTATCTCTCTGTTTCTCCTCCCTCTCTCATATATATTTTAATTTTTATCTGATGAAAGAGAGGTGTGGGAGAATGTAATTCAAATAAATAAATCAAATGAAACAATAAATGTAAGAGCAATATTGACATTTGAAAGCCTGTGCTAGTTGAAAAAGAAAAAATAAATATGCTGTGCCTAACTTACTTTATTCAGAAAATTTCAGTGTTTGGCTTGCTAAATTGAAAAGCAAGAGTTTATATAAACAAGTAAATATTTAAAAATTGAATTTTCTTTGAGATTTTTTTCATCTTTGATAAAAATTTAGCCCCAAGCTGCTGACCTTTGTACAAGCAGAGCTCTTATCATTTACTATGTAATGTGTTGCAGAAGAAACCTGAGATTAGAAAATAATAACCCATCCTGTAGTTCAAGAGGAGACAATGTTATTAGCGTGGCAAACCTGATTTCCTTTAGGGACAGCCACAGGCTTAAGGAGAAACGCAAGAAATGGACTGTCATTTATGGAATAGTTATAACAAGCTAGTCCCTGAGCTGGGTACCTTGTATGCATTAATCCATTTAATCCCTCTAAGAGAAATTGAGGTAGATCGTATTCATCTCATTTTCAAGTGAGTATGCTGGTGCAGTGGGAATGGGAGATGGCTCAGTGGCTCAGCACTTGTTTTGGGGACATTGGGTCCCGAGTTCAGATTCCCAACAGCCATGCCAAAGTCACGTAATGGAAATAAACAGTTGTGAGCCTGTCACCAGAAAGAGGAAACCGGCAGATCCTAGGGTTGCTGGACATCAAGTCTAGAGAAGCTGGTCAGCTTCAGGCTGAGTGAGAGACCTTATCTCAGAGAATGATGGGAAAAATTGATTGAGAAAGACACCCCGTTGTCAATTCCTGGGGTCTCTATGCACCTGCCTTGCCAAATACATCCTCACAGAGATGCACACACATTTATACACAAGTATATAGGGCACACCCACCCCAACAAAAAGAAAGAGAACACTAATGTGATAAGAAAGTAACTCACACTCCACAAGACCCAAGCTAGACAAAGGGGAATCTTTGTAGCTATATGCCAGCTCTAGTTCCTGTGTTCCACATGCTTCCTATTGGCCCACCGAACAACGGAGCTCTCATTGGCAAATCCATTCAGTGACAAATTGCTCATCTTTCTAGAAAAAAAACATACACGCCTTTCAATATAAAATGTATCCGATGATCTATGTATTCAAGATTATATTTTGAGGAACCTAGATACTAAGAAGGTAAAAATAAACTGATAAAATTTATTTTCATAATGATTTTGATCAAATCCCAAAACCCATACACTATTACTGTTTTAAGATGTAAGCCATTATTATTATTATTAATAAAAATTCTTCTTTCCATGCCACCTCCCATTTAAAATGTGCTGTTGTTTGATTAGGCAGATATCAAGCATCAATAAGAGTCTTAGGATTTTTCTTTTCCTGTTGTTGTGATTAAAAAAAAATGCCTATGAAAGAAACTTTACAGGGAAAGAAATTATTTGCTTTGCAGTGCTAACAACAGTTGGTCATCGTGAGGAAGTCATGGTGTTGGGAGTTTGAAGTGCCTAGGTACATCATATCTACTCTGCAGATCAGAAAGCATTGACCAGATGCGCACATACCAGTGCTCAGTTTATCTCTCCACTCTTTTGCAAGCTAGGATACCTTGCCCTGCCAATGGTGCCAGCCACACTGGCTGGGTCCTTTCACCTCAACACAGACAAGACCACCATGCTCAGAGGCTGTGGTTTTGGGTGGCTGTAGGGGTGAAAGAATTATATAGCACCGGTAAACACAGGGAGTCTAAGGATGAGCAAATAATAAACTGGCTGGGACAGGAGACACCTACATCTTCACTACACATATTGATAGTATCATAGTTTTTTTTACTCAGTGTTGCATAGATGTTTTGGGGACCTGAATCAGGACTCAGAACAGTAACCTGGATTCTCCAGACAAGTTTATGTGAAATTATTCTATGCTACATAATGGCTATAAGTCCTGAATCCTTGGAAAACCTATATAATATGATTTAGACTCAGTTTTCTTTCTTTTTTTATCTGTAAATAGGGAGAAAGATGCTTTGCTCATAAAGTGGCAATGAATAATATATACATATGCTGGCGAATGTCAGTTATTTCTTATCTATGTGCTCTTAAAAATGTGAATCTCCACTGTCTTCAATGTGATCTGTAAAAGAGACTGAATAAATTATACTGGAGAAGACTTTACACACACACACGCACATGCACACACACACACACACTCGAGCACACACATGTTCATGTATAAACATCATATATAATATATGTATATTTTCTTAGTCCATAAATGCTCTAACGCAGCCCCAACAGCCTCAGGATAGAGCTTCATCATTGCCCATATGCCATTTACACATTCTGAGCTATATCTTTCTCATATTCCAGGGCTACGGTGCATCCAATACTTTCAGCTCCATAAATGTATCAGGCTTTCTCTCACGTCAGGGCTATACCAATTACAGTGAATCTGGGTTAGTCAATCACTCGCCCTCCATAAGTCGATAAAACCTGTTATGGGTCTTCTACATGTTGATAGATTTATTATATTTTCTGAAACACTAGTGTGTCCTGCAGAGTGACCTCTGTAAGCTAATTGGGATAATTTATAACCTTTTAAAAATCCCATTAACCCACTTATAGATGAATTCAGCACTCCATAGCACTGAGCTCTTAAAAAAGAAAAAGAAAGCCCTTATGCTATCAACTACAACAGAAGGAAACCACACACTTGCCAATCACTGTTCTTATTTTTCTGATGAAAATCTTTTCCAGGAGTCTGCATTCAGCATCACTTAGTTTTTACTGAGCATATGTTCATTGCTAATGTCCTCTGTCCTGTTCCCATGCTTGGTGGTAGCCCCAGGTTTCCTTCTGAGAAAACACCTATGATACTCAATAAAGCTATTTCTTTGTGCTCCATGTTCAAACTGAATCCCTGGAATCTCACCAACACCTAACCCCGTACTGTGATTTGGCTGAAGCCCAACTGAGTTTTCCACACAACTGTGTTAAACTTGGATCTCAGCGCAACCTTGTGGAGGTGGTGAGAAGTTCATGATGAAGATGAGGGGGTCCTCAGATCAATTGGGAGAGTGCTATTGGGAAGGCTTGAGTCACAGTGTTGCTTCTCATTTGACAAGGTGATCTCGTCAATCTTGCTGGCTGCTATTAAATCCTCACCTGACACAAGCTAGCCCCTGTGTCATACCCTAAACCTCCAGCACTGCAAACTAAATCAGTCCATTTTCTTCATGAAGTTGGCCTATCACATGCATTTTCTTTCTACAATATAAAATGGTCTAACAATCCATCAGCAAGGAGTCAACATTTTATTCTCTCTCTCTCTCTCTCTCTCTCTCTCTCTCTCTCTCTCTTGATTGTATATCAGTATCAGGTGACGGTCTAAAAGTATTCATTCCCTATTCAAAAACGAGCTAGAGGAAGGGATGGAATTTCAAGTAGAAGAAAGCATCTCAACCACCTCTCTTAAAAGGCTTGTCAAAAGTCAGAAAAATATTATCTGTCGTGATATTCAATAAGCATTTAGCAGGTTTTACCCTTTGGGAATGTGTCCAAGGAAAGGTAAGAGTTAGGGAAATATTTTCCATTCACTGGTTTAAAGAGCAACAAAAACAAACAAACAAACAAAACCTCACAACTTTTCTGTATCAGAGAGCCTCACTTCCCTTCTCTAAAGGGGACAAACATTCATTCTTTAAATACTTCCCTGCAGTAGTAAAATAAATGATAACAATGATGATGATGATGATAAGAAGCCTTGTGTAAGAGTACTGAAAGTTCCAGACAGCATGTGTGCTGAGTCTTCATCATATCAACTACTGCTCTCTCAGTAACCTGGCTGAACGGCGTCTGTTCTGTGGACGTGAACACTGATCTATGTCATATCTTGTCAGGAGTTAGTTGGAGTTTGACCTATCACATGCAGTAGCTCTGTTAACTAAGTGAGATGTGAAACTCTCCGGGTCTTACTTTCTTCACCACTGAAATGGCTGCTTTGCTTTCTCTAACCTATCATGAGAGTAATGGAAAGCTAGAAATATGCTCAGATTCTGAAGACAATTTTTAAAGTGCACAAAAAAAAAAAAAAAAAAAAAAAACCTCTCAATGAACCACACTGTGGAATGCTACTCTCACCCTTTTTTGCTGTTTATTTAAGCAAAATCGGGACACATCCAGCCACTCGATGAACAGCAATAATCAACATCAAATGACCTCAGCATACTTGTCACCCCATGAGGTGGTTCAATCACTCTTTAAATACAAAGGGAACCTCACCCTCACCGCCAGTGAGATGCTGTCCTCTTACTTGTTACCATGGCACCGCCCTCCTTCTCAAATTATTGCCCATCAGCATTTAATAGGAGCATAGGAAACAATCTTTATACCACCTGCCGTCATCTGTAACTTAAAAGAAAAGGCTAATCAAACGGTTGTTTTGTGTGTCTAGCTCAGATGGCTGCAACAGGCACAGACAGATAAATACAAACAGACCTCAGAATGAAATCCCTATAAACGAACATTAAGCCACCACAAACAGCAGCAAACAGTTTCTCCACCATGCCCCAAGGCAATCTCATCATTGTCTCACTGCGTATTTGATTTAGGCAGTTATCAGAATTAATTTACACTGCTCCAGAGAGGATCAAAGGTGCTAAGTTGCATTATTTACATGTCAGCTGCCCTCATTTGCTATTTCAAACTATAAATGATTGCGTTCCTAGAGGAACAAAAATGATAACTGCCTTAGAACTGGATAAAAGTCAGTGTCATATGCAACCCCATGTTCGAGAGTCTTCTACGTTTCCCCAAGCTTTGATACATAGGAACACTGGCAACAACGGTGGGAAAATATTTAGTAATTGCTTAACTTGAGAAAGACCTCTGTGATGAGGAAAAAAGACAAAAAAACAAAAACACAGCACTTTATTTACTGTTCCTCAAAGGGAGATATATAGGCTTTTTGTAGTGGAAAACCTTCTGTTTACAGTGCACTGAGGGAGTCCAGTATCTTTGGCCATTGAGTACTCAGTTTGAATTGCTCTCAATAGTTTCAGTGCATTTGTACATTCACAAGTGAACTCCCATATTTCTAAATGTCCCTCAGAGAGTAAGGCTCATGTACACATGGGAAAAGCCAATTTTAAAATGATAGAATTTGCATATGACTATTGGAGACATGAATTTATTCATCCTATCATGGGTATTTAATCTCCCTGCACCTTGGTTTCATCTGAAAAATGGAGACAATTATGTTTTCTTGTGGGATTAACACGTTAATATTTCAAAAGCTGGATCATGGTGTTAGACAATGAGAAATGCCTGACAAAAAGTACCTAGGACACCCAGGCATTCAGCAATGGTGACGGCAGTGGTCCAGGAAGAATGTGTACAGGAAGTTTGTACAATTAGAGACTAGTTTATAATAGTTTCTAATGTTTATAACTGTTTATAATGTTTCCCATTGCCATAGGTACTAACCAAGTTCTTTATGTCATAACTTCATTCTTTCTACACTATATTTTTCTCATATAATATGTAGACAATAATGATATATGCCTCTTGTTTGTAATACAATTGAATAAATATAATTATTAAAATAGAGAGTAGATACGGAGACTCCCAGGAGCTCTATGGAGAGCATAATGGTGTTGGCTGGATCTGAACTGAATCATTTTCAGTGTGTCCCTTACCTGATGTCTCTTCAGTGAAGTTGTTAACTGGTTTCCAACAGAAGTCATATCAAAATGGCACAAACTGAAACATCTATTGTTTACTCTAGTAATTAGACTTGACTGCATCAGTCTCTGCTGTGACTAAGGTATACAGCAGCTTTTAAGAAAAAGTAATCAGCTCTCAAAATACCAAATAGCAGTAATTATAACTAGAGCTCAGTGGTGCCTGTGGTAAAGGGTACAGGGAGTTTGTGTGAAGCGGGAAATAATTAAGCCAGGCCAGAGGCCACCTTCTCCTTGCACTGTCACCCTTTGAAAAGAAATTGTCAGAATGTGGACAAGGCCAACTACCCTGGGACTAACAATGCATCTGTATGATATTAATGGATGATCATTATTTGCTAATATGGCTGCTGGCATAAAGGATTGTATCTTGTTTTGGCTTTCTGTGTAGTCCTCAAACTCTTATGGTTCATTCAGTATGTATTGAAATGGCAATTGTGGGATCATTTTGCAAAGAAGAATTTAATCTATTCATATAATTATATTATACTGACTTTGTAAAACCTACCTATAGAAGATTTTGTTTTACAGTGTTATGACTTTTCACCTGAAATATATTTAGTAACATAGAGGCTTGGTACTCTAGGATGCAGATGGCTTATTTTAACATCAAGTTTGGAGTTTGGACTTTTCTTTTTGTGTGCGTGTGTGTTTTGTTTTGTTTTATTTTATTTTATTTTATTTTATTTTATTTTATTTCTTATCAGTTACATTTTATTAACTCTGTGTCCCAGCCTTGTCCCAATCCCTCATTCCCTCCCAGTCCCTCCCTCCCTCCCTCATCTCCACCGTGCCCCTTGCCAAGTCCACTGATTGGGGAGGACCTCCTCCCCATTCATCTGATCCTGTTTTATCAGGTATCTTCAGGACTGGCTGCAAAGCTCTCCTCTGTGGCCTAACAGGACTGCTTCTCCCTTGGGGGGTGGGGAGGCCAAAGAGCCAGTCATTAAGTTCCTGTTAGAAATAGTCCTTGTTCCCCTCACTATGGGAAACCAATTGGTTACTGAGCTACCACAGGCTACATCTGAGCAGAGGTTCTAGGTTATATCCATACATGGTCCTTGGTTGAATGTCAGTCTCAGAAAAGACCCTGTGCCCAGATATATTTGGTCCAAATGGTGGGATCTAGAAAAGATCATCCTGAGTGAAATATCCCAGACAGAGAAAGACAAACACGGCATATACTCACTTATATAGACCTATAAGATGTGATAAACATAATGAAATCTGTACACCTATAAAAGATAATCAAGAGAGCGGACATGGGGTAAGATGATCAATCCTCATTTAGAAAGACAGATGGGATGTGCATTGAACTTATAACAGGAGTCTACTGAGCGCATTTGAAAGACTCTAACTAGCAGTGTTTTCAAAGCAAAGACTCATGACCAAACCTTTGGCAGAGTACAGGGAATCATAAGAAAGAAGGGAAACTAGTCTGATGGACTTTTCTATGTGAGAACAATTTATGAAAACAGTGGGGTGATATTCAAACTCTGTACAACATGTATCTAAGGATACTAACAATGAGAAGAACTGGACATGAATTATAATTATACAATATTGTGAAAAAACTAAATATTTTATATATCATTTATATATTTATTTATGGTGCTGTGATAAATACCCTGATGAATAGATCTAGGACAAGAAAGGATTTATTTGGAATGCAATTCCAGGTTAGAGTCCACAACAGTGTGGAAACTAAAGTATCACCTCCTCAACCAAGAGCAAAGACTGCATGCATGAATCCTTGCTTGCTTACTTGATTGATTGGTTGATTGCCCTCAGCTGGCTGGCTTGTTCTTAGCTAGCTTACTTCTGTTTTACACTGTCCAAGATGCCTTGCCTGTAAAATGTCACCACCTACAAAGTGGTGGCTCTTCCTA
The DNA here is from genome assembly GCF_907164565.1 of Psammomys obesus. Classification (NCBI taxonomy): domain Eukaryota; kingdom Metazoa; phylum Chordata; class Mammalia; order Rodentia; family Muridae; genus Psammomys; species Psammomys obesus. The sequence continues at coordinate 29,802,431 of NW_026596046.1, forward strand.
CATCAATGAAGACTCAAGACTATCCCTCATAAATCTGTTAATCAATCAACCTGATCACACAGCTCCTCATTAAAAGTCACATTCCTGGCGATTATTAATAATGTTGATAGTTAAAGCCAACTAACACAATAACTATGCTAGACTTGGATAAATGTAACATAGAACAGCACAAGGACATGGACAAAAGACTATCGGAATGGATGAAGAGAGTGATGTCTTCCTTCCGTAAGTATTAACATGTTCACATAGATAGGTCTGGCATAAAAGAGACAACGGCATTTAAAAGTAAGGAATTAGTCTTTCTTTTTAATTATTTTTTCAAAATGTATTCTTTTTTATAATAATTTTTATTTTTTATATTAATCACAGGATATTTACTTTGTATCCCAGCCGTAGCCCCCTCCCTTAATCCCTCCCAATCCCACCCTCCCTCCCTCATCTCCTCCCTGCCCCTTTCCAAGTCCACTGATAGGGGAGGACCTCCTTCCCTTCCATCTGACCCTAGCTTATCAGGTCTCTTCAGGACTAGCTGCAATGTCCTCTTCTGGGGCCTAGAAAGGCTACTCCTTCCTCGGGGGGGGGGGGGTGTCGAAGAGCTAGCCATTGAATTCATGTCAGAAATAGTCCCTGTTCCCCTTACTAAGAACCCAGTTGGATACTCTTGGATACTGAGCTACCATGGGCTATATCTGAGCAGGGGTTCTAGGTTATAGGATAGGATAAATATAATGAAATCTATACACCTAAAGAAGATAAAGAAGAAAGAGGACCCGGAGTAAGATGATCAATCCTCACTTAGAAAGACAAATGGGATGGACATTGGATGTAGGAGAAAACAAGTAACAGGACAGGAGCCTACCACAGAGGGCCTCTGAAAGACTCTACCTGGCAGTGTATCAAAGCAGATAGCAAGACTCATAACCAAACTGGCAGAGTGCAGGGAATCATATGAAAGAAGCAGGAGTTAATAAGACTTGAAGAGGACAGGAGCTCCACAAGGACCAAATATATCAGGGCACAGGGGTCTTTCATGAGACTGTTTCTCCAATCAAAATATATTATTTATTTGAAAATTTCATATATGCATATGTAATGTATTTTCCTTTCTTTCCACTGCCCATTCCTTCACATTTTTACAGCATGTCCTTCTCACAATTTCATGTCCTCTATCTTCTCAATTTTTTTCTTCTTTTAAAATATCTCACTCCATCCAATTAGTTTTCCCCTATGTATCTGGGTTTTGGGTAATGCACCAGAACATGGAGAAACAACCATTGTATGGTTGCTTGCTTGCTCTCAGCTTGCCTGCTTTCTTTTCTTGCTCTCAGCTTTTTGTGTTTCTTTACCAGAAAAACAAACAAACAAAAACTGTTTTTTTCCTCAGCTGTCATTTACTGTGAGTAGGTTCTTCACTAGGGATGAGCCGTATGATCACTTTTTTATCCATGCTGGAACTTTGATTGGCTTTATCTTCTACACAGCTGATGTGAATCTATGAGTACAGCAGTCTGGTCATGTCACGAACACAGCTATTATTTCCTGGTGTGTGCAGCAAATTCATTACTTAAAAGGTTCTAGGGAAACTGGATGATTTTTCTGTGTTTCAGCTGCAATAGAATATCCGTTGATTTTTGGAGATTCTGGTGGAGCCATGATGGCCTGTTTTTTGTAGCCTATATTCTTATACTGGCCTTTATCCATCCAGTTGTCTGTAGCCTTGACTATTTGTTCTTGGAGCCTGTACTGCAGATTGGGTCCATCTGTCACTGGAGTCTTGAGGAGTCTCTGCTGGATTCACTGTCTATGTTGCCTCACTGTTTGTGACCCAGGTATTCAAGGTAGCTGGAGCACAGGTAGAAAGTTCTCAGGGCCTAGAGATGATCCAGTGTCCCACAGGCTTCCTTAAGATGGTGGAGAATGGGATTTGAGTATTGCACCTGCCTCAATTCACCTGGGTTCACTGGCTGAGCTGGGCTCATTGTTTTTGACTCAGGTGGACCATACTGCTGGGGAGAGAGCAGGAAGATCTCTAAGCCTAGAGTTTCTCCACTGCCCCACAGGCCTCCTTGGGGAGGAGGACAGTGGAACTCTGTTCCCATGCCTAGCTCAGCTCTTCTGTGTTCTCTGCCTATGTTTCTGGCCCACGTGAGCCTAGCTGCTGAGGTGTAGGCAGAAGGATATCTGTGCCTACAGTTGCTCGAGTGCTCCACTGTCTTCCTCGAGATGGCAGACAGTGGGACTTGAGTCTAGCATATAGCTGAGCTCTGCTGTGTGTCACTGTGTGTGCTGTGATGGCTGATTCTGACCCAGGTGAGGCAGACAGCTTCGGAGGCAGGCAGAATGAAGCTGCACCTTCCACACATTACCAGAAGGTATCCCTTCCACAGGACAGTGAGAGGGAGGTGTCCCCAGGGCAGTGAGAGTGGGCTTCTGGGTTAGGAACCAGGAGCTGCTGGTACCCAGAAGGTGTCAACAGGATGGAGAGTGGGCGCCCGGGTTTGGAACCTCACTCTCAGTACAGAAAAGCATTCACTCCACAGGCAGTAACAGTGAGAGCCCAAGGTCCGAGAAGCCACCCGGTGGTCCCAGGTATCCACAGTGGTGGGTTTGGGTAGGTGGCCTAGGGTTGTGGCAGTGCCAGGAATTTTTCCTGGTCTTAGCAGGGTGGCCTGACTTTCATGTGTCCCCGTGGGTTCTTCTCTCACCTGAGAAACACAGACCTAGAGGTTTTGGGGTCCACAGTATGGCCTGCCAGTCATCCTGCTCTCACTGCTGAGCTGATATTCAGATACCCTGCATGTTCGGCACTGTCATCTTGGATACCCCAGCTACCGACTTTTTTGACTTAATTTTGTATCCCGGCACTTTGCTGAAGGTGTTTACCAGCAGTAGGAGTTCCCTGGTAGAATCTTGGTGGTCACTTATGTGTACTAACATATCATGTGTGAATAGCAATACTTTGACTTCTTCTCTTCTGATTTGTATCCCCTTGATCATTTTTTATTTGTCTTATTGCTCTAGCTAGGACTTCAAGTAATATATTGAAGAGATAATGTAAAAGAAGGCAGCCCCGTCTTGTCCTTGATTTTAGAGGGAATGGTTTTTAGGTTTCCCTCCATATAACTTGATGTTGGCTATTGGCTTGCTATTTATTGCCTTTATTGTGTTTACATATATGACTTGTATCCCTGATCACTTCAAGACTTTGAGCATGAAGGGGTGTTCGATTTTGACAAAGGTATTTTCGGCATCTAATGAGAAGACCATGATTTTTTTCTGTTCTTTCAGGTTGTTTATATGGTGGATTATATTGACCTATGTTGAACCACCCCTGCATGCCTGGAATGAAGCCTACTTGGTCATGGTGGATGATATCTTTATGTGTTCTTAGATTTTATTAAGTATTTTTGTGTCAATGGTCATAAGCGAGATTGTTTTGAATTTTGCTTTGTTTGCTGGGTCTTTGTGTCGTTTAAGTATAAAGTTGACTGTAGTGTCATAGAAAGAGTTTGGCAATGTTCCTTCTGTTTCTATTGTGTGGAATAGTTTGAGGAGTATTGGTATTAGCCCTTCTTTGAAAGCCTGGTGGAATTCTGTGCTAAAACCTTCTGGCCCTGGGCTTCTTTTGGTTGGGAGGCTTTTGATGACTGCTTCTATTTCCTTAGGTGTTATAGGTTTATTTAAATTGTTAACCTGATTTTGATTTAACTTTGGTTAGTGGCATCTATCAATAAAATCATAAATTTCAATAAGATTTCCAATTTTGTGCATGCAGG
>NW_026596046.1:29806216-29825086 GCF_907164565.1 Psammomys obesus
TGATTTTATTAATTTGGATACTCTCCCTCTGTTTTGTTTTTGTTTGTTTGTTTTCTTTTTTGTTAGTTTGGCTAAGAGTTTGTCTATCTTGTTGATTTTGTCAAAAAAAAAAAAAAAGCTCTTGGTTTTGTTGATTCTCTGTATTCTCTTTGTTTTAAGTTCTTGATTTCAGCCCTGAGTTTGATTATTTTCTGCTGTAGACTCCTCTTGGGTGTGTTTGCTTCCTTTTTTTTTTTTTTAAGAGCATTCAGGTGAGCCATTAACGTGATAATGTGAGCTCTCTCCGCTTTCTTTATGAAGATACTTAGCACTTTAAAATTTTTCTCTTAGCACTGCTTTCATTGTGTCCCATAAGTTTGGGTATGTTGTACCTTTATTGTCATTGATTTCTAAAAAGTCTTTAATTTCTTTCTTGGTTTATTCTCTGACCCATTGGTCATTATGTAGTGAGCTGTTCAATTTCCATGAGTTTGTAGACATTCTATTGTTTCTGTTTTTGTTGAAGTTCAGCTTTAATCATGGTGGTCTGATAGATATAAGATGTTATTTCAATTTTCTTGTATTTGTTGAGGCTTGATTTTTTTCCATGGATGTGGTCGATTTTGGAGAAGGTCCCATGAGGTGCTGAGAAGGAAGTACATTCTTTTGTGTTTGGATGGGGTGTTCTGTAGATATCTGTTAGGTCCAATTGACTCATAATATCAGTCAGTTCTGTTATTTCTCTCTTTAGTTTCTGTTTCAATGATCTGTCCACTGGTGAGAGAGGTGTGTGGAAGTTTCCTATTATTAACTTGGGGTTTTGATGTGTGATTTGAGCTTTAGTAATGTTTCTTTTACAAATGTGTGTACCCTTGCATTTGGGGAAAATATGTTCAGAATTAAGACTTCATCTTGGTTGATTTTTCCTTTGACGAGTGTGAAGTGCCCTTCCTCATCTCTTTTGATTAATATTGATTAAAAATCTATTTTATTAGATACTAGAATAGCTACTCAAGCTTGCTTATTGTATCTGTTTTCTTGGAAAACCTTTTTCCAGCCCTTTATTTTGAGGTAATTTCTACCATTACTGCTAAGGTGTGTTTCTTTTATGCACCAGAATGATGGATCCAGTTTACCCATCCATTCTGTTTGCCTGTGTCTTTTTATTAGGGAGTTGAGGCCATTGATGTTGAGAAATATTAACAACCAGTTGTTACTTGTTGTTTTTATGTTGGTTGTGGTAGAGTGTGTGTGTGTGTGTGTGTGTTTCCTTTATTTTGGTTTTGCAGCTGTGAGGTTATTTGTTTCCTATATTTTCCTGGGTGTAGTTAGCCTTTTTGGCTTGGAGTTTCCTTCTAGTATCTTCTGTTAGGGCTTGTTTTGTTGCTAGGTACTGTTTAAACTTGGTTTTGTCGTGGAATATCTAGTTTTCTCCATCTATGGTGACTGAAAGTTTTTCTGAGTATAGTAGTCTAGTTTGACATTTGTGTTTTTTTAGTGTCTGCATAACATCTGTCCATGCCTTTCTGGCTTTTATAGCTTCTGTTGAGAAGTCAGATGCAATTTCAATAGGTTTGCCTTTATCTGTGACTTGACCTTTTACCCATGCAACTTTTGATATCCTATCTTTGTTCTGTACATTTAATTTTTTGATCATTATGTGATAGGAGGATTTTCTTTTCTGGTCCAATCTATTTGCTCTATAGACTTCTTGTGTGTTTATAGGCTTTTCTTTCTTTAGGTTGGGGAAGTTTTCTTCTATGATTTTGTTGAAAATGTTTTCTGAGTCTTGGAATTTGGGGTTTCTTCTTCTATTACTATTATTCTTAGATTTGGTCTTTTCATAGTGTACCAGCTTTCTTGGCTGTTTTTTGTCAGGAACTTTTTAGATTTAACATTTTCTTTGCCTGGTGTGCTTGTGTCTATAGTTCCTGTTCTCTTCCCAAGGTTTTCCCACTCTAGGTTTGCATAAGATTGTGTTTTCTTTATTGCTTCTATTTCCAATGTTAGGTCCTGGCCAGTTTTATTCATTTCCTGCCCCATTCATTTTCTTGTATTTCTTTAAGGGATTTCCTCATTTCCCTCACCTGTTCAGTTATATTTTCCTGCAGTTCTTTAAGGGATTTATTTTCTTCTTTTGTGGCCTCTATCATTTTCATAAACTTAGAATTAAGATCATATTTTTTGTGCTTCTGCTGTGATTGTATTCTCAGGACTTGCTGTGGTAAGATAGCTGCATTTTAGTGGTGTTATATGGTCCTGAACTTTTGTTGCTGGTGTTCTTACACTGACTTCTAGCCATCTGGTTGACTCTGTTATTAGCAGGTCTGGTGGTCTCTGATAGTAATAGATCTCTGGGGTCATAGGTAGAGTTCCTGGATCCCAGATGGAAGCAGTCCACCTGGTTTTCCTGCTACTCCCTGATCTGTGCTGGCCTTGGGAGCTGCAGATTGGTGTGAGTCCCAGGAAATGGATCCAGCCAGGGAACTGGGGGGTGGGGGCATGCAGGTGAACTCTAGGTCTCAGCTCAGCGACCTTGGTGGTACCCAAAGTGACTTCATGTTCCTATTGTATCTATTTGCTTGCAGTAAATAGCATCTGGCTGTCTGGCAGGACTTTCCTCAGCAGGCCATTTCCTAGGTTCTTTGCATATATGTAACACTTGTATACCTTGGTCTTCATGTGGGAGCAGGGGCTGTCTTTGACTCTCTTCAAAGGCAGTTAAAAAATGCAATAAAATGTCAGTTATGGGAAAGGAGAAAATTCAATAAGATGTAGCTGTTAGCTACCATCACGATCCACACATTTTTACTTTGCATTTTTCATAGATATACAGTCTTTTTCTATTTCTCATGTTCATTATAATTGGGGTATTTGAAATGCACCTACATATCTTACTATTAAATCTGAAGGTTTTAGTGTGCTGTCTACTGACTCTTTGTGTATATGTGTGTAGCAGAATCAGTTGTAGTTCTGTTCATATTATGTTTTTCTCTGTGAAAGAGTATCTGTTGAGGACAAGGTTATGTTCTTTACCTATTGCAGCTCCTCAATATAACTTAATGGGAAAATAAATATTCACAATTAATTTGTTTAAATAAAAGTAGTCAGTAACTAAGTTTTATTCTTTCAAACTGTACACAGAGTTTTTCATGCCTTATACAATGAGATGCCCCAAACCATTTTTCTGAACCTGCTCCTGACAGTTAAATCTAGCTGCTTGAAATACACACCAGCAATCCATTTTCTTATGTATTAATATATATGTTTGTAAAACAATATCTAGTTGTGAAAATGTGTTCGCGTTTACTTCACTTTGCTGTATTATGTTGTACAAATGGATAAAAGAAAAATAAAGCTCCTGAGACATTTGTGAAGCAACATTGTTACCATAAACTACATATAATTACAGAAAAAAAATTACAGGAGAGCATTAGGTTCTTTTGGACTTTCACCTCTATTAGGTTACTAACTGACCTTCAGGTCCATCAGTGATGTGTTCAATTATGAGTAAAAAGGATAAAGATGGAGTGAAAAAAGCTGGAAATATGTCCTTATTCACATGACTAAAACATGAACTGTCATTAGTAATTTTGTAATTGGATTTCAACATTCTGGGCATAGAACACCTAATGGAATATGCTCTGTTGTCTGGCTTGTGAATTTGTCAAAATGTGCAATCAGTCACCCTATACTTTTTTCCTATTGTGAAATAATGCTTTGAGCTGACATAACCTTAAGTTGCATCTTGAATCTGTAAAGGTCACCTGTACATTGTCACTCTTACCTTAATTGTTAGATTTGTCAGTCACAAAAAAAAAAGAATTCTTAAAGTTAGTGGAATAGTTTCAATAGACAACATTTTTCTACATGTATCTTAATTATAAATAAGATAAAGTAAATGCATCCAAATATTTTACTTTTCGAGTTATAGTCTTTGACCCAGCTATGTTGAAATTTTATGTTATACCTCATGATTATTATCAATGAATTTGCATCATTATATTTCTATATAATCTTTATTTTAACACATGATTTATTAAGGGATTCTACTCTGTTGGGAGAGAAGTTGGATTCATGGAGCTCCATCCACAGGCCATTCTCTTTGTTGAGCTAAAATAAAGTAGCAGAAACTTACCAGAATGTAAATTCTTGGATCTTAGACCTTTCATTTTCCCCCAACTGACAGGGACTCTCTCCTGAAGACAGAGACTTTCAAATTATTTCTTTCGAATCTGTAGCATTAAAAATAATACTTCTTTTATGTGGAATTTCAATAGTCATTACAAAAATTTAAAAACTGTTTAGCCCTTGTATTCTGCCTCTTCATCTTTAATTCTTTATTATGTTTATTTATTTGGTTGAGAGTATGTACCAGGGGAGCATGGGGAAGTAAAAGAGCAACTTGTAGGAGTTGGTTCTCTCGTCCTATCACATGGGGTCTGAGGATTAACTAAGAAATATAAAAGAGCAAAAAGCCTACTTCAATTACCTTTAGGATGAATATATAAGGCAGTAGTGGAGAACACATACAGCCCTGGTTCAATTCCAAGTACATTCTCCTTTCACAAAAGTACTTTGTCATAGCACTTTTACATGCTCATTTCATTCTACAAGAAAATATGCTTTTCATAGAACAGATGATTATTGTTTGGAAATTATTTTCATTCATTCACTCACTCAAATGTAGAGTTGGTTACTAGTTAACACCGGGGCTTAAGTTTCACTCATGAATCAACCCACGCTTACTTCCACCAGCATTGCTTGTTTGCATCTGAATAGCTGTCTCCTTGATCCTTGTGTACTTTAATATCTCCTATACCAAACACATAAGAACATTTAAAAATAGTAAGTGAGTTTATTTTAACTCTTTCCTCTGTTTAGTAGAGAAGATATTGATGGCTAAACAAATACAGTAACTGTGTAGCCATCATGAGCTTTTCACCATTATGTAAATATGCAAAATATCTTTCTTGTCTTTACTCTGCACACCACGTCGGGAGTTTGGATGAATTTGTCCAGCAGTTGCAAATTATATAGACAACTTTGTGTAATCATATTAACAAAGTAAAGCTGCGCCATATTAACATGAATTGTCCTATTGTATAGGTATATTTAAATAAATGCTTTCTGGAGTTAATTTTAAAGAATAAGGAAACACCAGCCATTTGGATATAAAATTGCATTGCAGCTAGGGAGCATGATAAACTGGGCTCTGCAGCGGACTCCTGCATCTTCCCAGTGCATTTTCCGCTCTGATCCCCAGGGAACATCCAGATGCACAAAGCTACTTCCTTCAGCTACTTTAAAACCAATTAAATTAATTTTTGGTAAATAACTGGCCATTGCTCACACTGTACTAGATAAAATTCTCTCTGCATCTCTTGGAATGTCTCTCTGCAATATATGTGTATCAATTTGAGTTTTAGTGTCAAGCATCATAATCTTCCTTTGCTTCTATGCATAAAAGTAAATTAAAAAAAATAAATGGATAGTAAATACTCCCAAGAAAGTTTTTTTTTAGAAACCTGAATTTACTATGGAAGATTGCTATGCACATTTTCTGTCAGTTTAGTATAATTTGGGAAAGGAAATCAATCGAATGTAGAAATGTTTAGTTTAGATACATATCTCCAAATTCAACTTCTCATGCTTTTCCATCCCACCCAGTATCCAGCAGGGAGAAAAATATTTCAATGTAGACACTATATAATGGGATATAGAATTTGAGTTAGAAGATTATAATTTTGTTTTGTGGGCTGTATGCCACAATTCAAAAATTTCTCCATTCACTATGAGCATGTAGTGAAATGAGCATTACATTGAGAACATGATTGCAGTGGGTGTATAGGTTACCTGGAAAATGCGTGTATAAAATATATATGTCTTTCTATTATAAATGTATCTATGTAAAATACTGGATGTATAATATAAATATTTATATATTTATATGTTTATGTTATACATGTAATAAAAAGGTATAAGATTATGTGTACATATATGGATATATAAGTTAGCTGGATTTAAAATTGAAAACTGTTTATGGAAGGGTATGGAAATTTGGCCAAGTGTATCAGAGGAACTGAGTCCAGATGCCAGAATCCACATACAAACAAACTCATCCTGTCCCATGCTTACCTGTAATCCCAGCCTTGGGTGTAAGGGCAGGGACAGAGTGGAAACTGGAGCTTGCTGGTCACAAACCTAGTTCCAAGTGACGGCCACTATCTCATATGAATAGATACAGAGAGGTACTACAGCAGGACACACAAACGCTCCCTTCTAGTCTATAGGCACAAAGGCATGTGTATATATCACAGACACAGACACCACACTCACACACACCGAAATTTACAAAGAAAGAGATCCGTGTGTGAAAGAGGGAAAGAAAACATAAGGAGATGTGCAGTTCAGAAATGGGACACAAATATTTGAGGAGCTGAAAATATTTAGTCTGAAATGAGGAGCCATAGTGGTATGATATGATGCTGAGAGACTTGACTGGAGTCTTTTAAATAGAATATAGACATGACATCTTTCTGTGGGTGACAGAAAAGCATTGTGAAGTTTGTTGCTTAGGATGCTGACAATGGATAGTTTGGCCAAGATTAAAGTAGTACTTCTTCTAGTTAAAAGGGGTATGTCTTTGTGTTTCATGGATCCCACATTCTAGGATATAAGTTTTGTTTGTTTTCTGCAACATCTGACCACAAAAGCATTTTTGTATCCCAGGAGAAAGTATCTCCTGCTCCTCTGGAAAGACCGTGTGACTGGACAATAGTGACATTGAGTTGAATCCTGTGTCTCCCTTTAAAAAATGTTGAGGTTTTAAACAGCATCTCTTCTCTGGGCTCTGGCTCCCCATCTGCTTCATGGAGAAGGGTTGAGGTAATAAATGGCACCCAGCCCTTGCAGATAGTCACTGTCTGCGATTCCTGTGTCACCACTGGAGTCTCTTGCCTTTAGACTTTTAGGAGATAGGACAGTCTCTTACCCATTCCAGCTACTATCAAGCCTAAAACACTTAAAGCACTGTAGGATTCTAAATGATGTTTTTACTCAAAAAGTAAAGTATAAGGAAAATCTGTGCTGCTATTACAAATTAAGTGACTAACTTCAAACATTTCAAAACTAATGTCCCTGTTCACCTTTTTAGAAAGCAAAATTGGACTTTGTGAAGAAAAAAATTGTACAGGTTTAATCACAGGCATTTGGGGTGTCAAGTAAGAGACAGATGCACATAATATTTTAAGGTTCCTAATAATATTTAAAATCAAGCCAGTGACCATATAATGACTGTAACTGTTCTACATACACTAGGTAGTAAGTGGTGTATAAACTGACATTATTTTGTAAAACAAATAACACAGTACTTATAGTAGAGTATGTCCATAAAACCTGTTAGTTTACTCCATGGCTTCTTCTCAACTTAGGCGTGCTGTTGCGACTATTGTGTTCTATGAGTCCATGGGAGACTGCAGACTGTCTTAAGCATGGAGGAAAGGAAAAGAACTCTACTGAGGGAGAAAAAGAAGTAAACTATAGCAAATTATGGCTTTATTTATTTATTTTAGAAAGTTCTCTTGTGTCTGAAAATGAAGGAAGTCAGATAAGACTTGGGGAAAATATGTCCAGCAATGTGCTTCTTGCTAGTTCTTCAAAATATCCCCATCACTGCCACATCACTGCCTCTGTTTCCATCAGGCTGGGGAGGTTTCCTAGATTGCCTGACACTGCCTGCAGACCCTGAAAAATACTACATTTCCTACTTTTTAGGATTTGATCTAATGGGCTCATTGATAGCTCCTTCTGACTTCCACATGTATAAATGCATACAGACATGACAGATATGTACAGCGAGACACCAAGCTCTGCCTGCAGTGTCACAGTGAAGGTTATTATGCGATGACAACTTTGACCTAGCCTAAAACTGTTCCTGCCGTTTAGCTGGCAATGAAAAGATCTCCACTGTGTCACTTTAATGTCAGAATCTCTATATCTTAGAAACTCCCCTTCACTCTTCATGTTTTGATTTCCTCATATATAGAATAAGCTTGTGGTTAAAATTATTTCTGGAATCAATCACATCTTTCACATTTTATTCTTTATGTCTTCCCGTAAAGTATTATTGTAGCCTTTAAAAAATGTGGACTATGGACATTTCTAGTTTCCTAGTTGATGAGAAGAGTTCTAAAAGCCAGTAGCATAGTGACACTTACATTGGAACCTTCCCTAATGAGATCCTTTGCTGTGTCTCTCTGAGGATTCCCTAAGCTATCTCTGTCTTCTGGAAACCCTGAAGTCACAAGTAACAGAAAAGAAATTCACTAAGGTCTTGTGCACAGTAACAGGCAACTGAAATCCTAGCTAAAGGAAAAATGGGGAAAACAAGTTTCCCTAGTTGAAAGCTACTGACAATTGGTGACTTCCAGAAGAGGGAGAGCCACATGAGAGGCTGCCTTTGCTGTATTAGATGCTCCAATATCCATGCATACACAGGAAGCATTGAATGGATGCAGTAGGCAGTAAAGCAAATGAGCACATGAAATTAGAAAGGAAAGGTGGTGTTGAGCCAGGAAAAGAATTGGAGAGGAAGGAAAGGGCAACAGGTTTGTTCAAACACAGTATAGGTATGTATGAAAATGTCAATCCATAAACATTTTTAAAAGGACAATTCCACGTATAATTACTAAGTCTGTAACATAATCCTGCTTTTTTTTTTTTTCTTTTTGCTTGTTGTTTGAGTTCATTACTAGGACCTGGTTCTGAGCTTTTCTTATTTGTTTCTCAATGTTTACCAAGACAGTCCCCAACCAGGTTAAACCTCAGCCTTCCACAGTGGATCCTGTCAATTGGCTGAAATAGCATCAATGAGTCTAGTAAGCTACCAGCTTCTCCATTGGTTCCTTTAAAATGTTCTTTAGCTAGAACCTTTATTTAAAAATAGCATCTCAGATTAAAGGCATCCTGCACCACAACTGGGGAGCCTCTTGATGTATTCATATATATCTCTGAATTTTCACGGTGGTCAGTGCTTGAAATTTTTACTCTGTATTTGTATGACTCAATATTAAGTATGTTGGAAGTATATGCTGAGATGCCATACAATTTCGACCATTATTTCCACTGTGGTTGGTACATTGACTCTGGTTGTTGGGTATAATGCCGTGTGTCCATAAAGGAAGAGATAAACAAGACATGGAGTCTGTCACCAAGGAACTCATGGCTTAATATTGCCAACAGGCAGGTAAAATACTCAGGCGTCTGAGAAGTATTTCTCCAGCAAGCCTATCACTACCTGTTGACAACGTAATGTAAACAGCACACAGTCATCGTAGCAAACCACATGGAGCCACAGTGAAGTCCTGAGCTCCATAGAAACAAATGGCTTTGCGTCCCAGACGTAGGAAGGGATTGTTTCAAATGCATGAAATTTAATTCAGAAAAAGAGCTTTACTAATTTAACTTAGTTGAGTTTGTACCTATCAGTATTATTAAGGTAGCTAAGGAAACCTGGCTATGGCTGCATTGGCGCAAAACACTATGCTTTCCCATTTTCTTTAAGAACAAAAGACAACAAGGAAATACTGACAAAACAACTGAAAAGTACGGCCAGGGCCATAATCAGGGACTTTGCTAAGTCTCTCGTTAAATATCAGGATATGGTAAAATTATTTTATCAGTATTTTATCATTTAAATGTATTTTACTGACACAAAAAGGCAAAAAAAAATAAAGTTATTTATGGTGGAATGTGAATTTTATGTGTATATATATGTATATATATGTAATATTAAGAACAGGGCAAGCATATATATTCTTGATCAGTCTTTGTTCTTGCTGTTCGTTAATTTATAGTTTTACATTCAAATTCATTCTCAGATATTCAAGCTTTTCTCTATTCCAGCTAGAGACGCTGACATTTTGCAAGCCCCAACAAAGAGAACATGAAAGATTCCTCATCGTAAACATGTTGTCCAAAAGAAAACAATGCACATTGGAATTTCAGAGAAATAAGGGAGAATACTTGAGGAGCCTTACTAAAAGGCTGTGCAGCTCTTTTGTTACAAGTTGTTGCACAATGTCCCAAACCACAAAGGTATTTAAGTTGATCTTGATATTGATTATCTGGCATTATTTAAGGAAATATAACTAAGTTTGTGAAGTATATTTGCCAATAGAATCGTGTGGTGGTTTGAATTAGAACGGCCTCCATAGACTCCTGTCTTTCAATGCTTGGCCCATAGGGAGTGACTCTATTAGGTGGCGTGGCCTTGGTGGAGTAGGTGCAGCCTTACTGGGGGAAGTGTGTCACCATGGGAGAGGGCCTTGAGGTCCTGTAGTCTCAAAGTAGGCCTGGTGTAGCAGTCCCTTTTTGCTGCCTGTGAATCAAGATGTAGAACTCTTAGCTCCTTCTCCAGCACCATGTCTGCCTGTGTGCTCTCAGGCTTCCTGCCGTGACAATAATGGACTAAACCTTTGAAACTGTAAACCAGCCCTAATTATGTCTTTTCCTTATTAGGAGGTGTCTTTTCACAGCAGTATAAACCCTAACTAAAGCAAATAGTTTTAAATTTATCCTGGAATCAAAATATATGCAGTGAACCTGAAATGTCAACTTTGGCCCTTTGGTTTATACTTTATAAGTAATATATATTTTGAGCTGATGCTGAGGAATGCCCATGACTCTTATAGTTCTCATTAAGTCTTCTTGACAAGTCAACTTACAAAAGAACGAAAACTTACTTCCCAATTGCTACTCAAGCAAGGGGGAAAATGACCCATTTAGGACTGAATAAAACTATATTCGCCCAACTTGTAGATGAATAGGTCTGTAATGAAGTGCAATTTTCCTCAGAAAACAAACTTCAGCAAATGGAAAATTGAGGTTATGGTGCATGCATCACAAAGTAATAGTCACTTAAACTTGAATCTACCAAAAGGGCAACTGGAAAAGATGAAGAACATTCAAAAAGAAACTAGAAATCTGGAGAAGGTGAGCATCAGGCTGCTGGCAGTTTTATTGCATGGTAATTGGAAGTGTAACGGCAAACCAATTTCAGTTATACAAGACAGAGGAGGTTGAGAGGGCAAGATACATCCTGGTTCAAAGTCCAGACAGAAGCAATGTATCATTCATGGTCTAATGTATGACCTCTGGGAAGTAAAGCAAAAACAAAACACCCCCAACAGACTGATCAAAATAGTCATTTTTTTTTTCTACTGTATAAGGCTGTCTCCGTTATCCTGTTCTCACACTTCCTTCAGATATCTCCTATGCTTTTATACTGGTGGTGACCAGATTCCCTAGGGCGGAAGTTACAGGTAGCTCTGAGCTGCTTGACATGGGTTCTGGGATTGATCTAGGGTCTTCAGTGTGTTTACAGTTAACTAGCATGCTAGTAGTATCACTTCCTTCAAAACTTTACTAGACTTTTGTGCACATTTCTAAAAGTCAGAAGAGGGCATTTTAAACTTTTCATGATAAAGAAATGGCCCTGAAGTGAATGATACCCCAACCAATGTCCTGCATTGGAGGAGGACCTAAAACTCCTTCTCAGATGTAGCTCATAGACTCAGTCTCCAAATGAGTTCCCTAGTAAGGGGAGCAGGGTTATTCTCTGGCATGAACTCAGTGGCTGGCTCTCTGATCACCACTGGGTGCAGCCTTGCCAGGCCACAGAGGAAGACAATGCAGCCAGTCCTGATAAGACCTGATAGGCTAGGGTCAAACAGAAAGGGAGGAGATCCTCACCTATCAGTGGACTAGGGGAGGGGCAAAGGAGAGAAAAGGGAGAGAGGGTGAGGCTGGGAGGAGAAGAGTGAGGGGACCATAGCTGGGATACAAATTGAATAAATTGTAATAAATGATTATAATAAAAAAGTAAAAAATAAAAACAAAGACAAAAGAAATGAAAATAAATGTTTGAGGTCATAAAGATATGTAACTTGATTAAGAATGTACTATTTGCAGGAGTTGCTGCCTAATGCAGTGCTCTGGTAAAATTATTGGCTTATGTTTTAGTTAATGCATAAAAATAGTTTTTCTCAAAAAAATATTTCTCTTATTAATGAATGGGTCTTTGGAAAGCTCAAGGTTAGATTCTAAGGAAAGCCTTCTCTGCTAAGGGAATTTAGATTCTGCTGGGTGCAAACGAGAAGTGCTCTAGTTTATAGCTGGATGAGAGATCTGGAAATGTACAATCCATTAGCCACTAGCACAAAATCACTGCATTTACTACACTTATTATTGAACTATCAGTCAGTCAGCAGCATGCATTCCCAAGGATCCCTCAGCTGTCTCAGGGTGAAGTTAAGTTGTGAAGAGGAGAGAGTACCAGAAAACGTGCACGAAATGTAATTCTGAGGCTATTTCTCTTGTATCTAGTAAATTGCACCTTCCAAGAGATGAGAAGAATCCATGTCTTGCCCAGTGGGAGACATTTGCCTTCTCTCAAGGCTAACATTCTTAATGTGAAGAAAATAACCTTTTCTCTTTTCTCTCTTAAGTCCTTCACTTTAACCTCATGAAAAGCCTTTGCTCACAGAGCCAACCCATTCCTTTCTGGAATGGACTGACAGAACAGATAGGGAAAAAGGACTCTTTCTAAATTCCATTTTTTTTTCTTTTCCCTTTCAAAAACATAAGAGTCCCAGCTTGCAAAATTAAACAGTCAAGAATATTTGATACCTCGTTTTGAAATGTCAGAGATAACATAAACCTTTCCCAAAGTAAGTTTAGGTCTTTGCCCTAGACAAGTTCATAGAATTTCTATGGCTTTTCCTTCTCACTGTTGCTCTGTTCTCTAATAGCAATCTAATTCCAAATAATTGTGGTCTTTTCCCAAGTGCTCCTAAATGCCAATTCATGAGAAGGGATCAAAGGTTATAATAAATGTTTCTAAAAAGCTTCAAAAAGATTGTTGCCAAATAGCTTCAACTTTCCTTAATGTCATGAGGAAAGTGTCTTACCCTTGAATAGGTGTAGGATTGCTTAAGTAAAACCAGTTACTGCTGAATCAAAAACTGTGTGTGTGGGTATGTTTGTGTGTGTCTGTGTGTGTGCTTGAGTCATGCATGTGTTCATGTGTGTGTTCATATGTGTTGTCCTCTGGAAGTCAGAGGACAATCTCTGCTGTCAGCCCTTGCATTCCATGTTGTTTGTTCACTGTTGCCATTGAAGGTTTGCTGGCCTATGAGCTTCCCAGGATTCTGTGGCTACATCCCACCAGCCTGGGGTTGCTATGGACTACAGGTGTGTGCTACCGAGTCTGACTTTACGTGGGTTCTAGGGATCTGATTACAAGTACTCACATTTGCATACAAAGTGATTAACCCAGGAAGCCATCTCTCAGCCTAAGTAAGCTTGCATTTATAGACTTACATAGATGGACAAATGAAATGCTTTGGTAATGATGAAACTGTAGAGATCTTAAATTTCTCTATGCTGTGTTAAATTGTTGGATTGTGCTTATTAAACACATTTTTAGTAGACAGCATCTATATTTATATTTTTCATGTACTACAAATTGGCAACTACAGCCAAGGCATATGATAGGCATTTATGAATCTTCATAGCCATCACTAGCAAAATTTATGTAGGTTTGTCTAAATTATAATGCTATAAGGAAGAATTCTCTAGAACTCGTGAACTCACTGAGGGTGATAGCTGATAAGCCATGAGCAAGCAGAAGATCCATTTTAATGTGTGAGGATCTTCCTGCCAATAGATATAATATTTAGGTACTCCATTTTAGGAGGAAGAAACTAAGATTGAAAAATAACACAAGCTAGTATTAAAAAAAAAAAAAGGAATTCAACTTGGTTGGCAACCTGATAAGTCTGTGTTTCTTCTTGTTTTCTGTGTATCACAGTTATTATCAAGCGTGCATGACCTGTTTATCAATGGCTCATGGATGCCAGTATGAGTTGTATTAGCACAGAGATCAAGTCATTTTTACCTGCAGTATGTTATCCCTGTCTTCAACACCATGTCCGATCTGTTTGCATTCACCAATTATTTTTGTCTCTTATGAACAAGGAGTGTACAATATTTTTTCATATGTGCATATGTAATTAAATAACATGGCTTCCTGTACCTATTGTTGAGAACAAAATAGGTGTGTGAATTTGTGCAGCATTTCTAAGTCAGCTTCTAAGATGAATAATTTTGAAACAAATGGGGCAGAGTGTACACACTAAAAGTGACATATCTCTCAAACGTTCATGTGAGTGAAAACTTGCTTGACACCTGGAAACATAGCTTTAGAAGGTTGTGATACATCCATCAGGAGCTGGGCATCACTGAAGAAGCGGTCACTAAAGAAAGCCTTGTAAATTAAAGGCTGGTTCTGTGCTAATATGAGTTTTCTGTTTCCTGATGGGCCGGCTCAGATAACCAGATGTCACATTAACTCTGACTTACCCGTAAGCTGCTGCCAGGGCTTCCTTAACATGATGTGTCATACTGCCGGAAGTCACCAGCTAGAATAAATCCTTCCTCCAGTAAGTTGTGTCTGTCTGGCACTCTGTCACACATGCACAGACAGCAATGTGAGAAGTAATTGATGCTAAACTTGACTAAATATTTTTGGACAATTATCTTCTTTAAGAAGTGATCAGGGACTGTCTCTTACATGAACTCAGTGACCTCCCTCTCCTACCCTCCTGAGGGAGGAGCAGCCTTGCTAGGCCACACAGGAGGACATTGCAGCCAGTCCTGAAAATACCTGATAAACTAGGTTCAAATGGAAGGGGTGGAGGACCTCCCCTATCAGTGGACTTAGAAAGGGGCAGGGAGGAGCTGAGGAAGGGTGAGTGGGATTGGGAGGGAATGAGGGAGGGGGTTACAGCTGAGATACAAAGTAAATAACCTGTAATTAATATAAAAAATAAAAATTATATTAAAAATTATAAGATATGTCATATATTGAATGCAGACCACACATAAATAAATTTATAGTTAAAGCTAAAAGAAAATAGTCATTTAATAGCATTTAACTCGTTTATTATATCTGTTCATATTTTCTAATATCTTCTGTTTTCTTGTAGTCAAATAAAATGTTTATAACTCTCTAAATTGCTTGGACTCACATTTTTGAAACGCAGTCTTTGCAAACTAAAACTTCAGAGGAAAGTATTGTCCTAATTTGAATTTTTCATGCTGTATTATGCTGAATAGTAAGAATGGTGCCAGAGTATGAGAGAGATGGAGAAGCATGTGTGTACATGTGGTCAGGGTACGACTTTGTTGAAGAGGCAGACATATCTGTCAACCATGTGTTATCCATTATCGTCTTTCTATCATCTGTCTGTCTGTCTGTCTGTCTGTCTATCTATCATCTATTTGTATCTTTCTATTATCTATCGATTGATTATCTATATCTCTTCTATGACCATACAACCCTGAACATGCCTGATATTGTCTGATTATCTATATCTCTCTGCCACCTATCATCTATCATGTCTTCTTATCTATTATATATCTGTCTAGAATTTGTATCTAACTACACATATCATGAATTTATCTACATATCACCTATCATCATTTGTTTTTTATAGATTTATCTACATATAGTCTTTTTATCATCTGTCTGTCATCTATTTATCCTCTATCTACCAACGTACCTTTTTTTTTCTGTCTGTTTCTCTATCCCCCACTCTTCCAGCATTCCATTTCCCTGTCAACTCCCATTTATGAGAAGATATTTGGCTATGGACATGCCTGTCTACCGCTCACTTTAGTATATCAATAGCGACATTAACAAACATAAAGAAATGTGTGAAATGCTCACATGTATTTACTTGTCGCTCATCTTGGAATGTTCTTCAGAGTTACCTTGTAGTCATTGCATACAAACTTGTAAAGGAGTGAGATATTCACATGCTGATATATAATCCCAGAGGAGGCAAGTAACAAGAGAACTGTGAAAATTTATTAGGGATTATGATCTTTGATTATCTTTACATAAAATATTGAACAGTCACTTTAAAGTAACAGAATTTAGTAATATATTTAGGAGAATTCTGTGTGTTACTAATACCTCAACTCCAAGATCTTCATCAATAATGAGAGTGGAGTTCTTATTAAAACAATTGGAGACATAAAATAATTGAACGGAGTCAACTGACAGCCACCACAAAGAAGGTATGTAGTATGTGTGATTTAGTAAGTCTTTTTACACATCCTTTGGCAGTTCAACCTATAGGACCATAAATATCTTCAGTGAATAACTGTGTATTATTCATCTCACTTGTGTTCAAGTATTGTGTTTGTGTTCTTCAGAGGATTGCTAAATTTTCTTCCACAACATATGAGTTTTGCTTTCATGATTAATATGTGTGCCTTTTTCTTCACATGTTCCTTGGTACTGGAAATTATCAAACATTTTTATCTTTTTGGATTGCGTAGGTTACAAATGGATTGTCAGAATGCATTAACTTAATATTTTATCTTTTTGAGACCAAGGTTGAAAGGTTTTTGTTTGCTTCGCAAGTAAACTGCGTACATGCTGTCCATTTCCCATTTTTTGTATTAGACTATTTTTTGAAAGAGAAAATCTTATAATATATTCCGATCAAGGTTTCCTCCTCCGAATACCCACTACTTTGACTCCCACCTAACTCCAGGTTCTTACTTTCTTTCTCTTTCTTTCTTTAGAAAACTAACAGGCAAACAAGCAAATAATAAGAACAAATTAATTGTAAAGAGAAAAAAACACAGGAAACACATACACACTAAATCTATAACAGCACACTTGTGTTAGATTTTGTTATTTTTATTTATTTCTTGTATAAAGTATACCAAATCTAATATTTTAAATAATGATTTAAAAATATTATCTTATCCATGTACTTGTTTTGTCTATCGTGGCCTTTTTGATACAATTATGTAGTTGAACTGATCTTTGTAGTTGTGCCTTTTTGCTCTTTCATTAGCTTTCTAAATAATTTTTTATATCTGGTGTTATTTTATAAAATTGTGAAGTTTCTTAGTAATGTTTTTATAGTTTTTTTTAAATATTTAATTCATTTTGAAGCTTGGCTTGCTACTATCTATCTGTAGAACAGACAAATTTTCTCACAATTGCTTATAGAACATTTTTACTAAATAGTTCATTATTTGCTATTTCTTTCTAAAGTCATTTATACATTGCTCTGGATGTTAATACATAATTAGGTTTATATTAGAATTTCCTATCTAATAATTCTTCTATTTATTTGAGGCTACTTTGAGTCAAAGTATTTATTTGTCAAAGATATAAAGCATATTCCAGTATCTGGTAGCATTAGATATTAAATACCAATCTTTTGTTTTTGTGCATTTTTTCCTGTGTTTAGTAATTTTACTTCTTTGTTCTCCATGTGAAATGTAGAATCAGCTATTTATTTATTTATTTATTTATTTACTTACTTACTTACTAACCTACCTACTTCTAACCCGAAGAACAACCCAGGATTATGTTTCCTTACCCTTAGTAGAGTAATATCAGTAACATTACATGGGCAAGTTTCCCTTTCCAAACACTATCTCCTTCCCTGTATTTTTGGGTTATTTTTCTTTTTTTTAATTAAATTTTCATTTTTTAATATTAGTTATAGTTTATTTACTTTGTATCCCCGCTGTAGCCTGCTCCCTCATTCCCTCCCAATCCCACCCTCACTCGCTTATCTCCTCCCTGCCCCTTTCCAAGTCCACTGATACATGAGGCCCTCCTCCCCTTCCATCTGACCCTAGCTTATTAGGTATCTTCAGACTGGCTGCCATGTCCTCCTCTGTGGCCTAGCTGCTCCTCCCTCCCCTCGAAGGAGGGGAAGTCAAAGAGCCAGCCATTGAGTTCATGTCAGAAATAGTCCCTGTTCCCCTTACTACGGTACCCACTTGGATACTGAGCTAACATAGGCTATATATGAGCAGAGGTTGTAGGTTATATCCATACATAGTCTGTGGTTGGAGATTCAGTCTCAAAAAAGACCCCTGTGCCCGAATATATTTGTTCCTTGTAGAAGTCCTGTTCTCTCTAGGTCATACTAAATCCCCCTTCTTTCTTATGATTCCCTGCACTCTACCCAAAGTTTGGGTATAAGTCTTAGTATCTGCTTTGACACACAGCTAGGTAGAGTCTTTCAGAGGGCCTCTGCTGTAGTCTCCTGTCCTGTTACTTGTTATCTCCTACTTCCACTGTCCATACCATTTGTCTATCTAAGTGAGAATTGATCATATTACCCCAGATCCTCTTTCTTATTTATCATCTTTTGATGTACAGATTTTAGTATGTTTATGTTGTTTTATAGGCCTACTACCTACTTATAAGTGAGTATATGCCAGTTGTGTCTTTCTCCTTCTGGGACACCTCACTCAGGATGATCTTTTCTAGATCCCACCATTTGCCTGCAAATTTCATAATTTCCTTGTTTTTAATTGCTGAGTCGTATTCCATTGTGTAAAAGTACGACAATTTCTGTATCCATTCCTCTGTTGAGGTACATCTGGGTTGTTTCCAGGTTCTGGCTATTACAAATAAATCTGCTACAAACATGGTTGAGCAAATGTCCTTTTCATGTACTTGAGAACAAATCTATCAGAGAAATAACCATAGAAATACAGACAGTTAAAGAGTCAACAAACAAATCTCTCAAAGAATTTGCCAGTCAAGTGGAGGCAATGAAAGAGGAAATGGACAAAGCTCTCAAAGAAACTCAAGCAAGTATAGCCAAACAAACAGAGGCACAATTAGTGGCATATAGAGAGGAAATGAACCAAAAAATAGAGACCATTATAGAGTGCCAGGAATCTACTCTCAAACAGATGAATGAAATGGTACAAGGCATGAAAACAGAATTTTAGAATCAAAAAAAAAAAAAAAAAAAAAAAAAAAAAAAAAAAAAAAAA
>NW_026596046.1:29825186-29923507 GCF_907164565.1 Psammomys obesus
AAAAAAAAAAAAAAAAAAAAAAAAAAAAAAAAAAAAAAACACAGACTGAGAAAACCCTGGAGCTGGAGAACTTAGAGAAAATATCAGGAACCACAAAGGTAAGCATCACCAATAGCAGACAAGAGATGGCAGAGAGAATCTCTGGTGCTGAAGATACACTCACAGAAATTGATACTTATCTCAAAGAAAAAGTAAAATCGGAAAAGTTCCAAACACAAAACATCTAAGAAATCAATGACACCTTTCTTTCTTTTTAATCACCCTCAAAAATCATAGAAGCACTGACAATTTCCATTTCTATACCTCTTAGCACTTCTTGGATAGTACATAAGTATTGTATCCATTTTATTGCTTGCAATAATGATCTTTTTCTTTAACTGAATTTTGATCACACATGTAAAAAAATCATTTGATGTCTATAAAATTAGGATCCTGAGATCATACAAATGGGAGTATGTCATTTTTTCAGTTAACTCCTTTGAGTTTTTAAGAGTTGAGCTGGGGAGAAGGCTCAGAAATTAATGGCTAGTCTCACAATCAAAAATATGAGTTTTCAAGGGTGAATCAACTCTGTATTGGTTTGTATGTGTATGTGTGTATAGTAGTAGACAGTGAGCACAGAGTCTCATGAATACGAGGCAAGTAATCTACCAGAGTTACATATTCATTCTAAAATTAATCTGAAATATACAACCCCACGTATTAGTAGTTTCTTCAAAAGGCTTAATAATGATAATAATTCATTTAATGTTTAAATTTTCACTATGCTATTGACTCTATATTTGGAAACAAAACTTATGAGTATAGAATATAGTTTCCATTTAATTTATAATAAAACATTTTAAATACTTTTCATCTTTGAAAGAGGTGTTCATATAGTTTCCCTCCTAAATTACTGAGATGATTAATTATAATGTTACATTTTTAATAGTGATGCATACCAATATACCTGAAATAATTTTTTTAATTACAGAAGGGCTATAATTTTAAAACCTGTCATTGCTTTGGTGTGGTAACAAGTGTGTACTTTTGTCATTAGGTAATGTGGATCATTTCCTCATATGCAATGACTTTGTGAAAGTAGGCGTCTTCTTTTTTTTGCCTACAATCTTTTCTGAATGGTAGATATTCTCTGTCTAGTCTATGACTATGTGTTAGATGTACTGATGGTTTACCCTAGCCACCACCATTCCAGAAGAAGAGTGAAACGGGATCTTCAGACAGAAACAGCATTTGAGGCTAGAGTCTGACAACTTCAATTGAACGCTTTTCTGAGGACCCCCCTTATCCCTCAGGGTGACGGCCAACAAAATGAAGATTGTAGACAATATCTCATACAGTTCCTTTCCCCTTCTACAATAACTCCATCAGGAGAGTTAGTATAACTCCCATTGGTAACTGAGAAGATCACCTGCAGGCTTTAAATTTCACTTTGCAGAGAGTAGGCTGAAATAGATTTTCGAAGATACCAGGTCATGTTTGAAGTGTGTGTGTGTGTGTGTGTGTGTGTGTGTGTTTATGGATGTATGGATTTGTTTGTTATTTCAAGAAGTCTCTCCTACATGTCTTCACATAATGCCTCAGAGAAATTGGTCAAATACTTGACATACGCAAGTGCTCAATAAATATTCTAATAGGTATTATCTCCCATTCAGTTTTCACCAAACTCCCTGGGAAATGTAATTGAGGAAAGTATGACTCAGAGTTATAAAAATGACTTGCATGAATCACACACTTCAAATGTATCAATATAAGACTGCCAGCCCAAATCTTTTTGTTCTAAAGCCAATGCATTCCCTTCTAGATGTGCATAAATTGTGGGAGATATATACATACACACACACACACGCACACATACACACACACATATATATATGTGTGTGTGTATATATATATGTATGTATATATATGTGTATATATATATGTATGTATATATGTGTGTATATATATATATATGAATGGAGACAATAATGTCTTTATTATCATTAATTTCTAATTGGAATTTATGCATTTCTCTGATTTATAAATGTGAGCAACAAATTCAATAGTTGCAGTCAATCATCTGGTTTTCTCACCAACAGACATAAAGGAAATTTTATCATATAAAAAGTTATATATATACATCTTGACAGACACTTTATGATCACCAGTGTTTTTAATTTCCATTGCCTATAATATCTTTTCCTTCAACATATTAGACTTTAAGGTACTAACACACATAAGTGTGTGCTTATTATATATATATATATATATGTGTGTGTGTGTGTGTATGTATGTATGTATGTATTAACTTTTTTCAACAGAATATTCCAATCAAACTGTGCATTTATCTCATGTGGTTAAAGCATACTGAAAAAGATTTTTTTTTCCTGCCATCATGATTGAAGAGGTTAACAGTGCTAATGTGGACAGAAAAGGAAAACACTTAATGATCATATGACCCTCTCTGCTTCATTTTTCTTTTAAACTATCTTTCACAGAGTTCATATTATTGTGAAGGAATGTTCTAAACATCTTATTTGAAGGAGTTTGAGACATCCTCACATGATGGGAACTAGCCCTGACTCACTGAATCCTTCAGCTGGCACAGTTACTGGATGGATGTTAATTGTTTCAGCGAAAGACTAATTTCCCCCAAGAAATCCCATGCCTGCCTTTGCAGTTCTGTGAGCTGGTCACAACGCTTCTGTATCTTGCCAAACTTTTCAGCCTGGCTACAAACCTAAGACTTTCAAAGGGATCCTGTGACAGTATCAAACAAAATTTAGTAAATGCCTTTGGTCGATTGGGGTAGAAGTGAAATAAATAGCCAGCGCTTCAGGGATGAAACGCAGACAAGGCTCTCCCTTCCCCTCACTCGCTTATCAGTGTTTGCACAGCCCTGCTGCAGAATGGATTGTGCTAAATCTAATCTGACACCTCTCTCTAGGGAGACTACCAAGAATGTGGCCGATGATCAGAGGGTTTGTGGATTGGGATATAGTCCATCTTCCCTTCAAAAGCCAACATTTCCTGTTATGCTTTATGTTCCATGTCCTGGGAGTGATTTTTGATGTCCAGAGTCAGAGGCAACATTTTTTTTTCTCAGATTATTTAAATCTTAGGCTATGAAAAGATAAGAAAGATGATGCATGAGGAGTTTTCATAAAAAGGAAAGCATATCTTTATCACACAGGCCAACAAGGAAAGGCCGTTACCATCTCTGAAGGCTTAATTCAATTGATTAGCATTGCCAATTGGTTTTCCAAAAATAATAAAGCCAGTAGTCTTCACATTCTGCTTGAAATATTTTTAACCTATATTTACTTTTGCTGGCTACCCACAATAAATCCAAAAGAAGCTAAACATCCCACCAAGATCACATAGCTATTAAGAAACAAAGCTACACCTTGATCTCCTCCCCCCACTCCTCTATTTTCGTAGTACACATTAAATTTTTATAGTTTAAATGTTCAGTATGTATTTTAGGAACTGGAAGATAGTTTTGAATTCATTTTGGAAAAGACAAGTCATAGTTGCATCAGCAATGAAAAGAGATTTAAAACAAGAAAGTGATACTCACCAATAAATTTCTCAGCAATAATAATACAAAGCCACGCTTCTCACTCAGCCTCTAAGCAAATATTCTACTTTGCTTGTTGTCAGCTTCTGTTCATACTTCAATCAAATTAAATTGGTTTTCTCACATAGCAATTTGGAGAAATATCAGGTCCACTGGGACCAGGGAAGAAACAGGTGTGAAATAATATGCATTTTTCATGTGCCCCTAAGGGTTGTGACATTTTCAGTTCAGTGACAATATGTAGGATATGGGAGCACACTTCTGGGCATGAACCTGAAGCCCTGAGTTCCATGATTCGGTTTCTGGAATGACCTGGTTTAGGTGGGAGAGAGCTTCATTGAATATCTTATTTAGAAATTTGCAAAGCTTGGACCTTTTAGTACAATTGATCATTTATGACAGCCAGATATTTCCCTGCTTGGCGAACAGCTGGCTTTAGAAATACTGCATTAATTCACTTACTTACCCATACCTACTCACATAAATAATGTTATGCTTGCAGTGCATCTGGCGTGACAAATCCTGTTTCAGCGTTTACTCAAATGTGGGCATTAATAAAACAGAGCTAACCCATCCAGCTCATGTTTTCCACCTGCCTGATACAGGTTTCCTCAGTCACTCATTAGACAAAGGATTCCTGGTAAATGGGGGTCTAGTAACCTGTAAAAAGCTGGGCATTTTGAAGGGCAGAGAGAATTTACAAATCTCACTGCAAACTGTAAATCTTTCAACTTTGTGTGATTTTTTTTTTTTTTTTTGGTTGCTTTAGACTTCTAGGGACCTCTGGGCCTTTGAGAGGCTTCCTGTGTAGTTCAGAACTTTGCTAAATACTGGGAATTCTTAGCAAGATTTTTTAAACAAAACTGCTCATATCTTTTCAGCACTTATATTCATGATAATGACAGTAATAATCCCACCCCATCTAACCACATGAACCTACCTGGGGAGAAAGGAAACATGCTGTGCCTCTTACATGGAAACAACTCTGGTATTTGCTTTGTCACTAAACTCTCTTGACATATTTCAATTACTTGCTAAACAAGCCACAGAAAAGTACTAGAGGATTTTTTTTTTCTGAGTTACAAGAAAAAAACAGGCTAACAAAATAAAACTAAGTAAAAAACCTTCCTATATAACACTTAATAATGTCTATTCTTCACTTATCTTTGCCAAGTAATATTACTCAACAAGTTACGGTCGCATTTCCATTTCATAAATGAATAAGCTGATGAAAGACTATGGTTTGTTCAGAGATGTTTAGTCCAAAATTTTGATAGCTCTTGTAGTAATACTTTATTTTAAAAACTCCCTAAAAAAGCTGACTCTGCCTCTCTCAGTAACCCTCAGCTTCAAATAGATTTTCAGCAAGTGGTGAGACTTCACGAGTCTCTTCTGTATAATGAAATGTAACCTGGCTTGTGCATGCCTTCTCTGTGTAATCACAGCCAATGAGAGCTAAAGTGTGCAATGGTGCTGACTTGTCCAGCAAATCCTGCTTTGCTGCAGACATCTACCATCACTACCTCTCACAATCTTGATCCCTGAACCTTGGAGAGAGGCAACATGATGCTCCACTTAGAGCTGAACATTCTCTGCATATGGTGTGTGTGCGCCTACATGTGTGTGTGTGTGTGTGTGTGTGTGTGTATTGTGGAATACTATTCAATTTTTTAAATGTGATTTTCACAGATAAATGGATCTAGAAACAATCATTCTGAGTGAAGTAAGCCTAACCCAAAAAGACCACTGCTGCATGGTCTAGCTCAAATGTTGGAGGCTAAGTTTGAAATCTGGTTATGTGTGTTTAAATTAGAATACTGAAAGTCAGCAACCTAGTGAAGGGTCATGGGGACAATTTCAAGGGAAGAAATATAGAACACAGGTGTTATGGAGGTGGAAATGGAACAGAAAGGGTAAGATAATGAAAGGATGGGACAGAGGAGTAACAGAAAAATATATGGAGACAGATGATAGTATGAACCTCTAAAAAGGCCACATGAAAGCTATTATAGAATTTTCCTAGAATAAACACATATATAAAAGGAGATTAAAAGGAGTTATACTATAACAGAGGGACAAACCTCTTCTAGACCCCATATCAAATAATATAACAAACCCTAATGTACAGTACACTACCCTTAATGCATTTAAACTTGTATAATGATGGACTTTGATTTCTGTATCTTATTTAGCTCAAACGACGCTGAAGCATTTATAGAAAATTCTCCCTTGTTGAAAGAGTTGAAGTCCTAACAACAGGAATGAAGGAAGATGTCACTTTTATGAAACAGTGATAAACCATAAACCTCTAAGTTTGGTCCCATTCAATGTCCAATGACCTGTAGTCATCCATACATGCAGCAGAGGTTATCAATCTTCCTAATGCTTGGCCCTTTATTTCTGTTTCTTACATTGTGGTGACCACCAACCATACTATTTTTGTTGCTATTTCATAACTGTAATTCTGCTACTGTTATGAATCATAAAGTAAGTTTCTTATATGCAAGCTATCTGATGTGTGATTATTGTAAAAAAGTGATTCAACCACCGAAGAGCAGCCTTGGAAGTTGTGAAATGCAGCCTTGGAATCTCCCTTGATCTATCTACAGTGCTTTCCTCTTAGACAGTAGGTGAGAAGGAGCTTGCTCTGTTTCCTTGCCTTGGCCACATCGCTCCCTTTGTTTTTGAATTCTTATAGGTTCCTGAAATTGTATTCTCTCGATCTTTCTTCCATTCTCCAATTCTCAGGCTTTCATCCAAACTGAGTCAACCTGTTACAATATCCCTACAAATCTGTCAGAAAGAGAACAGCTCAACCTGGGACACCAGGAAGACATAAATTGGTGATAAGAGTGACTGATCTGGTCAGGCCAGAGGAGAGTAAGTCAGAGCACAGGATATGTATTGAAAATATAAATTTCACATATGTAATTTCTCAAAAAATAGACAGTAACATGTTTAAACAAAGACACACTACTACACACATACATGTATATTTATATAAACATATATACAAATACATGTATACATATATACCATATACAGGGTAGATACGTATAATTGATACATACGGTGTCTATATTTGTGTGTTTATATATATATATATGGTACATTTGGCATACGCAAATTTAATTTATTTAAGATTTCCTTAGGTTTTAGGTGTATGAGTGTCTACCTATATGCATGTGTGTGTACCATATGTGAGCCTGGTGTCCACAGAGGGCACAGGATGTCATTGGATCCTCTGGAACTGTAAATACAAAGAGTTATGAGTTGCCACGTTGGTACTAGAAACAGAATCCAGGAACTCTGCAAATGGAGCAAGTTCCCTTAATTACGAAGCTATCTCTCCACCCTATTTAAATACAAGAATAACATCAGATGAATACACATCCAAATGAAATAGAACATAACCCCTGAAGGGGGTGTTATAATGGAGAATGGATACGAAGCTCAAGAAATGATTTTCTACCCCTGGCCTGTTTTCACCTAACAGCCAACCTGTCCGGATATGTAGTGTCTTAACCAAAACTTCAGTGCTGTGTAAACAAGTCATGTGACCCGCTAGAATTCAAATTCTCCCACAGTTTTACTTGCTATCAGAAATAGAAATACTTTTCTTTCTATCATTCAACATGTCAGAAACCATCTCTTTCTTTTCTTAAAGGCATTCTTAGTTTCATCAATAATAGTGAAATAGTAACTTGTTGAAAGTCTATATGCACATATATTTTTTTCAGTTGGTTGGCAAAAAAAATGTACAGTTGTTAATGGAACAAGTTGTGATGGAAAGTGAGGGGTTTACTATTATCGAAGCTGTTCGAGGCATGTCTAGACAAAGCTGTAACAGAGTGTGCAGAATTCTGTGAACACACCTCTCCAGAGTTCCATCTCAGATGGGTAAGATATCCTGAGGCATGTCTGCCTGTCTGATTTTATATCTAATAGCACATTACACTTCTTCGGATAGTGATAATCTCTCCTTTAATATCATGGTAGTACTATGTTTAGTCACCTTGGAAAAATATTAGGCAAATCAAATCAAATAACTTTGTATTTTTAAAACTGAGACTGAATTCTCTTCATGTTTTTTTTTTTTCCTTTTCTGCTTATCTACAGAATGTATACCCACTTGTTTGTTTAATAAATATATCTTGGCACCTTCTCTTACTGAGAACAATACAGATGAAAAAATCCTAGCCTCCCCTCCCCTCCCTCTCTCTTCTTTCCTTCTTTCTTTCTTTCTTTCTTTCTTTCTTTCTTTCTTTCTTTCTTTCTTTCTTTCTTTCTTTCTTTCTTCCTTTCTTTCTTCTTTCTTTCATACTTACTACAATTTATTTACTTTATATGCCAGCTGTAGACCCCTCTCTTGTCTCTTCCCAGTCCTATCCACCCTCCTTCTTCTCTCCCTATGCCCCTCCCCTAGTACACTGATAGGGGAGGACCTCCTCCCCTTCTATCTCACCCTAACTTATCAGTTCTCATCAAGGCTGGCTTCATCATCTTCCTCTGTGGCCTGTCAAGGCTGTACCCCCCAGGGAAAGGTGATCAAAGAACAGGCTATGTCCATGTCAGAGACAGTCCCTGCTCCCCTTACTAGAGAACTCATTTGGAAATTGAGCAGCCTATGGGCTTCATCTGAGAAGGGGGTTTAGGTCTTCTCTATGCATGGTCCTTATCAAACATGAATTCCATCCTCTCAACTCACATGGTGGAGTGAGAGAACCAACTTCTGCAAATTGTCCTCTTACCTACTCTTAGTTTCTTTTCTATTGATATGGTAAGGCACCTTGATAAGGGCAACTTATAAAAGAAAGAGTTGAATTGTGCTTATGATTCCATAGGATTAGAGTCTAAGATGGGAGAACAAAGCCATAACAACAGGCAACTGAAAGTTCATAGATTGATATATCAAAAGTAGGGTGCAGAAAGAGGACATTGGAAATGGCACTATGCTTTTGAAATCTCAAAATCAGACCCCAGTAACACAACTCTCCAACAACCCCATACCTCCTAATCCTTTCCAAACAGTTCTACCAACTAGAGATAAAGTGTTCAAAGATATGAGTCTATAGGGTCCACTCTCATTAAAACATCAAAGACCTCTATACACGTTCTGTGATATCCATAAGTTTTAATAAAAAAATAGCAGACAGTAGATAATATTTACATTCATGATATGCAGCTAATTACTTCCTCAGAGATGACACACTTGAAGAATCAATAGCTTAAACATAGACAGTATTCCAGATTTTTTTCTCTTTTCCCCAAGCTTCCAGAAAAATGACTCATTAGAATAATTAATTATACAAATACCTAGGCCATATAGATAGGCTCTTCTCTGACAAGCTCATAACTTAAAACAACACATTATTCTAATCTAAATTCTGCCATGTGACTAGTTACCTGTGTCCAGGTACCAAGTGTACCTTCTTCTCATCTTGATGGCTGAGTCTAATGTACCTATCTCTATGCCAGAATCCCTTTTGCTTTCCAGGTATTTGTCAAGGTGCCAGATGCCCATCTGATAAGAGATGTCTCTTGCAAAATCTTGCAGAAGTATAGAGCATTAATAGGAGGAAGCCAAAACAACAACAACAAAAAAATTAAACTACAACAAAACACTAAGGCTATTTTGGACTCATGATAATGATGTATATGACAGGAAATAAGCAAATCACCTCGAGTAAAGGAGCTAGAAATATAGCTCTGGACCTGATGCTGAATGTAGAGAGTTGATACTGATACCTTTTAAGTTTTGAGCAAAAATAAGCAAAATCAAATGTGGCAAATCTATGCCAATGATGACTCTATTCATCCAGCTCATAGATATGCATTTGCAAAAATCAGAAGTTAGAGATAATCACTAAAAGTATGAAAATGATTAAACCCAGAAGGTAGTGGCATTAACAATCTTTCAAAGTAGATAAAAGCCTTATGGCTGATACTCATGCTTTCAGCAAAATATCAACATCTTAGCTCCAAGCTCTTGCCTAGAATGAAGAAAACTGTGGCTTTTACTCCAACACCAAATACTTTCCACATCTGTCCTGGTGTGTTATAATTTATGTCATGGTTACACAGTTGTACTAGTCAACACGCAGAAATAAATTAATAATAGAAAAATTATGTCAGCTTTTATACCAATTGTTTGATTCTTTAGGGTCAGAACAAAATTGTTTTCTATATGGGAGTCACTGAAATTGTAATATAATAGATCTGTTTCAATAGTAGAAGGGAGTATGAGTCAAGCATGAAAAGAATTCAATATTGGATTAAGAGGCTGTAAGATCTGAGGCTACTGAGCTTCTTTTCTTCGGACTATTCTTTGGTTTTCTCAGAAAAAGAAGCAAAAATTTAACGGCATAAAATCTAACGCATAACACTTGGTAAAGGAGGCTCTAATTTTAGAGCATAAAGGCCATTCTCAGTTACATAGCCAGTGTAAGGCCAGCTCAGAGTATACGAGGCCTTGGTCTAAACAAACAAACAAACAAACAAATAAGCAAACACCCCAAGACAAAAATCAAAATTGTTTAAGTGAGAAATGGGTCAAAAATCTCCACAGACAATCTTTAAGAGAAGACATGAAAGTGACCAAAAATTTCACAAAGACTGCCTGCTTTCTTCTTCATCGTGTTAATATAAATAAAACTCACACAGAGATACTGTCTCACCCCAGTCCCACGATTATGCAAGAAAACAAGAGTAGTGAGGTATTTCCAAGTGGTAAAAGAAAGGACAATCTTATACATTGTTTGTGTAAGTGTAGATTAGCACAGTTGAAGCAAAAATGAATGGAGCTGGAGTTACTTAAATGAACCAACAACCTGAGAGATTGGATAGCACATATCAAAATACAATTATAGAGGGGAAATAAATTCTCAGATTTGACAGCAAAATAGGGTGAGTATAATTTACAATGTATAATGTGTTTTTAAAAAGAACTACAAGAGATAAATTCATAGTCTCCAAACACAAATAAATGGTTACTGTTTAAGAAATGGAAGTGTCAGTAACACTGATTTCAATACTACACAGCATGCACTGCGTCCCACAAATGTGTATGTTGCCAATGAAAATAAAATTAAAGTGGCTACTCGGGCGAAGGTGCTAGTTGAGTGGCCCAAATACTAAAATGTGAGACCCACCTCCTTCAGGCTGTCCCGTTGTCCATATATGACCCCTGACATGTGTAAAAACATACCCACACACAAAAATAAATAAAAATTTAAATGCAATAGTAATTAAACTTTACAAGGAGCATGGAAGTGTTTTTCCGTGTTTATAAAGATAAAAAACCAGGCAACACCTTGGAAAAGTTTGAATAGGGGTTGAATAGAATTCCAAGGATGATTGCTATGGTGTTTTCAAAGAAAAAATCTTTGAAAATAAAGTTACAAAAATGACATCTAGGATATGATAACAAAAAATATGATTCAAAAATTATCATTAATTTCAAAGCAATTCATTTCAAAGTTAGGCTGTGCATCTCTGTATTTGCTCCATTGTTTCCAAGTGCTGCAGGAGGAAGTTCTTCTCATTGAGGCTGAGCAAGGCATTTACCTGAACACAGCAGAATGTCATTAGGAGTCATTTTAGTGTTATGTTTTTGTTTTGCTTTTGTTCTTTTAGAATGGTAGTATTTGGTTTTACCCTGGATCCCTAGGCTGTTGAGACTCAGGTTCTTTGTAACCCAAGTAATGATGGGGATGGGTTCTATCTTGTAAAATGGGCCTTAAGTCACATAAAATATTGGTTGGCCACTTCCACATGCTTTGTGCCACCATTGCCCTAGCATACCTTGAAGGTAGAACAGTACTGTAGATCAAAGGGTTTGTGGCTGGGTTGGAGATTACATTTCTCCTTTGGTAAGGTGCAAAGCACTAAAACAGCAGCTTGCTGCAAAACTAAGGGTAATAACACTTCCGTTTTCCTCCAGTGGATGTGAAGATAGTCATGTCCAGTCCATAGGACTAAGCTAGAAGTCTCTAATAACCCGAAATCTTTAGGACATGTGATCACTAATGTTTTTCTTTGAATCAACAAAATGATCTACCTAAGTGGAGAATAAAAACTGTTACTCTTTTGATTAAATGGAAACTGTCTTTATTGCTACTGTCAGCATGAATAGGTAAGAGTTACTGCAGTTCTACAGTGACAACTCTAACTGAGCCTGTACCAAGCTCTCCTGTCATGATGAAATGTCCTACTACATTTTCATTTGGTCTTCACAAGAATTTTAAATTGGTGTTCTTTCATATCCAGGGGTGTCATATCCACAGATTCAATCAATTGCGAATAAAAATATTTAAAAACTATTATATCAATATATATAATGAGGTCTTTTTCTTGTCATTCTTTCAGAAACAGTACACTGTAATTCTCCCACCTCAGTTACTCAAGTGTTGAGACTGTGGCAGGTGAAATCCACCACATCTGGTGATGCATATGCAAATCATTCAATATGGGAATCGATCAAATGCTGACATGTGAAAAGACATACTTTCTAAGCGTAAGCTTACCAAACTGGTAGAATATAAGGCTAGAGCTTTTGGCACTTCTACTACCTAAATCTAGATATCATTTGCTACAAAATATTAAAACATTAGGGAGGTTATTTACATTATAAGAGTGAATTGATCTTTTATGTCTATGGAATCCTGGTACCACACCATTGGCTTCACCAACTACACAATAATAAATTCCTCCTCTGTATTATACTCATTTATGTCTACCGTCTATAATATACAAACAAAATAATCCTATCTATAATGTCTTTTTTTTTTGTAAGATCTATCTTACCAATAGAGAACATAAACCTAAAATAAAGATCCACTTGTGACTAGGAAATATATTAAATTAAAAGTCTGGCAATATAGGCTGAGGTTTGGCTCAGTGGTAGCACACTTACCCATCATATTCAAAGTTGAGGGTTCAATTCCCAGCAGCACAAAAGTGGATAAGTCATGTAGGTGTAAAATTATGTACCAGCAGAGATTATAAATAGCCAGTGTGCTTAATTTATCAAAGAAGGTAAAAGATAAAATTGCTTTTCAAGCTAAGGGAGTGTTGCACCTGCAACTGTATATATTACAATGTAACTACATACATAGCATTTTAAAGTGCTAGTCTAGATTTTCCTGTATATACATATAAATGGTCAACCCCATCCTGAAGCTGTATCTATTACTGTTACTAGGGCTGGTCTTTAACTGCTTAGACAAAACAGTTTTTTAAAGGCAAAAAACACTTTATTTTGGTTTTCTTTTGTGTAGTGATTATAGATCTAGTAATGGATATACAACCTCTCTTCATTTTAAGAACTTTGTTTTATTTTTCTGAGTTAGTAAAAAATGTGTGTGTGTGTGTGTGTGTGTGTGTGTTTTCATCTGGAGACCAAAGAACAATTTTGGCTGTTGTCCTCTGGCAGAGTCCATTTCGTTCTTATCATCCTCCTCCTCCTCCTCATCATCATCATCTTCTTCTTTTTCATCATTAGTATCATCTTCACTTTGAAACAGCTCTTATACTGGCATAAGACTCATTGATTAGGCTTGCTTGCAAGAAAGCCCCAAGGATCTTCCTGTCTTTGTATCCTCAGCACTGGGTTGGAAAGTGTCTGGCAACATGCCAGGCTTTTATGTAGGTTGAGAGGTATTAAATTTAGATGTTAAAGCTCAAGAGACAAGCACAGTTCCAATGAAGTCTTCTTTGTGGTCCATGAGTTAGTAAAATTATCTACTGGTTGCTACTAGAATTTGAATGTAACACAGAGTTTATAAGTTGGAAACATGGTCTAATATATTTCAATACTGAAAGATGAAACCTTGTGGCAAGAGTTTAGTCACCAGGAAATTTAGTTCTATTGAACAGATTTTCACCATTTTAAAAAGTGCTTATGGTTGTAGGTTCCCATCCATTTAGTTCTCAGTCATCAGAACACATACTTCTGTTCTGATGTGCGCTTCTTCCTTCTACCCTGTGTGGTGAAAGAAAGATAGACTTTATTATCATCTGAAACCTTGATTTTGAATTTCCAGTTTTTACATCTATGGAAAAAAATTCCCCTTTATAATTCAGTCTGCATCCAATATTTTGTTTCATCAATACATGGAAACTAAAGCAAACATGATTTTGCAATTATGAATGTTATGTGAGTCTTCCTGTGGAAAATCTTTGTAGTGTCTTTGAGAGTCATGGACAGGTATTGAACTCAGAGTTTAGTGTGTCAGCTGTTCATGACAACACAAAATTTTCAGTATTGAGAATTCTAAGAAAGAGATTCATGGATCACAGATGAGGTTTAGGACTATTTGGTAATAGGAGCTTAAGGGAAAGAAAGAAGGCAGAGAGACTACAAATAAGAAGAATTCTGAGTGGGGTACCAATGAATGGCTCTGCCTTGCAGTTACTAAAGCTTGGGATGCAATCAGCTGATCAGTCCAGTCAACACTACTAGAATCCAGGTCTGTCGCCACGTCTGTAGTGTCCTTATGCATAGTTTTCAGGAAAGACATACACCTTTAGGAGGAAACAGATAAAACAAACATAGCAACCAACAAACCACAAATAAGAAAGAAAAGAAAAACTCACAAACAAACAAACAACAATATCTTTTTGGCCTCTATGACCTCCAATGAAGGATGAAATTACTGAAAGATCTAAAGACATCTCTGGCTTTTAGCCAAGTGTAAGAAATCATTCACTTTTGGGCTCCTTCACCTTATTTACCCAACTAATTTTTATGTTTTCTTCTTATTATGAGAGTGATACAAGAGGAGAAAGCTACATCTGTCATCTACCTTTAAATAACACACAATGTGAAACACGATTGCGCAAATGCTCTATGTATAATTATTACCAACATTTTGTAAATCAGAAACTATAGGCTTTAAGGGGTTAATGCTTTCTCAAGGTTTTTACTAAGGCCTGAGACACACAAATCCACACTATCAAAGTGTCTTTCTTTACTCTGCAGAACCAGTACTCAGGCTTTCCTGAACATATACTTCAAGTTCATTAAAAGTCCATTTGGTTGTTTTTAGCTTGATGAAGGAAAGAACATTCAGACAATCAAAGAGAAATAGCATTTTATTTGCATACATGATGAGAACAATGAGCGAAAATGTCTAAGATCTGTTTGTTTAAAATGCACATATTCTGTTGTTTAGATAGACTTGTGATTGTCATTCAAAGACTATGGTTTTTTTTTTTTTCTGCCCCTACAACCCTCAGAATTTCTTTGAATAACACTCTTCACTGGAGATCCAAGTGACTTTGAAAATAACTTCTCTAAGAAGCTCCAAGAATGGCATTTAATCAACAGTTATTTAGTAAGATGCTCTTTGGTGTTTATAATTGTGCTAGCTACAGAAAATGGAACGAAAAGGGTCCTCTCCTTAAGGGCTGTATTGATTAGCAAAGGAGAGAGAGAGAAAGAGAGAGAGAGCGCGCAGAGCATGTCAGAAGAGTATCTGACATGTCATGAGCATTTAGTGCAATTTAATGAATACATGAATGAATGAGAACAAGGGCTGTATGTGGTGTAGTTTGTATGAGCTCCCTTATCAGTGAATGAGGTCTCAAACAATAAATATGTGTGGACCCCTCTGAACCCTCTTGATGGAAGTCTATCTTTGTCACTTACCTAGTTTCTGATGTAGTCGGCTCCCCTTCATGGAACTTTCAGGAGAAGGCCAGAACACTCTGATGATGACTCTTTGCATCCTCTGTGATCTGTTGTAAAATGTGGCTTCTAGAACAGGGATAAGAACAATAAAAATCCTAGGTCAGCTCTGGTCTTCTCCCAAAAGTTCCATTTTTATAGACACATGGGGAGAATTCTGGATAATTGTAGGTGATACTTGTCATGCTGAATCCATGAGACTCATAATTAGAGTGCTAAAAATAAGTGACCAGGAGTGCTAATGCCTAAATAGGACGTTTATGTTGCCCCTAGCCCCAAGGCTCAGTAAGTATCATGGGAGAAGGAAGGAAAGAATGTAACAGCAAGAGGAAGAATCCCCGGAAGTGCTGTTTCCTGGACAGGGCATAACCATTGCACTTGCAAACTCAAAAACAGCTCTAGTTAGCCTCACAAAACCTGCACAAGATCAAACTGATCAAAACTTAAAACTGGTTGATGGAGCCCCTCATGAGGCCCCACTGATAGATGATAGCTACTGGGAATTGATGACTACTGAAGGCAGCTGTTTGCTTACCAGTACTCCAGTCAAAAGTCCACATCTAGTTGCATGTGAGCAGAACTAAAGTGACACTGTGGATTATAGAAATAAGTACATATGATCTAACCTTAGTAGGAAGACATGTTAGAGAGCTGTCTGCAGGAACCAAAAAGTAGAGAGGAGCCTAGATATGATCAAAATGTTGTTTATATGTATAAATTTGTCAAAGATTAAATAAACATGTGTTTAAAAGTTAAATAAATTTTAAACATCAAACAATACAGGCAGATTAACAGACGGCTAGAGGAAAGCAATCAAATAAGGTGCCTGATTGCAGGTATACAGACGACTTAGCAGTTAAGAGTACCTGGTGTTCTTACAAAGGACCTGAATTCAATTCCCAACACTCACATGAGAACAAACCTCTGTAACTCTAGTTCCAGGGAACCGATCCTACATCTTCTAGGCCTCCTCTGGCACCAGTCATGCACATGGTACAGAGGCACATGTACAGACCAACACCTGTACACATTAAATACTAAAAAGCTTTCCAAAAAATGTAAGATAGACTGGGGCTCCAAAATGGCGGTGAACAGCTTGCACCATATCTGAGGGACAGAAGCTCCAAAACTTCAACACTGTTGAGTGGAGGGGCAGTTGAAGCCAGAATATTGATATTGAGGCTTCCTGGGCTAGAGGGGTCATCCCATGAACAGGCACAGTTTGATCCAGGCACGGGCCTCCCTGCTTAGCTGCCACTGCCCGAAGCACAAGCCCCCATGCTCAGCGAATGAGATGGCAAAGGCAGCCCCAACTATGAGCCTCCCTACACAGTGACCAACATCAGACACCACTGACAGAACTTCATTTCCCCCTATGGTACCAAATCTGAAAGTAGACAATGGGGGGAGAGGGGACCCCTGTGCTTTCCACATAGGCCTGGCAGCCAGTGAATACACCTTCAAGTGAGTGCACGCAGAACCTCAGATCCAGGGTCCCTCTACTCTAGCAGCCAGACATATGATCTCTCTCATCCACACCCACACTGTAGGAAATATAAGGATCCCTGAAACAGTGTTCTCAACATTGAAG
Organism: Psammomys obesus; assembly: GCF_907164565.1. Lineage (NCBI taxonomy): Eukaryota > Metazoa > Chordata > Mammalia > Rodentia > Muridae > Psammomys > Psammomys obesus. The sequence goes on from NW_026596046.1 coordinate 29,842,029, forward strand.
CCCCTGTTCTGTGGGTCTCCCAGTGGAGTCCAGGCAAACAATTCCTGGCGCGAAGACAGTGCAAACAAGACAGATCTGAAAACCTGGAGGACAGTACGACAGTCCTGTGGCCCCCTGAGACATTCAGGGCACCTGTGCATGTCCATTGAGCCCGCCAACAGTGCCAGCACCCACAATTCTGCTTACGATCCAACTTCCAGGCATTTATAAGCTCTAGCACAATGTCCTTCAAGGCAAAATTCCATGCATACTTCCATGCTTGTGCATATGTGGCTGCGAACTTGCTCCCTTAGCTACAGCTGAAACTACAATATCAACTCTTAAACAGGTGGACCGCTCTCATCTTCCTGAAGAATATTCAAGACTCCAGTGACAGGTGGACCAAGTCTGAAGTACAGACTCCAGGAACAAACAGCAAAGGTTACAGATAAGCAGAGGGCTAGAGGTCAGCAAAAGAACATATCCAACAAAAATAAGGACATCATGCCTTCACCAACCCCCAAAATCAATGGATAGTTTAATTCGTTGGAAACACAAGAATATGATCTCAAATCTATGCTTATCCCGTTATTAGAGGCACATGAAGAGAAAATGAACAAAGCTTTCAAAGAAATACAGCAAGCAAATAGAAGCATGTGTAGAGGCATAAGTGGAGACATACAGAGAGGAAACAAACAAAAAATAGAGGCCATCACGGAAAGACAGGAAATCCACATTCAAACAGATCAAGAAAATGGTGCAAGACATGAAAACAGAATTAGAATCAATAAAGAAAACACAAACAAAGAAAACCCTGGAGCTGGAGAACATGGAGAAAAGATCAGGAATGACAAAGGCAAGCATCACCAAGAGAATATAAGAGATGGAAGAGTCTCCGATGCTGAAGATACACTTGTAGAAATTGATACTTCTCTCAATGAAAAAATAGAATTGGAAAAGTTCCAAAACAAACATCCAAGAAATCAAGGATGACATAAAAAGATGAAATATAAGAATAGGAATAGACGAAAAAGAAGATTCCAGGCTCCAAGGTCCAGAAAATATTTTCAAGAAAATCATACAAGAAAAATTTCCCAACTTAAAGAAATGTCCATAAACATTCAAGATGCCTACAGAACACCAAATAGACTAGAACAGAAAAGAAACTCCTCACATTTGGTTGGTGTGTGTGTGTGTGTGTGTGTGTGTGTGTGTGTGTGTGTGTTTGTGTGTGTGTTGGTGTTTTTCTCTCTCTCTCTCTTTTGACTTTTAAAATTATTATTATCATTTATTGCACTTTGTTCAATTTGTATCCCAGCTGTGGCCTCCTCCCTCATCTCCTCTCAACCCACCCTCTCTCTCTCTTCTCCCCCTATGCCCCTCCCCTAGTCCTGCCTAGAATGGGGTTGATATACCCAGTGTGATTTCATTGAACAAAACTGACCCCCCCCACACTTGCAGATATCAATTGCAAATAAATTTTTGACTAAGGGGGAAAAAAAAAGAAACACCTCTCATCACATAATCATCAAAACACTAAATCTACAGAACAAAGAAAAAATATTAAAAGCATCAAGGGACTAAAGCCATGTTAACATATAAAGGTAGACCTATCAGAATCACACCAGACTTCTCATCAGAAACTGTGACAGTCAGAAGGGCCTGGGCAGATGTCATGCAGATCCTTAGAGACAACAGATGACAACTGAGACTACTATACCCAGCAAAGCTTTCAATCAACATAGGTGGATAAAACAAAATATTCCATGATAAAACTAAACTTAAACAATATCTACACAGCAACTCAGCCCTACAGAAGATACTAGAAGGAAAATTCCAATCCAATGAAACCAACTACACCCAAGAAAACACAGGATATAGATAACTTCACAACAAAGAATTAAAAGAAAACAAACATTGAAACAGAGTAACACCACCAACTCCACAATAAAAGGAACAAACCTTCATTGGCCACTATTATCTATCAAAATCAATGGACTCCACTCCCCAATAAAATGACACAGACTAAGAGAGTGGTTCAGGATAAGGATCCAACATTGTGCTGCATCCAAGAAACACACCTCTGCAACAAAAATAAACACTACCTCAGAGTAAAGGGATGGAAAAATGTTTTTCAAGCAAATGGACCCAGAAAACATGGATCTGGGTAGCTATCGTAATATATAATAAAAAAAAGACTTTCAACCAACATTAAATCAAAAAAGATGAGGAGGAAGACTTCATTCTCACCAAATGAAAAATCCACCAGGAGGACATCACAATCCTGAACATCTAGGCCCCAAATATAAGAGCACCTGCATTTGTAAATGAATCGTAATTAAAGCTTAAATCACACATCAATCCCAAAACCTTAATAGTGGGAGACTTCAACATTCAACTCTCACCAAGGGGCAGATCTTCTAGACAGGAACTAATTAGGACTCACAGAGGTCCTAAATCAAATGGACCTAATAGATATCTACAGAACTTTTCACCTAAACTTAAAAGCATACACCTTCTTCTCAGCACCTCATGGAACCTTTTCAAAAATTGACCATATAGTCAGGCACAAAGCAAGTCTCAACAGATAAAAGAATATTGAAATAATCGCTTGTATCCTACCAGACCACCATGGCCTAAAACTAGACCTCAACAACAATAGAAATAACAAAAAAGCCTACGTACACATGGAAACTAAACAACTCTCTACTCAATCACAGCTGGGTCAGGAAAGAAAGGAAAAAAGAAATTAGTGACTTCCTAAAATTGAATGAGAATTAAGGCACAACTTACCCAAACTTGTGGGACACAATGAAAGTAGTGCAAAGACAGAAATTCATAGCACTAAGTGCCTTCTGAAAGAAGTTTGAGACATCTCATACAAGCAACTCTGAACATCACATCTAAAAATCTGGCGGGGGGGGGGCACACAGACACACCAAAGAGGAGTAGAAGATTGGAAATAATCAAGCTCACAACTGATATCAATGAATTAGAAACAAAACAATTCAAAGAATCAATGAAGCCAAGAGCTAGTTCTTTGAGAAAATCAACAAGATAGACAAACCCTAGCCAAAATGACTAAAACGCAGATAGAAACGATTCAAATCAGCAAAATCATAAACTAAAAGGGGTTCATAACAACAGACACTGAGGAAATAAAAAACAAAATCATCAGGACTTACTACAAAAGGCTATAAGTCACAAAATTTGAAAATCTAAATGAAATGGACAATTTTCATGATAGATTCAACATAACAAAATTAAATCAAGATCGGGTAAATAGAGTAAATAATCCCATATCACCCAACGAAATAGAAGCAGTCATCAAAAGTCTCCCTTCCAAAAAGAGTCTAGGGCCAGATGGTTTCAGTGCAAAATTCTACCAGACCTTCAAAGAAGAGCTAACTCCAATTCTCTTCAAACTATTCCACTAAATTGAAACAAAAGGAACATTAACAAACTCATTCTATGCAGCCACAGTCACCTTGATACCCAAACCACACAAAGACCCAACAAAAAAAGAGAAATTCAGACGTATCTCTCTTATGAACTTTGATGTAAAAATAATCAGTAAAATACTTCCAAACTGAATCCAAGAACAAATAAAATATATCATCCACTATTACCAAGTAGGCTTCATCCCAGGCTTGCAGGGGTGGTTCAATATATGGAAATCCATTAATGCAATCCACCACATAAACAATCTCTAGGAGAAAAAAATATGATCGTCTTCTTAGATGCCAAAAAAAGCATTTGACAAAACCCAGCATCCTTTCATGTTTAAAGTTTTGGAGAGATTAGGGATACAAGGCACATACCTAAGCATAGTAAACACAATATAAAGCAAGCCTATAGCCAACATCAAACTAAACAGAGAGAAACATATGCCCCCACTGAAATCAAGGACAACACAAGGCTGACCACTCTCTCCATATCTCTTCAACATAGTACTTGAAATGCTAGCTAGAGCAATAAGACAAGTAAGGGAGATCAAGGCAATAAAAATAGGAAAATAAGAATTCCAGGTACCACTATTCATAGATGATATAATACTATACATGAGCAACCCCAAAAATTCTACCAGAAAACTCCTTTAGCTGATAAATACCTTCAGCAAAGTGGCTGGATGCAAAATTAACTAAAAAAAAAAAAATCAGTAGCCCTCCTGAATGCAAAAGACAAAAGGACTGAGAAATAAATTAGGGAAACAACACCCTTCACAATAGCCACTAATAACATAAAGTACCCTGGGGTGATTCTAATCAAGCAGGTGAAATACCTGTTTAAAAAAAAACTTCTAGTCAAAGCAGATGCTGATCCTGATGGCCAACTGTTGGGCAGAGTGAATGGAATTTTATGTAAGAAGTGGGAAATAGTAAGAGCTGGAGAGGACAGGGTCTCCACAAGGAGAGCAACAGAACAAGAAAATTTGAACACAGGGAACTTCCCAGAGACTCATACTCCAACCAAGGACTATTCATGGAGATAACCTAGAACCCCTGCACAGGTGTAGCCCATGGCAGTTCAGTGTCCAAGTGGGTTACATAGTAATGGGAAGAGGGACTGCCTCTGACATAATCTGATTGGCCTGCTCTTTGATCACCTCCCCCTGAGGGGGGAGCAGCCTTACCAGGCCACAGTAGAGGACAATGCACCACTTTTGATGAGAACTGATAGACTAAGATCAGAAAGGAGAGGAGAACTTCCCCTATCAGTGGACTTGGGGAGTGGCATGCATGCAGAAAGGGGAGGGAGGGTGGGATTGGGAGGGGTGGAGGGAGGGGCTTATGGGGGGATACAAAATGAATAAAGTGTAATTAATAAAACATTTAAAAAATAATAGAAAAAAAAAAACTTCGAGTTTCTGAAGAAAGAAATCAAAGAAGACATCAGAAGATGGAAAGATCTCCGGTGCTCATGGATTGGTAGGATTAACATAGTGAAAATGGCCATAATGCCAAAAGCAATCTATAGATTCAATGCAATTTCCATCAAAATACCAACACAATTTTTTGCAGAATTTGGAAAAACAATTCTCAATTTCATATGGAGAAACAAAAACTCAGAATTGCTAAAACAATCCTGTACAACAACCGATCATCTGGAGGTGTTTCCATTCCTGATCTCAAGCTGTACTACAGAGCAATAGTAATAAAAAACTGCATGGTACTGGCATAGAAACAGAAGAGTGGATCAAGGAATTGAATAGAAGATCCAGATAAAAAAACCACACACCTATGAAAACTTAGCAAGAAGGAGTACCCTGAGTAAAATGAGCAATCCTCATTCAGAAAGGCAAAAGGGATAGACATTAGAATATGGAGTAAACAGGGAACAGGACAGGAGCCTACCACAGAGGGCCTCTGAAAGACTACCCAGCAGGCTATCGAAGCAGATGCTGAGACTCCTAGCCAAACTTTGGGCAGAGTGCAGGGAATTTTATGTAAGAAGAGGCAGATAAAAGACCTGGAGGGGACAGGAGCTGCACAAGGAAAGCAACAGAAACACCCCCCCCCCCCCCAAAAAAAAAAATCTGGGCACAGGATTTTTGTCTTTGTTTTTGTTTTGTATTGTTTTGTTTTTCTGAGACGGACACTCTAACCAAGGACCATGCAAGGAGATAACCTCGAACCCCTGCATAGATGTAGCACATGGCAGCTAAGTCTTCAAGTGGGTTCCCTAGTAAAGGAAACAGGGACTGTCTCTGACATGACCTCAGTAGCTGGCTCTTTGATCACCTTCCCCTGAGGGAAGAGCAGCCTTACTAGGCCACAGAGGAAAATAATGCTGCCAGTCCAGATGAGACTTGTTAAGGTAGGGTCAAATGGAAGGGGTGGAGGACTTCCCCTTTAAGTGGATTGCTGAAGGATCATGGGAGAAAAGGGCAGGAGGATGGGACTGGATGGTGATGAAGGAGAGGGCTACAGATGGGATAACAATTAAATTTTAATTAATAAAGGATTTAAAATGCAAGATAATTATAGAGCATTAAAAATTTTAAGAAAATGACAGTTGTTGCTATCTTGAACTGTAAGCATTCTTCCTCACTGTCCCTACTTTATTTTACAAAACTGAAATTAAGCATAATTAAAATAAAAAAATAAAATATGGTAGTCTATTCAATAAGAGAGATTTGGGTTCAGAAAAACTAAGAATAAATAATTATTTGGAAGAGTATTCCTTAAGGCATTTTAAGAGAATACCTTAATACGTAGAGAATTGCCCATAATATACCTTTGATATCAAAACACTGTTGACAGTGTATAAAATTTTTGAAGTAATGTGGATATGAAATGAAATACTCTCAAATAAAATACAAGTAATTTTTTACACTTATATTCTATATTATTTTCAACTCATTTCTCAGTTAAATAAGCTGAATTTCTTCCCATAGCATTTTAAAATGAACAAAATAAATGTCTAGGTCATAATTTTTCTTGTTATCTAGGCAAATAGACTTTTGATCAAGAAAAATGTTATATATTTTAAAAATAAACTACAATTTTAAATCACGCTTAACACACAATTATAAATAATAGTTTAATAAATAATACTTGCATTACAAATTCCTTTCAGGTGCCATTGGTATTATATAGTACACATTTTTTTGACATGACAAATCTAGTATTTTCTCATATCTGCAGTCAATCCATAGTACGAAATGACAAGAGACTGTAGCTCCAGTATCAGTTTTATGTGATAATTTGGTTATGTTAATAAGTAACACAAGAGGGAAGGAAGAAAGAGTTATGTGGAGATTTCACTCATTTGTCAGTAAAAGCAAGTGACTTCTTTGCTAATTTATTAATAAATTTCAAAACCTGGAAGAATATTTCCTTCATTTATTTGTGTTATTCATGATGTAAAGGCTCCACTCTTGACATTTTCAAATTTATTTTGCTTTATTAACATTTTCTTCCACACTCCCTTAAATCTACAATCAGCAAAATCATAAATCATACTCTCATTTAGGGTTTGCTGATGTCTTTGATAAAAATATTACTGCCATGCCAATTTCCAAACGATGGACGCAAACTACTGAATTCAATATGAGGAAGCGATGCAGCCTGAGTTGCCAATACAGAGACCGTCTCCGACATAGATTTAATAGCGATACATAATCGTCAGCACATCACAGTGTATTTATTACTAAGTGGTGAGTTTGCGGAATTTGTTGCTGCCTTTAATTTCTAATTTATGTAACCCAATTTTAAACCATGGCTCATGATTTTTAAGAGAATTTCACATCAGACCCTCAAAAGTTGGTGTAAGTGTATCAGTATTGTAAGAGAAAACAGAGTTTAAAAGTAAGAATGCAAGTAAGATTTGCAAATGGTCTGTAATTTTCTTGGTCCAGAAAACATTGTGAAAATATTTATAGGTCAAGATGGTAGAAAATATCTACTTTGATTTTCTCCACCTGGAAACTTCCACGTAAAATTCAAATAAGAAAAATCATATATTATGTGCACAGACACACACAGGCATTTATAAAAGAATATGCACCTTTATACATGCTTGCATTTCTTTGTTCCAGTTTAAAAGAAAATAATGTGTTAATTTCATTTTATGAGTATGACTGTTTGGCCTGCATGGCTGTGCATTCCTATGTGCTTGCCTGGTACCCAGAGAGCTGAGAAACAGGTATCAGAAGCCTTGGAGATGGAGTTAAAATGATTGCGTACTCTCACATGGGTGCTGGAAACTGAGCCTAGATCCTCTGAGAAAACATCTCATGATCTTAATGTGGGAGCCACCTCTCCAGCTTAGTTGTGTAACTTTATTAGTTTAGTGGTAAAGTTAGCTACTCTTGGGACCTGTTGGCTTGTGGACTTTCGGTTACAGTTTTGGCAGTGTCGTTATCAAATGATCACCCTGTGTAAAATGCCACTTATTGGGAAGGCCAGAGCTGACCTAGGATCTGCCCTCCTCTTCACCCAGGTCAGAGAAGCTTCCTGTCACTGTTGGTGGCAGTTACTCTGAGGACACAAAAATGATCAAAAGGTTAAGAAAAAGTGAGTATGTGTACTCATCTTTAAATGAGGCATCTGTATCAACTTCCTACTACCAAAGGAGTGGAAAAGCGCCACAAGAGGGTCTGAAAACTCTGAGGTGATGAAGGAATTCACTTGAAGGACCTGAACCTCTGTGTCTGTATCAAATGTTATCTGATGTGTAGCTGTTTCTGTCACATGCTTCCAGCCATGATGGACTGCTTTGCTATAAGCCAAAAGCAATGGGGACAAACTGGTTATGAACCAAAAACTGTGAGCCAATCTAAAACTGAGCCAAAACTATGAACCAATACACACACACACACACACACACACACACACACACACACACAAAAAAAACATGTATTGTTTCAGGTCATTGTTGAAGTGAACCACTATGGGAGCCTTTCAGTTCCCAGAGATGCTAGAAACTCTGTTTTGTTTTGTTTTTTTGTTGTTGTTGTTTTTTGTTTTTCTAACCATGATACTGGAAATTTAAAAGGGATGGAATTGAATATATTGTTTACTTAAGGTAGACTGGCAATTTGAATAATGGAAAAAAATTTACTATATGAACCTGGTCAGCCTCTGTGTGTGTGTGTCTTTAAAAATCATCCTCAATGTGTTTTGTAATTTTCAATGTCTGTACCTTCTCCATCTTTAGTTTTATTTACTCCAAACTATTTTGATGTTGTTGTTTATGGGATTTTATTTTTCTTTTCCAAACAGATCATTAGTGTATATGCAACATGCATATATGCTATGAAATAGGTTTATACATTTTCATAACAATTTTATGAATTAGAGAGAACAATTTCAGTGACATCTTTAGGATTTTTGCAAAGAGAGAAAAACATTTTAGCATTCTGCCTCCTCTTTTCTCATGTGGATGCCTTAATTCCTTATTCTTGCTTAGTTGCTTCTCTGAGTCTTCTAAGACTATATGCAGAAGCAAGGGTATGGTGGGGAATCTTTGTGTTGTTCTTGACCACATAGCAAAATAATACATCTTTTCATCACTTTGTATGATGCTAGTTTTAGCTCATTGTTATCTTGGGGTGTGTCTTTTGAGAGTTTTTATTATTAATTTTTGTTGAATGGTGCCAACCATTTGTGTCTATATTTATGAAGATGATCATATGCTTTGGGGCTTTCATTCTGTTAATAGGAGTTGTAATATTTACTGATGAGAATATGCTTAATGCCCATCACAAACTTGAAATAAACCCCTTCTCATCATACTGAATAGAAACTTAATATGCTGCTGATCTTAGATTTCATGCTTTAAGCATTATTTAATTATAATGTGTGGATTGTTCTCCATAGAATGATGCTGAATGAGTGAAGAATGAATAGTAGTGCAGTTAATTGGATTGTTCTACACATATTTGTTAGATCCATTTTTTCTAAAGTGTTTCTTAAGCTCAGGTGTGTTATTATAAATAGTTCTATCTAGATTGTCTGCATTATTACTTTATTACTGACTATGAGTCTCTTTAAATCTAGTAACATATACTTAATATTTTACATAGGTACTCTGATACATATATTGACGATGTTATATTTTTAAATAATAATAATATTTATTATATACTTTTGTTGTACATTTCACAAATTTGATGTAATGTCACTTTGTCTGCTTTATTTAAAGATACCTTAAGTTTGTGTTGATTTTCATTTGTATCTAATTCCTGTTTACTTCCTGTAACTTTCAGTCTATGCATGCTGAAGCATAAACTAAATCTCTTGCAGGCAGCAATAGTAAGTCCATGCGTTTTATCTGTGTTAAACCACGTGCTGTGTTTTCAGTGTGTGTATGTGTGTATGCACACGTATGCAATTGAGCATGGATCTTAGAGTGTGCACCTCTATCACCATCAAAGTGTGGGATGAGAAGACATCATCTAGCCTTGGTCTTTATCGTCTATCTTGTTTGAGGAAGAATCCCTGCTTGGTTTTCATGACTATACCAGTTTACCCGGCAAGTGAATTTCCAGGGATACTCTTTGCCCCTCCTCTCATTCCCAAACATGAGCACTGTGATTGTACACGTATACGTATCACCTGGCTTATCTGGATTCTGACCACCCAAACCTGGGTTCTCAAGCTTGTTTCAGAAATACTTTGTATACTTGGTTACCTCTCCAGGCCCTAAATAATATATTGACCAGATAATTGAACCCATTTTTATAATAATGTTGTTCTTAGATAAGGATTTGTTATCATTATTTTGTTAATTTTTACTATATTTTATGTAAAATTTTTGCACCTCTATTTCTTGTGGTATTCTTCTGTGGTCTTTTCTTTTCTTTTTTCTTTTCTTTTATTATTATTGTTTTTCTTAATTACAGTTTATTCACTTCGTATACCACCTGTAGCTCCCACACTCCTCCCCTCCTAATCCTACCCTCCTGCCCTCTTCTCCACCTATGCCCCTCCACCAGTCCGCTGACAGAGGAGATCTTCTTCCCCTTCCTTCTGATCCTACTCTATCAGGTCTCATCAAGAGAGGCTGCATTGTCTTTCTCTGTGGCCTGGTAAGGCTGCAACCCCCTCCCCCCCCGAGGGGGAGGTGATCAAAAAGCAGTCCAATTTGTTCATGTCAGAGACAGTCCAGACAGGACTCTGGGCTGGAGGCTGCACAGCCCACTCTGGGCTGGTGGCTGGGCAACCGCCTGACCCTGGGTCCTTTTCCAGGGATTGTCTGGGTGACTTGAGGTCTGTCCTGATCGCTTCCTGTACCGTGGGGTTTTCTCTTGACTGGGAATCCCAGTCTCTGCTGTGCTGGGACCCTCAGTTCAGTCTAGAAAAGTGGTCAGAGCACACCAGTGTGTGGCTCTGGGCTGGAGACCAAGCGCCTGGTGGGACCAGGGAACTCTTCCTGTGGTTTAGCTGGGTGACCTGAACCCTATTGAATCCCACATCTGGAGGTTTCCTCTCACCTGGGAAACACAATCGCAGGTGTTTTAGGGCCCAGAGTTCCTTCTGTTGGTCCCTGGGCAGTCCCTGCTCTGCGGCTGGTCAGAGAGAGCATCCTCCCTGCGCCACCATTCTGATCCACCGCCTTCTGTGGTATTTTCTGGTTGTTGCTCCTATTGATCATCTCTAATGATATATTTTTGATCATTTCTTTTTCTGTTTATTAATTATGTGAAATGTTTCTCTATGCAACATAAAGCATATTATATTATATAGATGTCTTCTCTGTGTAACAAATTGCTTTTATTAAGTTATTATTACTCTATATTTGCCTTTAGCCTTTGTCTTTGTATCTATGGATATCCTTCATATTTCATTACTTAAGCATCCAGTGAATTTCCTGATTTTTTCTTTCTTGCTAATTCCCCCAAATTAGGAAATTCATGCCATTATTTATTTGAATAAGTTTTATTTCCTTTATAGCATTCATTTCTTCCTAGTATTTTTGATAATACATATTATATTTTCTACTTCGTGGATTCTCATAAGTAACTACCTAATTACTTATTCATTCTTTGATTTTTTTTCTGCTTCTGAGATGTAACAAATTCACTGAAATGCCTTAAAATTCTCTTGTTCTAGTCTGTTATGGAACCTCTGTGCAATTATTTTTTCTCAGTTATTTTTCAGTACAATGATTCCTACTTGTTACTTCCAGAATATTATATATCACTGTGGTGAAGTCTTCATTGTTCTGACATTGTTCTCCTTATTTAACTGAACTTAGTATAGCAAATCTTTTTAATTACATGTCAGATAGTGTCATATCTTGATTTTATTAGGGATAGTTCCTATAGATTTATGTTGTTTTGTGGCATATACATAATTTCTTTGTTTTTCTCTGGTCTATGTGTTGTTTTGTGTTCACTAGATGAAAGAACTACCAGTATCAGTCTTGTTAGACTCTCCCTGTGTCAGAGATGTGTCTCTACCCTCTCTCATCCAGGGGTCATAGGTGTTTCTAAATAGTTTTTGTTGCTGTCTCTTTTCCAAGTGGCTTCCCATAGAACTAGAGAATTTCAAATATGAGAAAAAAATGTTGTTAGGCATACAGCTAGGGATATTGGACTCTTACAAAATGCATTTCTATCTTTTTTTTTAAACTAGTAAAGAGCCCTTGAGTCATAATGTATCTCCTACTTGGTCAGCCCTACATCAAGGAAAGAGTCTGAGGCAGGTATCTGTGCGCTTGTTCAGACTACTCACACAGAACCTGGGGAGATGGCTGCTGGGAACTCTCTAAGTCACTTGGATTTTCTTTGTGGTCTGGGAGACTCTAGATTTCAAAACTCCAATAACACCCATGCATGGGAGATTTAGTAGCCTGTCCTGCACGTGAAGATATACAAGGTAGGATGCTTAATGAAAACAGAAACTGCTTCCAGGAGACTCTCCAGATATGGGTTTATTACTTGAGCAAATCAGGGTGGAAGATGCAGGGACTGCCCATTCCGCAGTTTGAGCATGCAGAAGTGTCAGATGCTCTGAGTAATAGAAATTTTCTGGTCTGGAGTTACTGTTGAAGTACACCAAGAAAAGGCAAACTCCTTTTCTATTCAGCCGCCAAACTCTCCCCGTTTCGGTCCAAAGAGAGACCATAGGGCTGGAATTACAGGCCAGGGAAGCAAGCCCAGGAAGTCCTCTATATCCTGTCTAGTCTGGAGCAGCTTTATTCTTTATTTGCTGTGTAGAGTCTCAGTTATTAAACTGGTAGAGCCTGGATCTGCAGGAAGTTCCTTAAAGCCTTTCAGCCAAAACTTTTTCCAAGGTGAAATTGTAAGCCGGCCTCATCTCAGGTGCTACAGCCACTGGTTATGCTCCTGGGCTGCAGAGCACCCTTTGTTCACTGTGCTTAAGGGCCGTTCTCTGATGATGAATTCTTGGCATCCCTCAAGCCTGATGGTGTAAGAGCCAGACCCTCTGGCAAGAACTATAGAAGCTGAATACTCTATGAGTGGTACAGGACCTATTCCTTTGTGAAGATGTAAGTTCAAGGTTCTTGTCTTGTTTGCATTTTCAAAGAGTGATCTATCTAAGTAAGCAAATGATTAAGTTTTGAATAACTACAATCAGTATTCCAACTTAAGGCATCCATGATGTTGTGCCTCTGACTTACGTTATTCACATTTAATGAGAAAATACTTCCCTGTGGTATAGTCACCATATCACTTGTTTTTATTATTTTTATTTCCTTGCTAGATATTTTAAGTTGATAACTTTATGTTTGACTGAAAGGAGATAATTTAAAAAAATTCTCTACAAAACACTGTGATGAGGATAATTCCTTTTGTAGACTCCCAAATTATTATTTCTTGTCTCAATGAATTAGTCTTTGAAGCTCTTAATCTAATTAATCCTTAGCCAAATCTAATACTAAAGGATAGCATTTTTTGTATCTGCCAATATGCATGGATTTAACTATGGATTTGCAAACAGATTCAGATAAGATCATCTCTGACTGACGTATGCCTATTCTAGGCTTAAGGTAAGAAACATTTTGGTTAATTTAAATGCCATATATTAATCCTTGTTTTTCTGGGTTCAGTTGTGTGTGTATGTATATGCATTTATTCTTTCTCCTGGTTGTCTAAAATTACTGGTGTGCTTTCAGGGCAATAGAAATAAATTCTACACAAAAAATTTGTAAAGATTATATTTGAAAGCTAAAAGACCTACAAACAACTTTTAGCTACCATCTGTCTCTGGCATTTATTTATTTGTTTATTTGTTTCTTTGTTTGTTTATATTTTATTAGGAAACAGCATGAGAATAGTTTTCTGGAACCTCTACACTTTAAACATGACTGTAGAATAAATAATGACCTTATTAACTTCAGAAGAGTTTGCATTTTACCATTTTTGAACACATAGGTTTTTCATATCTAGATTTGAGTTCTATAATTTTGAACAAACTTCAGTTTGAATGTTGTTTTTTTTCCCAGATATAAGCTATAGAAATGTAATTCCAGCTGTTCGCAACATTTGAGCAGACACATTAGTCAAAATTTTTTTGTTCTTTTTTAAATTCTTTATTAATTATACTTTATTCACTTTGTATCACACTTGTGGTTCCCTCCCTCCTCCTGTCCCAATCCCGCCTTTCCTCCACCCTCTGCATGCATGCCCCTTCCCAAGTCCACTGATAGGAGAGGTCTTCTTTTCCTTCCTTCTGATCCTAGTCAATTAGGTCTCATCAGGAGTGGCTGCCTTGTCCTCTTCTGTGGCCTGGTAATGCTGCTTCCCCCTCAGGAGGAGGTAATTAAAGAGCAGGCCAATCAGTTCATGTCAGAGACAGTCCCTGTTCCTATCACAATGGAACCCACTTGGATACTGAATGTATCCACTTGGATACTGAATGGATGTAACCCATGGGCTACATCTGTGCAGGGGTCTTAGGTTATCTCCATGCATAGTCCTTGGTTGGAGTATCAGTCTCAGGAAAGACCCCTGTGCTCAGATTTTTTGGTTCTGTTGCTCTCCTTGTGGTGTTCCTGTCCTCCCCAGATCTTACTGTTTCCCACTTCTTTCCTAAGATACCCTGCACTCTGCCCAAAGGTTGCCCATAAGTCTCAGCATCTGTACTGATAGTCTACAGGGCAGAGCCTTTCAGAGGTCCTCTGTGTCAGGCTCCTGACTTATTCCCTCTTTTCTCCTTCTTCTGATGCCCATCCTCTTTGCCTTTCTGGATAGGAATTGAGCATTTTAGCAAGAGTCCTTCTTCTTGATTGGTTTCTTTAGGTGTACAGATTTTAGTGGGTTTATCCTATATTTTATGTCTATATGAGTGAGTATATACAGTGTGCATCTTTTTGCTTCTGGGCTAGCTCACTCAGGATGATCTTTTCCAGATCCCACCATTTACCTGCAAATTTCATGATTTGCTTGTTTTTATTGCTGAGTAATATTCCATTGTGTAGATATACCACAATTTGCACATCCATTCCTCCACTGAGGGACATCTGGGCTGTTTCCAGCTTCTGGCTATTACAAATAAGGCTGCTACAAACATGGTTGAGCAAATGTCCTTATTGTGTACTTTAGACTCTTTTGGGTATATGCCTAGGAACGGTATAGCTGGATCTTGAGGAAGCACTATTTCTAGTTGTCTGAGAAAGCACCAGATTGATTTCCAGAGTGGTTGTACAAGTTTACATTCCCACCAGCAATGGAGAAGGGTTCCCCTTTCTCCACAACCTCTCCAGCATGTGTTGTCACTTGAGTTTTTGATCTTAGCCATTCTGATGGGTGTAAGGTGAAATCTTATGTTTGTTTTGATTTGCATTTCCCTGATGGCTAATGAGGTTCCAGTCTCTGAAGAAAGAATTAAAAGAAGATATCAGAAGATGGAAAGATCTCCCATGCTCATGGCTTGGCAGCATTAATATCGTAAAAATGGCTATCTTACCAAAAGCAATCTACAGATTCAATGCAATTCCCATCACATTACCAACACAATTTTTACAGACCTTGAAAAAGAAAAATTCTCACCTTTATATGGAACAACAAGAAACCCAGAATTGCTAAAACAATTCTCTACAGTAAAAAGATTTTCAGGAGTTATCTCCATCCCTGATCTCAAGCTGTACCATAGAGCAACAATACTAAAAACTTCATGGTACTGGCATGGAAATAGACTGGTGGATCAATGAAATCAAATAGAAGACCCTGACATAAATCCACCCACTTATGGATACCTGATTTTTGACAAAGATGCCAAAACCATTCAATGGAAAAAAGACAGTATCTTCAAGAAATGGTGCTGGTCTAACTGGATGTCTATGTGTAGAAAAATGCAAATAAATCCATATTTATCACCCTGTACAAAACTAAAGGCCAAGTGGATCAAAGACCTCAATATAAAACCAGACACACTAAACCGCTTAGAAGAAAAAGTGGGGAAAAGCCTTGAACTCTTTGGCACAGGAGACAACTTCCTGAACAGAACACCAACAGCACAGGCTCTAAAAGCAACAATCAATAAATGGGATCTCATGAAACTGAAAGGCTTCTGTAAAGCAAAGGACACTGTCGTCAGAACAAAATGACAGCCTAAAGATTGGGAAAGGATTTTCACCAACCCTATATCTGACAGAGAACTAATATCCAGTATATATAAAGAACTAAAGAAGTTAAACAGCAAAAAAATCAAGTAATCCAATTTAAAAATGGAGTACAGAGCTAAACAAAGAATTCTCAATAGAGGAATATCGAATGGCAGGTAAACACTTAAAGAAATGCTCAACGTCATTAGCCATCAGGGAAATGCAAATCAAAATGACACTATCTATTATCTGTCACTATTATTTTGGTAAGTATAGATTGATAAAACACATATATACATGTATAAAAGCTGATTTATTATGGGAGTGAATCATACACTTATAAATTCAAGGGGCACTCAATATGCTGTGTGCATATTGGAAAGAAAATCATAAAAGCCAATGGAATCTTTCAGTTCAAAGCAAACACCTGATATCCCACAAAACTAGTAGAACAAGTCCAACCAAGGGATAAAGTATTGAAAATAAGAGATCTATTGTCTGATGTGACCTAGAACCAGAAGATCTGCTGAACAGGATTAAAAGACGATACATGGTAATTTGATGGGAATTGCATTGAATCTTTAGATTGCTTTTGGTAAAATGTGCATTTTTACTATGTTAATCCTGCCAAGACATGAGCATGGGAGGTCTTTTCATCTTCTGATATCTTCATCTAATTCTTTCTTCAAAGACTTGAATTTTTTTTTTTTTCATAGAAGCCTTTGACTTGCTTGGTTAGGTTCACACCAAGATACATTATGTCCTTTGTGGCTATTATGAAGGGTGGTGTTTCCGTAATTTCTTTCTCAGCCATTTTATCTGATTTTTTTTTTTTAGTTAATTTTGTATCCAGCCTCTTTGCTAAAGGTGTTTATCAACTGTAGGAGTTCCCTGGTAGAATTTTGGGGGTCACTCATGTATACTATCTTATCATCTGCAAATAGTGACACTTTAACTACTTCCTTTCCAAATTGTATCCCCTTGATCTCCTTCAATTGTCTTATTGCTCTAGCTAGGACTTCAAGAACAATGTTGAAGAGATATGGAGAGAGTGGGCAGCCTTGCCTTGTCCCTGATTTCAGTGAGATTGATTTAATTTTCTCTCCGTTTAGTTTGATGTTGGCTAAAGGCTTGCTGTATATTGCCTTTACTATGTTTAAGTAAGTATCTTATATCCCTGATCTCGCCAAGACTTTAACCATGAATGGCTGTTGGATTTTATGAAATACGTTTTCAGCATCTAATTAGATTATCATGTGGTTTTGTTTTTCTTTCAGTTTGTTAATGTGGTGGATCACATTGATGGATTTCCATATATTGACCCACCCTTGCATGCCTGGGATGAAGCCTACTTGGTCATAGTGGATACTATCTTTGATGTGTGCTTGGATTCGGTGTGCAAGTATTTTGTTGAGTATTTTTGCATCAATGTGAATAAGGAAGATTGGTCCGAAATTCTCTTTCTTTGTTGGATCTTTGTGAGATTTAGGTAACATGGTGACTGTGGCTTCATAGAATGAGTTTGGTAGTGTTTCTTCTGTTTCTATTTTATGGTATAGTTTGAAGAGTATTGGTATTAGCTCTTGTTTAAAGGTCTTGTAGAATTCTGCACTGAAACCATGTGGCCCCAGGCTTTTTTTGGATGGGAGACTTTTGATGACAGCTTCTATTTCCTTAGGGGATGTAGGACTATTTAATTGATTTACCTGTTCGTGATTCAGCTTTGGTAAGTTGAATCGATCAAGAAAATTGTCCATCTCACTTAGATTTTCAAATTTTGTGGCATATAGACTTTTGAAGTAAGACTTCATGATTGTTTAGATTTCTTCAGTGTCTGTTGTTATGTCCCCCTTTTTCATATCTTATTTTGTTGATTTGTGTAGTGTTTCTCTGCCTTTTAGTTTAGTTAAGTATTTGTCTATCTTGATGATTTTCTCAAAGAACTGGCTCTTGGTTTCATTGATTCTTTGAATTGTTTTATTTGTTTCTAGTTTATTGATTTCAGCCCTGAGTTTGATTATTTCCAGCTGTCTACTCCTCTTTGGTGTGCCTACTTCTCTTTTTTTCTAGGACTTTTAGGTGAGCCATTAAGTTGCTTGAATTTCTTCTTGAAGGCACTTAGTGCTATGAACTTTCCTCTTAGCAATGCTTTCATTGTGTCCCATAAGTTTGGGTATGTTGTCTCTTCATTTTCATTGAATTTTAGTAAGACTTTAATTTCTTTTTTTATTTCTTCCCTGACTCGGCTGTCATTTAGTAGCTAGTTGTTCAGTTTCCATGTTTGTAGGCTTTTTGCTATTTCTTTGGTTGTTGAGGTGCAACTTTAGAACCCTGCTCCAATCCTAGTGGGAATGTAAGCTTATAGAAGCACTTTGAAAATCAATCTGGTGCTTTCCCAAACTATTAGGGATAGTGTTTCCTCAAGATCCAGCTATACCACTCCTAGGCATATAACCAAAAGGTGCTCAGGTATACAACAAGGACATCTGCTCAACCATGTTTGTAGCAGTTTTATTTGTAATAGCCAAAAGCTGGAAACAGCCCAGATGCCCGTCAGTTGAGGAATGGATACAGAAATTATGGCACATCTACACAATGGAATATTACTCAGTGATAAAAAGCAAGTAAATGATGAAATTTACAAATGGTGGGAACTGGAAAAGGTCATTCTGAGTGAGGTATTCCAGAAGCAGAAAGACACAAAGGATTTACACTTATTCATAAGTGGATATTAGACATATAATGTAAGATAAACATAGTAAAATCTGTACACCTAAGGAAGCTAATCAGGAAGGAGGACTCTGGTTAAGATGCTCAATCCCCATTCAGATAGGCAAAGAGGATGGACATTGGAGGAGGGAGAAAACAGGGAACAGGACAGGAGCCTACCACAGAGGGCCTCTGAAAGGCTCTGCCCTACAGGGTATTGAGGCAGATGCTGAGACTTATAGCCAAACTTTGGGCAGGGTGCAGGGAATCTTATGAAAGAAGTAGGAGATAGTAAGACCTGGAGAGGACAGGAGCTCCACAAGAAGAGCAAGAGATCCAAAAAGTCTGAGCACAGGGGTCTTTTCTGAGACTGATACTCCAGCCAAGGACCACTCATGGAGATACCCCTGCAAGGAGGTAGCCTATAGCAGTTCAGTGTCCAAGTGGGTTCCATAGTAATGGGGACAGGGAATGTCTCTAACGGAAACTGATTGGCCTGTTCTTTGGCCACCTCCCCCTGAGGGAGGAGCAGCATTACCAGGCCACAGGAGAAGACAGTACAGCCACTCCTGATGATACCTGATAGACTTGGATCAGGGGGAAGGGGAGGAGGACCTCCCCTATCAGTGGACTTGGAGAGGAACATGGGTGGGGTGGGGAAGTGGGAGGGTAGGATTGGGAGGGGAGGAGGGAGGGAGGTACAGGGGGATACAACGTGAATAAACTGTAATTAATAAAAGTAAAAATAATTAATAATAAAAAGAAGATACAAGGCCTAGGTCAAAAAAAGAGGGGGAACTTCCATTCCTCCTACTTTTGCTCTATCTAGATTCTTGGTGAGTTGTGTGATGTAGATTTTCATTTCTTATGGAAGTATCC
This sequence comes from Psammomys obesus, assembly GCF_907164565.1. Classification (NCBI taxonomy): domain Eukaryota; kingdom Metazoa; phylum Chordata; class Mammalia; order Rodentia; family Muridae; genus Psammomys; species Psammomys obesus. Next base: position 29,861,613 of record NW_026596046.1, read on the forward strand.
CTATAGAAATGATAGAAGTGGTTTTGTTTTTCTTTCTTTCTATCTTTCTTTCCTTCCTTCCCTCTGTCTCTTTCTGTCTCTGTCTATCTCTGTCTCTCTGTCTCTCTTTCTGTTTCCCTGCACTGGACCTGATCGTGGTGGAAGGCAGGTACCTTCCCAGCATGGGAGAGCAACAGACTGCTAGCAAGGATGGATGGGGACCCAAGCAACTTCTGCCAGTCTTGCCATAACTCCTGCCAAACTTCTTTACCCAAGATGTCTACCTCTCTTTCCTGTGAGGCTCTCCTGATGCATGCCAGGCTAGGCCTTTGCCTGGCTCCCAGGTGACCCTCATTGCACTCCTAGTCATCTGCTCCATGCTCTGCACGAGGCAGCAGCAGGGGCGGGGTGGGGGCACCAGCTATCTGGACATTTGCTATTCTAGTTATGTGCATATATTTAAAAACCCATAAGATGCTTGAAAAGATACATTAAATGTATAAACAAACAAGAAATTACTTTGTGTCAAGATATATTTTTTTTCTTGAATCTTGTTCAATGTCCCTTTCCTAGATTATGCTAGTACTGTAATGTGGGTAATGATAACTCTTTTGCTATAGTAACTATAGTCAATGCCATTTAGTACAGTTATGTTCTATGGATTACACTGGGGCTCTGAATTAGTATTTCTTTCTTAAAGGAAACTTTAAAATCAAAATCCATTGAGGCTCTTACGTATTACTTTTGCTATACATATCTTTTTCTGGTACATTTCATACACCTAACATGTTGTTTAGTGCATTGGTTCATTTGTTGACCTTATGTCAACTATACCATAACTCATGCCTGAACACAACTCATGTAACATGGACATTCTTCCTACTGCCCTCTTGCCCTTAGAAACAGGCCAAGTTGTCTTTTAAACACTTAAGTAAGTAATACAAAGTCAAAAGAGCCAAAATCTTGCATTTATTATTGTGTGATTGATACGTTTGTTTCCAGTGGGGAAGCTGCAACAGGACAAATGAAAATGGCTATGCTGCTTTGCTCAACGTCAGGAGGGCTCTTTCTTATCACAGGACTCAAAATCTCACTAGTTTCTGTACACAATGATTTTTCTCTAAAGGTGAAACTATCCATTTAGGAATTCAGATAAATTTTGCCAGGTAAGCTAATTTGCTACTATAGCTTGTTCTCCACACACCTGATTTGTGTCCATGAATTTCATTGAATATATCTGAAAAAAAAATCTGTGTTATATATTCAGGGAGTGTTTTTCTCAGTCATAAAACACACAGCAAAATATTTATTTACACATTATTAATACTGCTTTTGGGGTCTGTAGGTAGCCTGGAGATGATTTGTAATGCAGGGAAAGGTTGCCTGGGTTATACATCCATAATATGTCATTGGTGTGGGAAACTTGAGTATCCACAGACATTGATATCCAGAAGGGGGTCCATGAATAAACAAGCACACACACACACACACACACACACACACACACACAGAGACAGAGAGACAGAGAGATGAATTATTGTGAACACATTTATATATCTACTCATGAAAGAAAAATGACTTGAAAACCAACAGCAAATACTTGTAACTGGTGAGTTAGGGAATTTAGGGAACAACAAAAAAGGAAAAAAAGGAAGCAATGGAAGGTAAAGTTTCAATGTGACATGGGGTAGAATACAGTGATCTGAGATAAGCTTTACTGAGTTAGCCAGCCCACAGAGGAAGAGGATCCAAGCAGTCTTGATGGGAGCTGATAGGCTAGGGACAGAGGAGAAGGACTTCCCCAACAGTGAACTAGGGGAGAAGGATAGGGAAGGAAGAGCAAAGGAGGGTGGGACCAGGAAGAGATGAGGCAGGACACTACAACCAGGATACAACGTGAATTAAAGGAATAAAATGAAACAAAACTAATAAATAATAATAAAATAATGTAAAATTAGGAAGAAGTAGCTGGGTTGCCTGTGACATCAACAGAAGACCTCAGAGGTCAGTAATGCTCTGATGTGAGAGCTGAGGCTCAGTAGACTCGTAGCTTTCATGCTGAAATCAAACCTCAGTCATCTGCCGAGCCGGTATTTCAGAAAGCTCCCTCTTCTGCCTCCTCCACTAATTACTCTTCTCACAGCTGTGGCAAGATAACTAACCGAAGTCAAACAGGAAGGAATGATTGACTGTAGTTTTCAGCCTCAGCCTAAAAGTGCATCCATCACAGAAAGCAAGACCTGGCAGCAGGGGTAGGAGGCTGCTGGGGCATCGCTTCTTCAGCCAAGAAGCAGGGAGGGATGAACGTGAGCTCTGGTGCTTAGCTCACTTTCTCATCTTCGTCCAGCCCGGGATCCCAAGTCATGGAATTGGACCACCAATATTTGGTGTGGTTTTTCCTGATCTTATTTAACTCAATGTAGAGACTCCTTCAGAGGCATGTCCAGAAGTCTGTCTCTTAGTTGATTCTGTATCTTGTCAGGTTGACAATATGAACCTCAACACTTGCTTTTCAATCTCAGAGTGAAGAAGTAAACTTCGGTGGGGCCAAGGACTTTGTGTGAATCTTCCAAACTCTTTATTCTTCAACCAACAGTATGGGAATAAAACATATCAATACATCTGTTCAATGGAATCATCTTGTTTGTAGTGTGAGATAACATATCTTCATATACATACATAAACAGCTAAGTTAAATAATGATGAAGTGAAATAGATCGGCTAAATGCAAAAGCTGTGGCTGTAGTTTACACTGAGCAGTGCTTACAGAGGTGGTGAGCTAGTCTAGGATGGGGGAAGCAGCTGAGCAAACCACCTAGGCCTTTAAGTGAAATCTATATTTTAAGGGATCACTACTTTCATTTGGAGAACAGGAAACACAAAGCAGGTGGGCATTTGATTGACTAATTCTAAAAGGATTTCGTATTGAATTGTGTTTTATAGAGTTTCATCAACTTGAACATCTGGATGAGGTTTTATTTATTCTATTCCACTGTATTTTTCTTCAAAATCTTTAAAGTCAACTGAGTTTATGCCAGAGGCAGCCCCTGCTCTCCTTACTAGGGTTCCACATGGAGACTGAGCTGCCTATGGGCTACATCTGAGCAGGGGGGGTCTAGGTCCTCTCCAAGCATGATTCTTGGTTGGTGCATCACTCTCTATAGGACCCCATGGGGTCAGATTTTTTTTTAACTTTGTTGGTCTTCTTGTGTTTGTGTCTTTCTGTGGCCCCCTCTTCCATAAGACTCCCTGTGCTCTGCCTAATCCTTTCAGTATACTAGGAGAAAGAGATAGGAGGCAAGGAGAAGGGAGGGTGGACTGGGAGGATTTGAGGGAGGGGGCTACAACTGGGATATACAATGAATAAATTGTAAAATAAATTAAAAAATACCTAAAAAATAAAGGATATAACTTTGAGGAAAAAAAATCTTTAAAGTTGTTTTATTTTACCTATCCAAATATTTGGTGATCCATTGATTTTGTCTGAGAGAAGAAGGAGCACTTACCTCATAAGAAACTTGATAGTCACAAAGCAGCATCTTGGTGTGATTGAAAAGAATTCTCTCCATGATGGGAGTGATCTGAGGCATTTGGATAAAGCTAATTCTATGATTTTCATATTCCAGTGATTTGGCTCTCTGATCAATTCCTATTCTGATTTTTTTTTTAAAGAAAATGAAAGATTGCAGTTCGAGCTTCCTCTTAATGTGATGGGTGCCTTCTGTGAGAGTCATCAGGAAGTCAGCTCACTTGAATTTTGAAAAAAAAAAAAAATTACTACAATGCATAATGCTTGGTTGTGCTGAGGCTCCTGCTCTCTAGGGGACTTTGGAGTTTTCTTTGGATTTTGCTCAGTCAGTGGGATGCCCTGAGCTTCATCTTTTCACCCTCCAAACACATTCAACACAGCAAACTTGTAGATTGAACGAGCCATTTCTGTTGGCCAGAAATATTTATTCCTAGGATGTTCTCAATAGGATAGAAGAGAAGCAGCATCCTGATTTACTGAGGTGGCATGACTATCATTAAATAGAGAGGAATTCTCGTATGGTTTGTAACATGATTTTGAGAGTGAGTTAAGCAAGAACAAGTCAGAAGTTATGCTACAGTAACGGTAAAGAAAGCCTGCAGAAGCATGTAGCCCTGCGGGGACTTTGTAATTCATTAAAGCTCTCTCAGTGACTTTTGGCCAATTCTCAAGAAGGTGAGCAACTAAGTCGTGCCTGAAATGGCAACGGTGGACTCCTAAAAGGAGTCTGCAGGCCCGGTGAGATGGCTTAGCAGATGAGGGTGCTTGATACCAAGCCTGATGACATGAGTTCAGTCCCCAGAACCCACATGGTGCATGCACCGTACCGACTTCCGAAGGTTATCCTCTGGTTTACACACAAATGCTATAACAAATGTGTGTACATATATGTGCATGCACACACACACAAATAAACAAAAATATGAATAAAAAGAAAAAAAAAAAAGAAAAGGAAAAAGAAGCATGTCTTCTTGCCAAAGAGAACAGGCCTTAGTTTTCAGTTGGACTCAAGGAGTGTCTGTCATAGCTAATCTCAGGTATCAGCTTTAGATATGAATGTGTCACAAAGAAATGCAACTGCAGAATGTTGTTACAATAGAGAGCTTGAGCTGACTATGACACACACCATACGGAAAACAGCACAAGAAGATGTCTGTGAAGTGATACATGAGCTTGCAGGGAATGTCTTTCCTTGTGACTCTATCATCGGGGTCTGACTGGCATTTCCTCCAATGTCTGGTGGTAGATATCCCAGCTCATCCTCCTATATTATTTTTAGGTGCTCATTCTTTAGTTCTGTGGGCTCCGCGCTTCCTTGCCCTATCACTGTAACATTGCCCCTTTTCTAAATATAAAATCTGCCTTCCTTTGAGCTCAAAGACAAACTAAAGTCCATTTGTCAGTAATATTTACAGTTATAATAGACTTGTTGGTTTTCTTGGTTTGATTTGTTCTTTAGGGAAAGAATGTTGAAATTAGATTAATAGTGAAACAGTGAAGAGTATATTAAAATATACACTAGACAAACCTTTTCTAAAGCATCTTTGGGAAACAGTAAGAAATTTCATAAATTGTGTTAGGTGCCTATGGCTTTTATAATGCAACACCAAAGATTTGTGTCTTAAAACAACAGATATTAATTCATTATTCTGGATGTCAGAAAACATAAATTACCACAACTTTGACAGCAAAACAATATGTTTGCAGGACCTTATTCTTTGCCTTGCCTCTTTCTGCTTCTGCTACCTGCTGGCATACCTATTTGTATATACAAACTCAATTTACTCCTTCACCTTCACACCACTTCATCTTGTGTATGGTCAGCATTTCCTTTTCTTCCTCTCATTTGGCTACTTCAAGATGAAACAAGACAAACTGTCAATCTCTCTATGCTGAGATCTTCAGTTGAAGCACACTTTGGGACACACTTTGGGACACGATTTACTAGCTCACAATAAAGGCTACCACAATGCTTTCATTGAATTTTAGCTCTTTTCCTGTGTATTGGCTCCTCTTCTTCCTTAGGTAAATCTCCTGCAGCTGAGCATCATTGTTGAAGGACAACTCAAGGGTGACTATATTCCTCTCTTTTATTATATGTGAAGCATGAACTGTAACCAGTCATTCATATTGAATGATCCTCTGCTTAGTATTCATAGACACACATTTTTATTAGACTAAAGCAAAACCATCATGGAACAAAAAGTAAACATGAAGCTTCTAGTTAACAAAAAAAAAAATGTGTACCCTAGAATGTGAGAAGCTAGTGTTTTTTTATAAAAATAATGTATATCTTTTACATGTATAGTTTCCCAAAATTAATTATAATTGCAATTTTTAACTTTATGACTATTCAGAAAAATATGACAGCCATTCCCTTAAAGACTGGGCTCTTAAGATAGCTATGCAGAGATGCATGGTAAAGAAAGAACAAAGTTAGAATTCTGAAGCAAAGCTTCCTAATTACAAGCCCTTATTTTTATCTATTAGATTACTATCCCTCTTCTGATGTCCATCCTGTTTGCCTTTCTGAATGAGGATTGATCATCTTACACAGGGTTCTCCTTCTTGTTTAGCTTCTTTAGGTGTACAGATTTTAGTATCTTTATCCTATATTATATGCCTAATATCTACTTATAAGTGGGTATATATCATGAACATCAGAGAGGGGAAAAAAAAACAGAATAGAAGCCTACCACAGAGGACCTCTGAAAGAGTCTACTCAGCAGGGTTTCAAAGCAGATGCTGAGACTCATAGACAAAGTTTGGGCAGAGTGAAGGAAATCTTATGACAAAAAGGGGAAGAGAAAAGACCTGGAGGAGACAGGAGCTCCACAAGGAGAGTGGCAGAACCAAAATATCCGGATACAGGAGTATTTTCTGAGGCTGATACTTCAACCAAGGACCATGCATGGAGATAACCTGAACCCTTGCACAGATGTAGCCCATAGACTCAGTCTCCAAGTGGGTTCCCCGGTAAGTGGAACAGGGATTGTCTTTGACATGAACTCAGTGGTTGGCTCTTTGATCACCTCCCTTGAGAGGGAGCAGCCTTGCCAGGCAACAGAGGAAGACAGTGCAGCCAGTCCTGATGATTCCTGATAGGCTAGGGTCAGATGGAAGGGGAGAAGGACCACCCCTTTCAATTGACTGGTAGATGGGCATGGGAAGAGAATATGGAGATAATGGGATTGGGAGGGGATGACGGAGGGGACTACAGCTGGGATACAAAATGAATAAAATTTAATTAATAAAAAAAGAAAAAAAGAGTACTATGTCTTGAAGGTCAATGTTTTATTCTTTCTAATCAGTTACAATACCATTATGAAGAGATTTCTCCAAATCTCTTCATAATGGATCCATGAAATAATTCTCCCCAAAGTATTTAATGTATTTTAAGTCTTTACAAAAAAAGGTCCATTATCACATTGGTAGCCACCCGAAATGCCACTGTCATTATTATAATCATTAACACCAATATTATCACCACTATAATCATTCCTACTTTGATCAAAACCATCACTGTTACTACAATTGTTAACATGAGTACCGACTACCATCAATATCACAACTACTGCCAACATTACCATGACCCATCACTCCTATTACTGTCTTCACTATGAACATGCCTATTGCCACCACCATGGGCTCAATTCTTGCTACCACGCTATTAGGATTGGAATGTTATTTCCTGCGTACAGCTCATGAGATATAGATGATAGCATCTTTTTCCAACTCCACATTCCCTGTTCTACTGGTGGTTGAAAATGGGCCCTGTTAGTAGCCCTCATCCTTGGAATATTGACACACTCTACAATACTCTAGACCAACAAGCACCTCCACAATGATTACTATGATCACCAAACCACCACTCTCATCTATGCCACCACCACCTATACTCATTTATTAATATCATATTGCCCTCATAATCTTTCAGCTCCCTGTAGTCAGTACCATCAGAAAGATGAAATGTCTAAGACATTTTCATAAAGAAATCTGTATAACATAATGATTGTTTGACTGGGTATAATATACATTTTGACTTTGCTACAAGCAATTGTGGAGAACAGAATCAGAGAGGGAATACGCATACAAACTTTAAGCTCAGCATCATTCCTGGCTATAAAATACCTGGGAAGTTTTTTGCTGGATTTTCTGAACAAGGAATGCCTATTCCAGCCAAACCCATTAAAACAATTCTGTAGGCACTCTGTTCGTCTCACACAAGAGGCAGATCTGAAATGCATTCATCTCTGGGAATAAGAGGAAGGGTGAAATATAAAGTTGGCGTGTCTGGGAAGGTTTGAGTCTGAGCCACATTGTATAAAGTTAAGGAGTGAGCTGCTTGTGGCTTAGGAGACTGAGAACAAATACTTTAGCATTCTGCAAAGAGATGAGGAATAAAAAGCTAACAGTAGGTTAGCTTTGGGTGGTAGATACTATTTCTTCATCCCTAATTACCTCTGTTCCTATGGCTTTGGTGGCTCATTTTATTTACATTTTACTAACAAATGGACTTAAGACAAAAGAAGACAGTTACAGCAAATGGAAGTTTACCCCTTTCAATAAAGGAAAGGCAGTCATGTTTCAGACCCAAAATGTGTTAAAACAAAGGCAGGACTTATGCATATTTTCTATATTAGCATAACAATTATGTAAAGCAGGCAGTGACAGTTCAGGAAATGGAGACTAAGAAAAATTAAGGTACTCCTCCAAACCAAATCAACTGTGAGAAAACAAACATAGGATTTTCCTTCATAGAAGAATGTGTTGAATGTCTCCTGTTCTCTATTTTCTATGCTTTTCCTGGAATTGGTGGCATAGGACTGATCCAACGGTTTAAAATGTTCTTTACTCAACAGCAATTTCAGGCTTCTATTTTCATGTTAGACAGTGTGTTTTGTTGGGGTTTTGTTTTCATTAGCTATCCATGTCAATTTATTTTGTGTGAATGGCTTTCTAGCTGACTATGGAAAATACTCTTAATTTTTATCCTTAATCCAATACGTTTGAAGTTTCAGAATTTATTCATTTTTGTATACATTGAAATAAATTAATTAGTCAACCTATTGAAATTTGTTTAGACAATACCATTAATTGTCCTAATTAGGTGGGTTTCTCTGACACTCTTCACAAACCCTATATTGATTCTAATTACTGTTCCTTGTGCTACTATTATTTAATGTCTGGGTGAAGGCAATTGCATGCTCATTTATCTCAAATTTCCTCTAGTTATTTATTCAGCTAAAATATGTTTAATGTACTTCATCTTCTCTGTAATTAGCTGTCACCTTTGGTATAATGGCAGCAGGAGAAAGAAACTGTCAGTAATCATATGTGGGAGGGAGCAGCGACAGTTTAACCCAGACTGAAGGATCCTCAGCTTCTACTCATGGTCAGCAAGAGTCTTCTTTCTGCCTCCTCGGTAGTTCTCTTCTTCCCTCAACTTTGCCAGGTTTCCCGAGAACCTCGCTTTCTTTCCTTCAGGAGGAGCTCTTGTTATTACTTAATATGGTTCCTATAGGTACTTGTATTTAGTAAGACTTACAAAGTAAATCAGCCAGGATTTCAGTCTGAATCTTCTCTACATAAAAGAACTGCAACATGGCAGGGATTGTAGGCCTGTTTTCCCTTTTCCTGTACCATCTGAGATCTCTTAAGTGTCCTCCACAAAGACACATGCATTGGCTTCCCTGTAAAGCTTAAGAAGACTCACCTGTTCACTCATCAATTACGTGTAAGATAAGGTGAATGGGGACCCACAAGACAGTGGCAGGCGCTGACCCTGTCAAGCCTCGTTCTTGCCTAAGCACATACATCAAGTGAGGGCTAACTTACATTGCTCATCTGGACACGGGGCAACTGGAACATATGCACATGCCTGGGAAGCCATAAGCCCAGTTTTTCTGATCACTGAAAGACATAGTCATTAATGATGTAGAAAAGGGCAAAAGATGAAGGAAAATTAATTTCAAAATACTTATGCATGTGATATTATTTAATTTCCACACTGACACTGCTAATTGAACATTAACCGTTATAAATCTAAACAAGCTAAAACTGTATAAGTTGTCCAAAGCCATAACTTAATAACTTAGTATGTGGACAAGCAGTAATCAGCTTTTTGGTTGATAGGGTTCTTAAGACCCTTCTCTTTCTTATAACAACAGTTCTATATTTTTTAGAAGAGTAAGAGACAGTAAAATTCTCTATTAAATAAAACTAAGCCCTGACACTTTCACAAAATGGGTTTTAAAGCCAGATCATTACACAAATGAAAATATTTCTGTTGCAAGACAATAGAAATTTACCAGTCTGCTATATATTTTGTTTGTCTTAGGCTTTTTAAGCCTTTTTTTATTCTTCTCTCATTTTTTTGAGGTTTTGGAGATACTTAATTTAGATAATCAAGGAATGTGACCCAAATCCTACTTTTTTTTAAACATATTTAGTCTTCAAATGTACACATTTTGTACTTAAAGCATAGACATAAAAGTTGAAAATAGTATTTAGAAACACTAAAACATGAGAAAGCTTGAATAAACAAATGAGTCTTTAAATCCTTTATAAAATATGGTATGATAGCCTTTATCTAAAGATTAAATATATAGTTAACATAAGATTGTAAGGAACATTGAGTATTTCTTTAAGTGTTTCTCTGCTATTCAATATTCTTCTGTTGAGAATTCTTTGTTTAGCTTTTTTATTTTTATTTTTATTAATTACACTTTATTCACTTTGTATCCCCCATAAGCCCCTCCCTCCTCCCCTCCTGATCCCTCGCAGAAGCAGAAAGACACACAAGGTATATACTCACTCATATAGACATGTAATATAGGATAAATCTACTAAAATCTGTACATCTAAAGAAACTAATCAAGAGAGAGGACCCTGACAAAAATGCTCAAACTCTATCCTGAAAGGCAAAGAGGAAGGACATCAGAAGAAGAAGAAAACAGGAAACAAGCTAGAAACCCAGCACGGAGGGGCTCTGAAAGGCTCTGCCCTGCAGACTATCAAAGCAGATGCTGAGACTTATGGCCAACTGTTAGGCAATGTGCATGGAATCTTATGTAAGAAGTGGGAAATAGTAAGATCTGGAGAGGACAGGAACTCCACAAGGAGAGCAATAGAACCAGAAATTTGAAGAGAGGGCTCTTCTCTGAGACTGATACTCCAACCAAGTACCCTGCATGGAGATAACCTAGAACCCCTGCACAGATGTAGCCCATGGCAGTTTAGTGTCCAAGTGGGTTCCATAGTAATGGGAAGAGGGACTGCCTCTGACATGATCTGATTGGCCTGCTCTTTGATCACCTCCTCCTGAGGGGGAAGCAGCCTTACCAGGCCACAGAAGATGACTATGCAGCCACTCCTGATGAGATCTGATAGACTAAGATCAGAAGGAAGGAAAGGAGGACCTCCCCTATCAGTGGACTTGGGGAGGGGCATGAGTGAAGAAGGGGATGGGAGGGTGGGATATTCTCTCATTTTTACATCCAGACTTTAGTTTCCCCTTCCTTCTCCCCATGATTCACCCTGTATCTACTCCCACCTTAGAGAAGGGCAGGCCTTCAAACAAACATGGCATAACAAGCTACAAAAAGACTAGGCACATACCGTCACATCAAGGCTGGCCAAGGCAACTCAGTAGGAAGAAAAGGGTCTCACAAGTAGGCAAATGAGTTAGGGACAACCCCTGCTCCCACTGCTAGGATCCCCACATGAACACCAAGCTACTTAGCTATAACTTATATGCAGAGGACCTAGGTCAGATCCTTACAGGTTCCATGATCTCTGTCAGTGTCCATGAGTCATAGTCAGTTGATTCTGTTGTCAGTATTCTCCTGGTGTGTCCCTGACCCCTCTGGTTTCTCTGATCCGTCCTCCTCTTTCTCCAACAGCACTACCCAAGCTCTGCCTAATGTCTGGCTATGGTACTCTGCATCTGCTCCCATCCATTGCTGCATGAAATCTTCTCTCTGATGAAGAGTCTGCTAGGCTCCAGGCCCAGAATTCTCTGTGGTCAAGACAAACTGTGTCAAGGATTTTGTTGATGAGTTGATGTCCCAGACCTTCCACTTGAGCACTTGCTTGGTTACAGAAGATGACAGATTCAGACTCAATGATACCCAAAGAGTCTTTTATTCTCACAGATTCCGTGGAGTTTTGCTTGCACTGTGTTCTTACCTTACTCCAAAATAACCCCCTCCAATTCCAGTCATTTCTCCCAGTATTCTCCCCCAAATATAACAGGAGGAACAAGGAGGAGTCTATTTTAGGAAGATATATTGTTTTAAAAATAACTCTTCTTTTGTGTTAGTAGCTTTATGACACCAGCACTGAAGAAGCTGAAACAGGAGGATCATGAATTAAATGAGCTACATTGCCAGTTGATGGGCTACCATCCTCAACTAAAGTCAAATACACACACAAACACTCACACACAACCCACATACAAACAAACACACATATATGCACTGATCTGATAAGAAATCCCATTTAATACAAGAAAATACATTAACATGAGAGCATGTATGTTTTTTCTAAAGTTTCTATTCTTTAAGCTTATGAAAACTCTCAATTGGGAACAGTAACATGAAAGTAGCAATGAATGCTGACTTGAGAAAATTAGCCAGGCTTTGCACTGTTAGAGGATAGCCAGTCTTCACAGGTTGCCAGGGTTCTGGCTCAAATGGTTGTCTCTTCAGGGGTCCTGTATTGTAATAACCTGTGGTTATTTATATGTAAGCCCACTCTGAACCTCTGATAAGTGTTTGCAGTGTATGTGTGTGTGTGTGGTAACGAAGATCATGGGGAAAGAAAGTGCATAGCCAACAGTCATTTCCACCTTCTTACAAAATAACGGTCAGAGTGATAGAGGACTAGAGTGCTTATCATTAAGATTTAAAACGCCAGCTTTCACCTTTGGTTTTTGTGGAGGAGAAAATAAAGCTTGCCAAGTACCCTACCGAGCATCTCCGTATGAAATCCTAACTCAAATACTTACTGCCTGCTGCTGTCTGAATTTCAATTTAAAAATAATTACCAAAAACCATATGTGTTGAAAGGGTTGGGAGATGTCTCAAAATGGAAATATGTAAATTACAAATAACCTTGGCCTTTTGTATTTGGCTGAGTCAACCCCAAGCTCAGAATATCGCCTGGTGCCTTTTTCAGGACAATTTCCCATGCTGCTGCACCAGTCAAGGAAATGCCCATCTCTCTACCTTGCAGTTCTGCACTACAGTTGATGGAATGAGATTGCCTGAGTTTGCTTTTCTTGGTGTTTGTGGTAACTAAGTTTTGATGTAACTTTCAAAAGGCTTTATTACTGTAGCACCTTACAATCCTTACAGACACACAGACTAATGAAATTTAAAAGAATTCCTGACTGAAAATTAGCACAAGACATAGAAACATGCATACACTAGTGGTGAGTTTACCTGCTGGCAGGGAAGTGAGTAAGAATGGCTTTTATGTAGAAGAGTTAAAATCATAATAAAATAATAAAAAATATTTGAAATTTAATTGTCAATTGAATGATTTTTAATTATTTTTTTATGAATTACAGTTTATTCACTTTGTATCCCAGCTGTAGACCCCTCCCTCATACCCTCCCAACTGCACCCTCCCTCCCTCTTCTCCTCCCATGCTCCTCCCCAAATCCCAAATCCACTGATAGGGGAGGTCCTCCTCCCATTCCCTCTGACCCTAGCCTATCCTGTCATCAGGACTAGCTGCATTATCTTCCTCTGTGGCCTGGTAAGGCTGCTCCCGCTCAGGGGGATGTGATCAAAGAGCCAGCCACTGAGTTCATGTCAGAGATAGTCCCTGTTCCCCTTACTAGGGAACCCACTTGGTCACTGAGCTGCCATGGGATATATCTGAGCAGGGATTCTAGGTTATCTCCATGCATGGACCTTGGTTGGAGTATCAGTCTCAGAGAAGAGCCGTGGCCCAGATATTTTGGCTCTGTTGCTCTCCTTGTGGAGCTCCTGTCCTCTAAAGGCCTTTCAATTTCTATCTCTCCTTTCTTTCATAATATTCCCTGCACTCTGCCCAAAGTTTGGTTATGAGTCTCAGCATCTGCTTTGATACCTTGCTAGGTAGAATCTTTCAGAGGCCCTCTGTGGTAGGCTCCTGTCCTATTCCCTGTTTTCTCCCTTTTCCAATGTCCATCCCTTTTGCATTTCTGAATAAGGATTGATCATCTTACCAAGGGTCCTCCATCTTGCTTAGCTTCTTTAGGTGTACAGATTTAGTATGATTATCCTATATTATATGTCTAATATCCACTTATAAGTGAGTATATACCATGTGTGAATGAAGTTAAAACTTGATATCCTTAAATAATGATTAGGCCAAAAGTGCTCTGCCCTCAAAGAATGATTAATGAAGTTATTTACAACAGTGGGTTTTGATAAAATGTTTTGTTTTTGCCTTAATTTCCTGTCACCATGGGTCTCCTAGACTTTCCACTAAGTTGTGACTCAAGACAAATGCATTGAGAAAGTGCAGTGCCTTGTTTTTGAACTTTATGGTGTCCAGAACTGTAAATCAAATACACATCTACCTACTGTTTATTTGCTGACGTGTGGCAATCTGTTATAGGGAGAAGAATAAGGAACTTGGAGATACCTCTATATCCTGAGTACCTGCTCCCTGACACACAAAGCACATGGCTATTGCAAGACTAGAAAGTAGTAGAAATTTTTACTTAAGCCATTATAATCGTGTGTGCAGCTATCAATTTAATCTCTAATATAAAATAAGATATATTATTAATCATGAAACTCACTGATTATAAATCATATGTAGAAAGTTTTTTTAAACAGTCCATGTAAATTAGCATACAACAATTAAGGCTATTCAAACTAGATTCATTAATGCTAAGAAATAGTTAGGTTTTTATAATGACTATTAAGCTAAATTAAAAAATCTTGAGTGGAAAGGCAATACTATTGATTGCTGAATAACTATTTGTTCCAGAATAATCTTAACTTCTATATGTGTTTGAACATTAAGATTAGTTTCTTTTTTGTGATAAAGACTACTTTTAGAGATATAAAATAATATTGAAACTTTTATGTAAGTAATAATAATACTCTAACATTTAAGCATGTTCTGAAAAATTTACTTTCACATGAAACCAATCGTATTGGCTTATGTCAGGAAGATTTTTATATGCTTTTGTATCTATATGTTTATATGCTATATTTTTTCAAAATCTTGATGGTTCAATATACTTCTTATCAGCCTAATGTAATCACTAAAATGTAGCTATCTAAGGGGCCAATTAGCACCTCAGACTGCTAAGTCTGACAACCTGAATTTTGATTCTTGGAACCAACATGGTCGAAGGAGAGTACTTACTCCCACAAACTGTTATCTGACCTCCCTGTGTATGCCATGGTGCAAGCTCATCTTGCTGTACCAAATCATTGAAATTATTATTAATGTTTCTACTCTCTATAAAGGCTTGCTGAACTCTGGATTCCAAAAATAAAGCAAAGCATGTATCTTTACTGAGATATTTCTGCATGTATCACTGTGCAAAGCACTGGAAAGACAAGTCTGAAACTAGATAGCTATTCTCCCAGATAGCACCACAGAGTTCTAAGCAGCCTTATCATGCCAGAGAGGAAGACGATGCAGCCAGTGCTGATGAGTCCTGATAGGCTAGGTTCAGAGGGAAAGGGAGGAGGACCTCCCTGTCAGTGGACTTGGAGAGGGGCATGGGAGAAGATAAAGGAGGGAGGGTGGGGTTGGGAGGGGAAGAGGGAGCTACAGGTGTGATACAAAGGGAAAGAGAGGGTAGGACTGGAAGGGGCTGAGGGACGGGGCTACAGCAGGGATACAAAGTGAATAAAGTGTAATTTATAAAAAATTTATAAAATTTAAAAAGGTGGATATTAATACATAATTTTTGACTGCTTTATATAACTGACGTGCTGCTTGGCACTGTGAGGGATATTAAGAAGTGTAGAGGTCAGAACATCTATCCCATGAATTTTAAAAATAACTAAATACATTTCCCCATGAAAATTGAAAATTTGGGTTATGGAGAGATGTCTAAGTAGGCCATGAGCATGTGAGTGCAGATCCATGTAGAGATCAGAAGAGGGTGCTTGATCCTTTGGGACTTCAGTAACAAGGGTTTCTGAGCTTCAATGAGAGCTAAATCTACTCTTAACAGCTGAGATACTTCATCACCTCCACCCCCGAAATCCTAGATTTTTAATCACTTCGTGGTATTGGTAAATTAGCATGCTCTACTGAAAAGACAACAAGGAAGTGCTTGCATAGAGTTGATGTTTCATGTGTGCCAATTTGGAGAACTACTCCTTCAATAGCTAGGATGTGGCCATGATGGTTAATGTAGTCAATTTAATCATATCTAGAACTAACCAGAAAACATGCCTCCGGACAGGTCTTTGAAGACATTCTCAACTAAGCAAATGGAGAAAATCTTCCCGCAGGGTGGTTGTACCTTGTAATGGACATAAAAAAAAAAAAAAAAAAAAAATCCAAGGGAAAGCAATGTGGTTTTCCCTACCTTTGCTTCTTGCTGGTACACATGTCTGTCCTCATGTGGCTGCCACCACTTGCTGGCATCTTTTGCAAACAGAACCCAGATGTTTCAGCTTTCAAAATTAACTGAACGCTAGCACCTCTTTAGGAATCCCCTAGTTTAAGCAGCAGATTGAGACTGCCAAATCAGCTAGCTTCATAGACCAAGGGGCCACTGTGTTCTCAACCTCCATAGTATATAGATAGCCATTCCTCTACTACACTGCCATTATCAATTCTATTTTCATACCATATACCCATGGAAACATTTCTGTTCTTCTAGAAAACCACGAATAGTATAGCAGCCACACAAAATAATTTTAAGATTAATATAAGTACTAGGAGTTTTTGCTTTGATATTTTTATAACTTGAGTGGATGTTTCTTGAATATGAACATTACAAATGACAATATTATAACACACACTTCATAGGTTGACCATACTTTTTGAGGTGATTTTGTACTCATTAGGAATGTGTTTGCCCAAAGGGGTCAGAAGCTCCACAAAGAGACCAACAGAGCCAAAAAAAATATCTGGACACAGGGTTGCCTGCCATGCATAGAAAGGACCTAGATCCCCTGCTCAGATGTAGCCCATAGGCATCTTAGTTTCCATGTAGGAAACCTAGTAAGGGTAGAAGGACCTATCTCTGACATGAAGTTGGTTGCCTGCTCTTTTAACATTTTCCCCTGGCTGGGCTACCTTGCCAGCCCACAGAGAAAGAGGATTCAGGCAGTTCTGATGAGACTTAATAGACTAAGGTCCAGTAGTAGGGAATAAGGTCTCCCCCTTTCTGAGGCCTGGTGTACAGATACAAAGGGATGCAGAGGGAGAGAAGGTGGGACAGGGAGGAGATAAGGGAAGGTGCTACAGTTGGGATATAAAGTCAATAAATTATAAAAATAAAATAACTCCCCCCAAATTTTACAAATTATATTTTAACTATAAATTGTTTAGGAATACTTTTTCAATCTAAGAGAATATATTTAATGCTAAAAAATGTACCTAACATAAAATAACTAGACTATTGAGAAAAAAAAATAGTTTTTGTTGTTGTTGCAAGCAAGAGGGTCAGATTTAATCACAGAGCGACCAGTGTTTAGTTACCAAACACCGATCTAGCTGCTTCACCAAGACTTGACATTACTAGTTTCCCTGATTATTCTATTTATGGTCGTAGTGTAACTGAGTTGCTGCCAAATTCCTGGGACACAGCCAACAGATGAGAGTGGGGCTGCTTTGACACACCCTCAAGTTCTAAGTTCTTTGTGACTGAGAGAAATTTGAATAGAATATCCATCCTTAGAACAAACTCTGTAGGTGGCCCAATACATAGCTAGTTAAGGATAGTTTACCCTTCTCATGGATGAATCCAAGAAGGAATTCAGTTTACCTAAAATGGCACAGAATGTTTAATAAATGCTACAGCTATATGGAAGGGAGAATTTTTGTTGATACAGAAACAATCTACAAATGATCATGATGAAAGTATTTAAATTCCACTTCACTGTACCATCTCATTGTCAAGGTGGGACTTGTTTTGAGAAACAGAAAGGAATCAGGAACTTCCCAAGCACAGTACAGTTTGTAGAAAGCAGCTGTGAAAGCTTTCAGGCAAGTTTTCAACCTATTTGTCTTTGAGTCTGTAAGTACTTCATCTCCTCGTTGCTCACTATATTTTTTCGGTAAAAATGCAAACACAGAAACTTCTTTTCTGGCTCATCTGGAGAACTCTAATGAGAATTCATGGGTAACAAACAGGAATTGTGTGAGACGGTTTTGTATTTCAATATAATTGCATTTATTTGTTGGAAAAGCTGAGCTGAATTGGCCTGGCTGTTTGTTTTAGCATGATTTAATGTGTAAAGACACACCAGTTTCCCTACATTGACTAATTGCCATTTCCAGCAACACATCCTGAGAAAAATGTTTTCACAGTATTCAGCAAACACTCGCTGATTTCTCCTTCTGAACTTCCTTGTAAACAACTTATCAAGCCTTCCAAATGCAGACTGTCATTAATAGAGCCGACGCAGGGTAGTAATTTTTTAAACTGCTGATGTAGGGTAAACACCAAACATAAACACGCATGCCTCTCTGTATTTTTACTAATGCTCAGTGGTTACCCAAACATATGATCCAAGTTATATTGTTGCAGAATAACCAAAAATTCATATTGTCATTCCATAAACTCTGAAAAAGCTTCAAATATATGTATTACTACCCAGGGGGATTCCATTACAAAATGACTCTGAACTCTCCACTGAGAGGAGCCAACATCTCTTCAGTTCAATATGAATAAAAGTAAACACCCTGCTGCCCCTTCCTTGCCTAGTTCTTTTGCATTTTTCTGTTTCATCTATGGGACCATATTCTGAGACTTGGGATCTCAGAATACTATTGATACCTTTTCATATAATACATGTCTTATGTTGTTATGTTAACCATATTACATACAACCAAATTATCTCTTTCTCCACATTGCAGCTGCTGCTTTCTTGGCATATTTCCCAATAAATTAATAGATGAAGGGATCCAGGGTTTAGGAATGTCTAAGAGACACATTACTGGGGGTATCTCCCAGAACAAAGTGTTTAAGAGCTGCCCAATTGAGCCTTGTTTCCCAGCATCAGCCACAGTTTCTAATTAGTAGTATGTGCTCATTAAATAAGGATACCTAACCTTGTTCCATTTAAAAACAAACTGCCTTTTGCTGTCAGGTTAATTTGCTTAAAGCATAACTCCATTCACCGCATCCTTAATAAAGAAAATAAAAGCCTTCCATGGGTTTAAGTTCTATTACAATATTGCGTTTTCTTCTTAAGAACCATACAGCAAATCGCTGTTTTCATTTTCACAGGTTAGGCAATTGAAGTTGTACCAGGTGAGAACATAAGCGGAATCCCAGTTTTCACTTTATGGGTTTGTCTTTAGCTATATATCTTTGTGTCCCAAGATCCTATGGTCTCTCCTTTGTCACTTGTCCTTCTTTTGATGAGTGTCTACAAAACAACATTATGTACTAGAACAGGGCTGACCATCAGTAAGTGATCTGGCAACACCCAGTGAAGACCTGCCATTGTAAAGCATTTTATTTTTCACATGTTGGGGCTTGATCCCAGAGTCTTCGGCATGTAGATAGCAGCTCTGACACCACCCTCTGTCTGCAGCCCACTGTGTTGACTCTGCGTGAGGTGGGTGGAGTGGGAGCCTGTGTTGTCTCTGATCACAGCAGTCAGAGAGAAGACGAGCCTCTCAGCCAGAGCTCCACACCCAGAATTCGTAACACAGCAGTGCTGCCAAGTCATTGGTCAACACACTAAAGGTTCAGCCCCGTGGAGCAAGCAAAGGGGATCCAGTCTGCCCCAGCATTGACTTACCAAGAACAGGCTAGTTCAACATAATTTCATTTACTTTCCTTTACATAGATATATTAAAAAACAATAATTAGGGAGAAAGAGAGATTTTAACAATAACTGCAACAGATACTGAGTGGTATATTTTAACACGTTGAAGAATTTGTATTTGTTACACCCACTGCTGTTGGTGATCATGTATCTGCAATATGAACGGTTTCTTACTAGACTACAAATTGAAAGTTCTAATGCTACTCAGGAGAGAGTAGGTATATAGTATGTATATGCTGAATGAATGGTTTGGAGGGCGGTGTTATTGTATAATAAATTTATACACAAATGGTGAATAACTGGTTACATTAGTATGACTATGAAGGAAAGAGCTTTAAAATAGTGGAAGATCATTGGTGTCGTAGTACATGGCTCTCTCCATATCTACAATTGTTTTAATCATTTTATCAAAGACAGTTAAATTATCGATCATAAAATTGTATATAAAAGGGTGAACATGATACAGGTAAGAATAAAAATACAACAAGGTATTTAAACACTGGCGACACTGAATCTCCTCAAATAAAATTAATGTTGTGATATGCATTTTGGTTCAAAAGATAAGAAATGAAAATTTGTGGATAAAGGAAGTGGGTGAAAGATGACTTACTTGATGAATATCATTCAAAGGATGGTCACAATGATCCATAGAGATTAAATAAGTTAAGGAATAAAAAGCAGGTTCCCCAAGTGAGGAAAACTGCAGTGGCCTTACTCAGTAGATACTTCTAGTCAGCAAAGCATAGTGGGACATCAGTTTTTGCTGACACAGCTGAGTAGCTCTTACTGCAGTGGCAAAACTGCCAAAAGCCTCACGTAAACAAGTGAGTTTGACTCTAATCTAATACACTTTTTTATGGAGGGTGAAATTTTAATTTCATGTGGCTTGTACGTGTTGTGCTATCCTGTCCTTTTTCTTGATTTTCTTTTCAAATATTTAAAAATGTTAAATCTAATTTTAGTTCATGTGTTATTCAGAAATGGAATAGATCCCAAACTCAGCCCACAGGCCAGATTTGGGGAGGCCAGATTGATTCTACTGTAGTCTGCTGCCACCTGGAACTCAGTGCTGGCATAGGCAGCACAGGCAATGATGGCTCTATTGTTAGGTCTGCAATTAGAACTACATGCCCTGTGATAGGCCAGGAAGCTTGTTACATTATATTTTTAAAAACTGGATATCTATTGTGGAAAGTAAAAGACTTTGGACAATGTGTTTGACATTTTGAAATGTTAAAAAGTAATTTAGAAAATATAAAACAGATTCAGCGAGGCAGTGTGTCACTTTCCCTCCCAGCGTGGAATTTGTATTCACACAGAACTCCATTCAAATTCTAGCTAGGCCACAGGATGTACAGCTAAATATTTTCTACCTTATTTGTGTCATTTATAAAATGTGTAAAGTTACAAAACTTGTTTGAATTGGCTTTTGTTCTGTGAACATTACCACAGAATTTGATGGCTTAACAGCAATAATTTATCATTCACTTCAGTTCTTCAGATCAGCTGGCCTGTTGCTGCAAGGTTTCATGGACTCCCATAGGAAAGCACCTGCAGGTCATGTGACAACTAGATTATAAGGTCTAAGATGAACCCACTAAACATACCAATGATTACTGGCACAAGGAAGAGGGGGAAAGTGTGTCAAATTATCTCCACAATCTAATGAGAAAATACTGAGGTTTGGCAGACAGATTTCCAAGGTTTTGTGACCTGGAGCAAGAAACTAGAGAGCAATGTATAGCTAGTGGTAGAAGCAGACTTTGCTTATTAAGAAAGAGAGCATTTGACAGCAGATAGTGGACCAAAGCTGGAAGAAGAGGGTAGAAGCTCCGTGATGTCAGTGCTGGGCAGATCTGAACCTCCTTAGGGCATTGGCATTGCAACCATTTTTTTTTCCTTGCTACCTTACATGTCAACATTGGTGCAGAGATCCTCTGTCTACTCATGTCTGTTTCTGACGCAACAAAGCTCTGAGTCTTTCAGCAAGGCTTGTTTGGCTTCCTCAACTTAAGGGTTTGAAATTGCAGCCTACAACAGCAAAGGATGGTTATCAGGGATGTCTGAAGGCTGGAGTATAGAACATTTACACAAACTTCTGTTTCAGAATAAGATCCAGGCTAGACCGGCCTGAAAAAGGGTAGGGCAGTATCTTTAGTACTGGATGGGTGTCCAAGCACAAAGCAAAAACTGGGATAAGTTTCATTCCCTTCTATCTTGTTGTGTTGTCTTTTATGGTTTCCATCTTCCCATTTCTCTTCAATGTAAACATTTTCTTAAAATGCACTCAATTTTATTGTGCATTATCTTTTCTGCTGAAATGCATAGGGACTCTAAAATAACTTTGTCCATCCAAATGCAAAACAAGCAGTTAAAGGAGACAGAGATGATAAGGGAATCAACTACTTCAGTTAATCTTGAACTGATCAAATATTTTTTATCAAATAAATGAATAATTTATTAATTTTTCTTGTCTTATCTATTCAAAAGTCTGAACCACCCATAAGATCTATGCCATCCTTTCACAGTGTAGATGTTTATGTAGTCACCAGTTCATCAACAAAATGAGTACATAATTTAAACTGTAGTCAATGCCACTAGAAAACCAGCTAGGATATGAAGGGCAGGGTCCTCTCAGTACACTAAAGGTGAAGAAGTTTGGCTTACAAATATCGTTTTAGGTCTTTATGAACTGTTATAGTCATGAACTAAAGAGGGTAGAGAACATTGTAGGGAAAATAATCAGAGATCTTATGCCAATGGTAAACAAATTAAAGCTTTGAAGAGCCTGAGATTTAAAGAAGCCAGAAGGCTGGTGAAAGCAGTGCCCAAAGAAACTAATGGAGTCGTGACTGACCCATGAAGGATCTCATTAATCATAATGAAAATTTGGTTTCTCTCTCTGTTAGGGTTCCTATTGTTGTGATAAAACATCATGAAGATAAGCAACTTGGGGAAGAAAAGAAAGGGTTTATTTTACTTAAAATTCTAAGTCACTGTCCATCATTGAAAGAAGTTAGGCCAGGAACTCAAGAAAGTGACCTGAAAGTAGAAACTGATGCAGAGGCCATAGACAAATGCTATTCACTGATTTGATTTTCATGGCTTCATCAGCCTATTTCCTTATGTCATTCGGGACCACCAGTCCAGGGGTGGCACCACCCACAGTCAACTGGACTGTCCCATATAAACCGTCAATCAAGAAAATGCACCACAGGCTTACCCAAAGACCAATCTGAGAAGGCAACTTCCAAGCTGGTTTCCTCTACCAAAATGATTCCAGAGTGTGTCGCGTTGACATAAAACTAAATGACACAGTGTGTATCTAAAAAAGAGAGTTTTGTGTTATAGAAAGAAAAGAGGTGACAGATGACTGCTATCTTGAAAGTGCCCCTCTCCAGCCCATAACTCAGAAAAGATTGGAGGACCAAAAAACAAAACAAAACAAAAACAAACAAACAAAAAACAACCAAAAGCAAAACAACAAGAAGATAGTGTCTTGATTAAGAATGTGACACACAGTCCAATTAAGAAATAAAAGAAAAGTGATGAAAACAAAGAACATGTCTGAAGAGAATTTCTAGGCCAATTTGTAGCTGGCTCTTGTCTTTGTCTGATCAGACCACTTTGACTGAGTGATATAAGGACTCTGAGTAGCCCTAGCATATGCGTGCTGAGTAACTGAGTCTAAGCCTGCACATAAGGTGGAAAAGGAGACTCAGGCAATACTTCAACAGAACACCATGACAACAAAACAGGAGCTGAGTACTGTCAGCAGTAATCAGTGTGCAGGCACACCTAACAAGTTTAGAACAACATGATTCATTTTATTTATTGATATGAAGTCATTGCTACCAGGATGTGGCCAGGAAATTAATGAATTTAAAGGTTGGACAATTGATGATAAATAATTTTTTTAGTGACTTTGGACATTTGAAAGTAGAAATATTAACTAGAAGAAGAACATATGGTATGGAGCCAGAAAGATGGCTCATCAGATGAAGATCATTGCCCGGGAACCATATGTCAATGCATGGAACGCAGGTAAAGGTAAAAGCAGATGTCTGATCACGGAGTTGTTCTCTCACCTCCACATGCATACTATGGCATCTTCATGCCCGCACATGCACATTACACACATACACACACACACACACACACATATTCACACAAACATACACACACACAACATATACACAATAATAAGGAAACAATGGAAAAAAGGTGTACAGTTCAAGATAGAAAACTGAACAGTTTCAAACCATGATAAGATTATACACAAATAGCATTATGGACTATAAAAAGAAAATACATATAATAAATCCCAGAGAAGATAATTCTGATGGGTAAAATGTGAATGAAAACATAGCTATGTTTATTATCATATACACAAAGAATAAGTGACATGCATCCTTAATTCCAGAATAATTAGAACACAGAGAGAGTGTGCATCTATAGAAGCAATACAGGGATACAAGGAATAAGAT
Organism: Psammomys obesus; assembly: GCF_907164565.1. Taxonomy (NCBI): domain Eukaryota; kingdom Metazoa; phylum Chordata; class Mammalia; order Rodentia; family Muridae; genus Psammomys; species Psammomys obesus. Next base: position 29,885,588 of record NW_026596046.1, read on the forward strand.
GACAGCAAAAGTAAACAAGTAACTAAAAAGTAGGTTGATTCAGGGAAACAGTGAATCAATGCTGTTAATGAATGTATTGAGTATAGTTCCAGCAGCAGTAGAGAGAGGGGAATGAAAATAATGGAAACCACAAGGACAGATCCAGATTTTCCACACCTATATAACTCTCAGTTCAACAGAGACGAGATTGCAAAAAAAGAAGAATCATTATTTCTTTAAATAAATAGTAGCTTTAACTTTTTCCAGTATTTATGTGACACTTGAAAGCGATGAAGTTTCCAGTATTTTAAATGATCTTCATTAATTGCGTGTGTGCACAGACATTTGAACACATGTATCAATGGACATTCAAGAAAGGATATTTAGTAATGGAAGCAGGGGCTGTCTCTAACATGAACTCAGTGTCAGGCTCTTTGATTACCTTCCCCTGAGGGGGAGTGGCCTTGCCAGGCCAAAGAGGCGGACAATGTAGACAGTTCTGATGAGACCTGATAGGCTAAGGTCAGATGAAAGTAGAGGAGGGCCTCCCCTATCTGTGGACTTGGAGAGAGGCATGGGGAGGAGATCAGGGTGAGAGTGTGGGATTGGAAAAGGAAGAGGGAGGGAGCTACAGCTGAGATACAAAGTGAATAAACTAATTAATATTAAAAAATAAAATAAAAAAAGAAAATTAAAAAGAAAGGATATTTAGAAACTTCTACAAATGTAGTAGATTCTTGCACACATCACCAAGAAGGGGACATGGACTACATGAATCTATCACTGGGCAGAGTCTTCAAAAAGGAACAGAACAAAATGAGCTTTTGTCTTTGCCTTCACCAGATATTAGGACAGATACATTGATTAAAACATGTCCATTCATCTTCAGTAAATGGTGGTTAAAGATGGAAAGCAGAGATAGATATGCATGCAAAAGGCATTCAGCACTCTGAGTTCTAGAATGTTGATTTTATTTATTTTTCACATTTGCACACAGACAATAAGGACATCTGATTGTAAACCATTGCACTTGCCCCTTAGGGTAAATGACAAGAATGAAGAATGATGTTTGCTGTCTGAATGGAGCTTTCATCCTACATGCTATCATTTAATATTGCCTGCCATGCTGTGAGACTCTGCAAATATAACCAGCAACTTTACTCTGTCAGAAATAAGGGGACAATCACTCTTCACAGCACAGAAAAGCAGAGAGTACGCGCGTGTGCCATTGCTGTCCTCCCTGTCTCAAACATGGTTCATCCATGTAGTTCACTGCAATCTGAATATCCTAGCTTCACTTTCATACAGATCCATATGAAATACATGTTCCTGGGCATACTTTGCCTTTTCCTTAGAGATCGGTCAGTAATGTGCATTGTCTACACAGACCTCGCCCCAAAGAATCTAGAAAATAGGTATCAAAGATTCTAAAATTGATAAGTATTTACACTGATAACCATAAACAAATATATTAAGTACATAAATTTTAAATTCTATCTTATCTATCTACCTAGATGCTACGTATTATCTCTGTAGACACACAAATTTTATAACTCTTAATGTGAAAGAATGAAATTGTGAGCCAAGTTCTTTCTTACTTTAATTAGCAAAGAGAAGGGAGTATCAGAAAGGAAAAAAAAAAAAAAACTAAACAGATAAAATTCTGCCTAAAGCTTGACACTCACAAAACATGCGTTGTTCAGGCAGCCTAGAGCATCACTGAATTCCATGTTGACTCTTAACCTATTCTTCTTCATGGAAGGGTCCTTTGACAAGGCCTGGAGGTGACAAAAGGGCGTAGGCTGTATAGCAGGATGACTCCACATTTAAGCAATTTTCTCTCTCTGTGGACTGGAACTATATCTTTGCTTTTCTCTCCAGAAGACCTCCTCCTCCTCCTCTATCCTTTGACAGTGATTGACAGCTACAAGTTGTTGTGTCAAAGCTCCTGCAAGTCAATTATGAAAATGATGCACACTCGCTTAAAGATGATTGTAAATTGCTTCTGGCTGATCAGAATAATGAGTTGCAAGGATGCTAATCAACACTGGGCATATATAGTACCTGCTCCTGCTGCTGGGTTTGCAGCTGCAACTAGTTCACCCAAATGAATGTTTTGAAATTTTTGTGGATTGAGCAGGATGCTCACAATGAGAACATTATGAGAAGAGGTGAGATGCAGTTCAAAGAAAAAAAATGAGACAAAGCACAGTCATCTCACGTTAGTTGTATAGTCATTTTCTTTATCAGTGTCTTATAAATTTAGTGTCTGAGTGGGGCAGGGGCTACAGCCAGTTCCTTCGCATGCGATCTTTTATCATCGTATCATCGTTGGTTCTATGTGAAGTGGCTATTTTCTGCCCCATAGGACAGTTGAATAAATTGACACTAGGAAATTACCCAGCAACATCCAGGTAGGTGAGTCCAGATTCTAGTTGCTGACATTTCAAACAGCAATCTGCTTTACGGATAATAACTGTATACCCTCATCGACTCTCCTGCTTTATAATTGTCCATGTACAATGGGAAAGTAGAGCTTTGTGGCCACACTACACACCTGGTCAGTATGAGCAGATATGATGTACACTTCTGAAAATCTCTTACAGATTTCATTCCTACACTAAGGCTTTTTGCAAACTGCATCACACCTTTGTTATCATCAGTGTCAGGGAGCATAGGGAGTGGTTGTGAAGGGAGGACTCCTCTCTGAGGAAACAAATGTATCTTAAAAGTGGCTCATATAAACATACAACATAGAATAAACCCACTAAAATCCGTACATCTAAACAAACTAAGCAAAAGAGAGGACCCTAACTAAAAGGTTCAATCCCCATCCTGAAAGGCAAAGAGGATGGACATCAGAAGAAAAAGAAAATAGGAAACAACCTCGGAACCTGCTACAGAGGGCCTCTGAAAGCCAGAAGAAAACAGGAAACAACCTTGAAACCTGCCACAGAGGGCCTCTGAAAGCTTCTGCAGTATAGACTGTCAAAGCAGATGCTGAGCCTGATGGCCAACTGATGGGCAGAGTGAATGGAATTTTATGTAAGAAGTGGGAAATAGTAAGAGCTGGAGGGGACAGGAACTCCACAAGGAGAGCAACAGAACAAGAAAATTTGAACACAGGGAACTTCCTAGAGACTCATACTCCAACCAAGGACTATTCGTGGAGATGACCTGGAACTCCTGCACAGGTGTAGCCCATGTCAGTTCAGTGTCCAAGTGGGTTACATAGTAATGGGAAGAGGGACTGCCTCTGACATAATCTGATTGGCCTGCTCTTTGATCACCTCCCCCTGAGGGGGGAGCAGCCTTACCAGGCCACAGTAGAGAACAATGCAGCCACTTTTGATGAGAACTGATAGACTAAGATCAGAAAGGAGAGGAGAACCTCCCCTATCAGTGGACTTGGGGAGTGGCATGCATGCAGAAAAAGGAGGGAGGGTGGGATCTGGACAGGAGGAGGGAGGGGCTTATGGGGAATACAAATTGAATAAAGTGTAATTAATAAAAAATTTTTAAAAAAAGTGACAGTGGGAATGATACACCAACCTGTTCCTAGACTAAAATCTAATTGAATTGTTTTTCAGTGATTTATTTTTCTTTGACATTTCTGGACATGTATTTAATGTATTTTGATCACATTCACCTCCCATTCTTCTACTGTATTTAAACATTCCATCCACTCTGGAACCTCTTTCTTCCAACACAGACTTTAAAAGAAGGTTTATTGTTAGGCAGGATAAATGCATCTTAATGTTGTTAAAAAGAACAAAGCTGAGGTGAGGAGACAGAAGTAGCTTGTGGGGAGTGTGACCACACTGAGCTCACTCACACAGTGTTCAAAGCACCAGGACAGACATCATATATTTATCTATTCATCGCTAATTTATTTTTTCTGTGGGAACGGGATCCAGGATGCTATGCATGTCAAACAAATTCTCTTCCACTGAGAAATATAGTCCTGCCCGGGGTCTTCGGTTGTTTCTTCAAACAATAATTCTTTAGAAGTGAGGTGACTCTCGATCCCTTTGGATACTAACATAGGTGAGGAAGTTTAGGAATTAGGAAATGTACTAGTATAATAATTGTGGACCTAATCTAAGATTCTACAATCGAGGGCAATGAATATACATGTGATAGAATTGAATAAATATGATTGACTCTCACAACAACAACAGCAAACTGAGGTAATTAATGTGGAATGGTATACACTAGATAAATTGAAGGATAGATGGCTTAGCAGAAAGGTGAAAAGAGTCAACTGTAATTGTAATATCTCATCCACTTAATGCAGGGGTTCTCAACCTTCCTTGTCCTGTAACCATTTAATACAGTTCCACAGGTTGCGGTGAGCCCCAACCATAAAATTGTTTTCATTGCTACTTGTAATTTTGCTGCTGTCATGAATCATAATAGCTGTGTTTTCTGACACTCTTAGGCTACCCCTGTGTAAGGCCCTTCCCACCCTCAAAGGGGTTGCACCCTCAGGTTAGAACTACTGGTCTAATGGAGAGTACCAGCCAAACCCCAACTCACTGGACAAATGTCTTTGATTGGACACAGACTTTACATCACAGAAGTACATAGCTTAATTGAAATAGGAAGAGTGACATGCCACCTTTGATTTGATTCCAAGACTTAGACACTAATTCTATGCCTTGGCTAACTCTATTGTCTTTTTTCCTCTGCCAAGCTCAGTGGGAATGAACAGCCTGGCTATGGGGCTTTGAGTTTGGTGACTGGGTGGCCTGAACCTAGGAAGCCTGGCATATGTCCTCTGCTTCTATTCGCAGCGTTGCAGTGACTCCACAATCTGGCACTGTAGATGCCAACACCGCAGAGCTAAAATCAATGTTGGGAAATCTTGTCAGCTTCTAGGACAACCCTGCTGACTTCTTCCATACTAAGATTGACCAGTAATTGTAAAATATTTTTTTTTCCTTATCTGCTAATTACACTTGTCAAGTGCTGTTTCTATTTTTGAAATATTTAATAAACATAGAGTTTAGCAATAGCACACTACTAGATAGTTTGGTGTGGTTTTATTTAACATATGAAGGAATTGTACATGGTAGATTTTATACTCTGCATACTTTGGGCATAAGGAACTGAGTTTAAGATGTTCAATAACTCACAGTTATCATTTCTTAGTTAAAGGAAAGAACCAAGGCCATATGTCAAGCCGAAGACTGATGGTAAATCTTATGCTTCATTCTTTCTAATGTTCAGATTGGTCAGGTTGGCTGGCAAGCTTTGTTGCTAAGACCAAAATAACCTTAGATTTAACGAGAGACCAAAGCAAAAGATGGAGCTTGAGCTTGAGTGCTAGCTCCATTGGAAGGGGCTGTAGCTGCCAAGCCCAGGAATCTGAGTTAGATCCTCAGTTCCACGGGGTGAAGAAAAGAACAGTATCCTGTGAGCTGTCCTCTGACTGTGACATAAAGTGGCAGTATACAAACCCCCTAAATGGATAAACAATGAATGAAAATATGGTTCGTATAGTAATGATGTCATTCTCAAAATTTTATTTTGTGAGGGACACTAGCATTGGTTAAAGATTGATTATTAATAAGGTGATTTCATGTACATACCAGGAAATTAGGACAAATCCTTCTGTTTGCACTGCAGGGCAGCCTTGCCAGGCCACAGAGGATGAGGATGAAGGCAGTTCTGATGAGACTCAATAGGCTGGGGTCAGATGGTAGAGGAGGAGGGCTCCCCCTTTCTGTGGACTAGGGGAAGGGGATGGGGGAAAGAGGGAAGGACGGTGGGAAGAGACAAGGGCGGGGGCTACAATCAGGATATAAAGTGAGTAAATTATAAAAAAATAAATAAATAAAAGAAGCAAGAAATAGAATACTAACTTGGTGTAATGTTCAATTTTATGCATTTTTTCTTTCCAATATTCTTTCAGTTAATTTAGAACAGTAATGAAACACTTTTTCTAGGCTGTAGAAAATCATTAACAGTATAAGAAGAGCCACAGCAGTTGCAAGGCTCTATGTAGTCACATAGGCAAATATCAAGTGTTTTACGTTTGAAACTCCAGTACCTTTTCAAGAAATAAAGGAACTGATATTTCCAAGAAGTGAATCTGTACGAAGCAGTAGAACTGAAGTTGGACTCTGCCTTTGGGATTCTCAACTCAGTGTGTCTGGCTGTTACTCTGTGCATTTCTTTGTAGTGGACAACGAAGTTGGCCAGAGCTGAGCATGACACTAAGCATGAGAAACCACATTTTCCTAGCCTAAGAGACATTATCGTAAGTCAGCATTGATATGAGGAGTTTGGGGGAGTCCTAAAGGTGGGATTCTGCCTTAGCAACAGCATCATGCTCCTTCAGATGAGCCAGGTCCATGATGAGAGATGAAGAGTAAGGAAAAATGCTGGAGCTCAGGAAGAGGATTTTTTCATAGTTATAACTTTGTTCTTCCTGTAAGGAAGGACTTTTCGGTAAGAACTGATTAATAATGCTTTCAGGAAGATCTTCATCTTCCTGGTGACAAAGGAAGGTTTCTGTGCAGGTGCAAAAGTAAAAGACAAGAGCCTAAAAAAGCTCATTATTGTGGATCCAAGAAAGTAAAATGGGCGTAATTTTCAAAATGTGTAATTTATGAGGTGTTGTGCAGAGAATCAAACAGCTCCTGTGCTCAAATCAAAATTAAACTGGTCTCTTGATTGCATTATGTTTTTATGTTTTAACATCTTGATATGAATTTTTGAATCCAAGTGCAAGTATTATATGCAGTTTTCCTAAAGATTTTTTAGCCTCAGGTCACTTGTTACTTTGAGATGGAAGAGGAAGAAGTTCAATATTGAAAAGGACAGATCTTCAGGAACACTTAGATAAGGGAAGAACCTTTAAGAGTTGACTGAGTCTGGCTCAATTACAACCTATCATTAATACTGATGAAACCATTGAACAGTTATAAATAACTTTACAGCTCAATGACCATAGCACCCCCAAGAACCTCTGCAAGGGTTAATGGGAGTTATCAAGCCTTTTAGCACAGGACATAACACATAGCAAATATAGCACATGGCTGTTCTTAATGTCAACATGCACGCAGACAGTGACAGAATCCTAGTGGCATAACAACAGGAGTAAGAGTCTCTTCTAAACCAACTCCGTGTTCTTCATATTCATTTTCACTTAGCTAATATAGAGACTTCAATGAGCATGGTCCCAGCAAGTTCATGTATTTGAATCCTTGCTCCATTGTTGGTGGAATTCTTTGGGAAGAATCAGGAAACACGACCTTGTTTTGGAAGAGGTGTTTCACTAGGGGCAGGCTCTGAGGTTTCACAAGCTCACACCATTATCCAGTCGTTCCTTCAGTCCCTGGTTGTGTCTAAATATGCGAATTCTCTGCTACTGCTCCAGCATCATGCTTGCCTGCCTGCTTCCGTGCTCTCTGTCACGATGGCCATGGACTGTAACTTCTCAAATTGCAAGTCCCAAATAAACTCTTCTGTAAATTGTCTTAGTCATAGTGTGTTATCACCACAATAAAGCTAGCTAAGACAGCTAAAATATATGAAATCATAATTAATGGTAGATGGATTGCATTTATACATGTTTTCTTCTTAAAAAATAAGTATGAAGGGAATTTGATAAATAATGCTGTTTCCATATCCACATTAAAACATTTTCCATACTTTATGAATATTACTTTTTCTTTTAACTTACTTTTAATTTATGTATTCACTTTACATCCTAACGGTAGCCCCCTCCCTTCTCTCCTCTCAGTCCCACCTACCCACACTCTTCCCCCTTTCCTATCCCATTCTCCTCAGAAAAGGGGAGCTCTTCCCAACAACCTATACCAGCACATCAAGTCACATCAGTGCTGAGCTCACCCTCATCCACTGAGACCAGGCAAGGCAGCCCCGTAAGGCGAAAGTGAGCAAAAACTGGAAAGAGAGTCCATGTCTTAGGCCCCACTGAACTTACTAGGGCACCCAAATGAAGATCAAGCTGCCCATTGGTTACATATGTGTAGGGGGCCAAGGTCCAGTTCATGCATGCTCTTTGGTTGGTGCTTCTGTCTCTATAATCCCCAGTGGTCCTAGGTTAGTTGACTCTGTTGATTTTCTTGTGCCATTCTTATCCCATCTCGGTCCTTCTATCTTCTACCTGACACTCTTCCACAGAACTCCCAGAGCTCTGCCTATTGCTTGGTTATGAATTTCAGCTTCTGATTCAATCAGCTGCTGGGTAGAGCCTCTCAGTGGACTGTTCTGCTAGTCTCCTGTCTGCAAACATAACAGAGCATTGTTAATGGTGTCAGGGATTGGCTCTCTCTCATGGGGTAGGTCTCAGGTTGGACCTGGTCTTTGTCAGACATTCCCTCAATCTCTGTTCTATCTTTATCCTTACACATTTAGTAGGCAGGGTAAATTTTGGGTTGAAGGTAACTTTGGGTTATAGGTAACTTGGTGTTCTCCTCCCGCAATATAAGTCCTGCCTGGCTAGAAGATGGCCTCCTTAGTCTCCATATCCCTCCCTGCTAGAAGGCTCACTAAGAGTCATCCCACATCCTTCCTGGAACTAATCCTGAGGCAGGTCTCAACTTGTCTCAGAGGTGATCCCACCCTCAGCTCCCCTTTTCTCTACAAGCCCTCTCACCTTGCCTCCGCACTCTCCCCACCTGTTTTCCCCACTTTGTTTCCCTATCCGCACTCTCTTCTATCCAGTTCCCTCTCTTCATCCGCTTCTGCTGCCTGTTCTTTTTTCCCAACTGAGTGAGATTCAAGGATGGTCTCCCTTGGGTCCTTCTTGTTACCTACCTTCTTTGGGTCTGTGAATTGTTGCATGGTTACCCTGTAATAGCTGGCTAATACCCTCTTATAAGCGAGTACATACCACGTGTGCCTTTCTGTGTCTGGGTTACCTCACTCAGGATGATCCTTTCCAGTTCCATAAATTTGCTTGCAAATGTCATGATTTCCTAATTTTTAATAGATGAGTAGTCTTCTGGATATGCTACTTTTATCACATTAATCATCAATGGCAGTATTTTTGCCTTCTTAGTAACATGAAAGTTACATTGTTTTAAATTTGGTCTTTGAGAGATGGCTACAAGAGCAAGAATGTACACTCCTCTTGAGAGGACTTCAATTTGTTCCAATCAGCCACTGCTGTCAGCTCTCAGGTACCTTTATCTGAAGCTCTAAGCAATCTCTTTCCATCTTGTGGACTCTGTGAGCACCTTACTCAGGTACATTTATACACACAAAATTTAAATTACTAAAACTAGATATTCTAATCATAGCAGGGTTTTTTTTTGGGGGGGTTGTTGTTTGTTTGTTTTATTTGAGACAGCAATTCTCTGTGTAGCCTTGGTTGTTCTGGACTCACTTTGTAGACAAGCTGGCCTTGACCTCACAGAGACACACCTGCCTCCACCTCCCAGAGTGCAGGGATTACAAGCATGCATCACTATGCCTGGCTTTCCTAGCAGTCTTTAAACAATGAAAACTCATTCATTAAGAAACAATTTTTTCTTAGATATTTTTCTCCTTTTATAGTTTTTTTTTTTAAATAAGCAGGTGAACTAGAACATGATAGATAGGCATGGTTTTATTAGTGATAATAAGTGGGAAAAGTGTGGTGATATGATAGCCACAGCACAAGGAAAATTTGTTTTATAATTTTTATTTTTTATATTAATCACAGGTTATTTACTTTGTATCCCAGCCATAGCCCACTCCTTCATTCCCTCCCAATCCCACCGTCCCTCCCTCATCTCCTCCCTGCCCCTTTCCAAGTCCACTGATAGAGAGGTCCCCCTCCCCTTCCATCTGACCCTAGCTTATATGGTATCTTCAGGACTGGCTGCAATGTCCTCCTCTGTGGCCCAGCAAGGCTGCTCCTCCCTCCGGGAGGTTGGGGGAAAGGTCAAAGAGTCAGCCATTGAGTTAAGGAAGAATTCTTTTTTTTTTCTTTTTTCATAGTTTTGTATTTTTAGTTAAACAAAACTGCATATATTAACAACATTATCTTTTAAAAACAGAAGCAATCTTTTTTTTTTTTGACACATGCTTGGCTTAACTTTTTTTTAATTTTTTTTAAATTTTTTATTTTTTTATTGTTTGTTATTATTAGTTACATTTTATTAACTCTGTATCCCAGCTGTATCCCGCTCCCTTATTCCCTCCCAATCCCACCCTCCCTCCCTCAGCTTCTCCCTGCCCCTTTCTAAGTCCATGGACTGGGGAGGACCTCCTCCCCTTTCGTCTGGCCCTTTTTTATCAGGTATCTTCAGGGCTGGCTACGAAGTCCTCCTCTGTGGCCTAGCAGCACTGCAAGATATAATAAACATAATGAAGTCTATACACCTAAAGGAGATAAACAAGAAAGCAGACATGAGGTACGATGATCAATCCTCACTTAGAAAGACAAATGAGATGTGCATTGGACATATGACAGGAGTCAACAACAGAAGTCATCTGAAAGATCCTACCAAGCAGCGTTTCAAAACAGATACTAAGACTCATAACCAAACCTTCGGCAAAGGGGAGTTAGTATGACAGGGAAAGGATAGGAACCCCACAAGGACCAAATATATCTGGGCACAGGGGTTTTTTCTGAAACTGTTTCTCCAACCAAGGACCATGTATAGATATAACCTAGAACCTTTACTCAGGAGAAGTTCGTGGTAGCTCAATAACCAATTGGTTTCCCATAGTAAGGGGAACAGGGACTATCTCTGACAGGAACTCAAGGAAGAATTCTTAACCAGAAAGCACACTGCATATTTTTGCATTTGCTTATATTCCAGTGGCTTCTGAAGACTTCAGCATCTTTGTACAATCCTTATAATTACATTTTAGATTACTGTTTACATATTTTAATTTTGCCATGCTATTGCATAATCATCTCTTCAATAAATCACTATACCTAATAAACTTTTCTAAGTCCATATTGTAGGCTCATGTGTCATTCTCCTGTGATAATATGGTAGAAGATCTACTATTTGTCATAGTTTTAACAATGCAGTAGTATCGTGTTCACTGAGGGTAGCATGGAAATTTCTGTGGTTTTATAAAGTTGTGAGATCAGAAAACTGAATTATTTCAAAGCTATACTAGTGTGATTACAAACTAGAAATATCTTCTTCCTTCTTCACCCTGCTCATTTGAATAGACAGTGATATTTTCACTAATGCATTTTGTGTGTGATGGATTTGCTCCTCCACCTGTCAGTCTTGGAAACAAAAAAAAAAAAAAAAAAAAAAGACCAGCAGATTTCTGTGTTTTCTGTGTGTGTGTCAATTTTTACACTGTGCTTCCTTTTATAGCCCTAAAGCCTGAGAATATGAGGACCCATCTGCCTCATCCACGTTGTTTACCCTTGCTTATCACTCACAAAAAAAAAATCTGTCTGACATTTTATGTTCCTTCCAGTGGAAACCTCCTGCCTAGCCTGTCCACAAGCCCCTCTGTAGATATAATGGAATTCTCACCTACTGGATGTTGATGTGCTCTTCACTAACAGCATGCTTTGACATCTCTGTTCAGTTTATTTTAAATGTCTTCTATCTTTCCTACCCAGGTTTTTTTTTTTTTTTTTTCACCTCTGACAAAATCCTACTGAGACTTTAGAATTGGGCTCCGATGATATTTCTATGGAAAGTGTCCACTAATTCTACCCAAGTTAGCTCAATTTTTCTTTCCTATTTTTTAGTTAGTTCATGGTCAGTTATTTAGGTCTACTCCAGAAAGTAATGGAATCTGTGTTTGAATATGAGTTTACATCTTGGAACCTGTCTCCTCTTTGAAAAAGCTGAGATAATCATTTGTCCATATATTATGAGAATTAGTCATGTAATACGTGTGTCTCTTCATGTATTTTGGCTGCTATAACAAAATGTCCTGAGCTGAAGGTCTTATAAACAAAAGTAATTTCAAAGTACTGACATCTATGATATCCGATTTAGTGAAATCTTTGTCCTTGTTGGTGCCTTCGTGATTCATCCCTCCAACACGAAAGAACAAGCCCTGACTTCTTAATCCCTCTTTAAGGACACAAATTCTTTCAGAAGTCTGCTGTTATAACCACACCGACTTAAAAATCTCCGTCCTTTAATTCTACTAGATAAGGTACTTTTGTGCAGGAAGCTTCCACAGAGCATAGCGATCTCTAAAAACCTGGCATAGTTTGTAAAACACAGTATTCAGAATTGGAAACTCATTTTGATTCATTGACAGTTTTATTATTCTCTTAAGAGCAATGAAAGTATCTTCTTAACCATTTTAAGTCTACATTGTGCATCTATTTGGGTCTGGTCTGACTCTTCTATGTGTGTCCTACTTCTTTGTCATGTCTCTAAATCCTCCTTACTGTTTTCTGCTTGGATAAACTTCACTGTGTATGATGATCAATTTTGATTGTCAAACTGGATGGGTGAACAAAATCATTGGGAAATGATGAGTTACACCATGAAGAATATCTGTGAGGCCTTTTCTGGGAAGGCTTAACCAATGGGAGAAGAGCCTCATGAATGGGGCAGGTGGTATGTTTCCATAGGTTCAAAGCCCCAGTTGAAATAATAAGGGACATAAATGCATACATTTTAAAAATAGGCCCGATATATATCATCTTCCCCTCTCTTTGATTATTGTTTGATGGGTGTATGAAGAAGCAGCTGTCATATCTCCTATTCTTCTGCTTTCCTGGATTTGCTGTTAGGCTTTTCCCACCAGGATGGACTTCACTGACTCTCAAACTAAGCCAAAAAAGATATATTCTCATAGTTTTTTTTTTTTTTCTTGTCAGGTGTTTGGTCAAACTAGTGACAACCATATAAGTACATATAAAATGTATATATGATCAGCAAATGCATATATGTATGCATAAAGGAGCATGAATGCATACACATGCAATATCTATAAATACACACATATACAAGAAGGTCAAATCGAGCAAGAGAAAAGTTTTGAAAGAGTAAATAATACCATAAGAAGATCCAAGGTTTAATTTTTTTTTCTGATAAAGGAAGTCTAGCTACCCCTAATATTGGGAGGTAAGATACCATAATCATCTCTGATGTCACCCACAGCTTTACAAATGGTCTTCTACCACTTCAGATCATCACAGAGCCTGTGCAATAAATGATCTGATGATCAAATACACTGTTGTGAAACTGTAGAGGATTCAGAAAAGGTTGATTCCTGGTAGTAAAACAACTATTAGTAATAGTAAAAATCATAGCAGCTATCCTGTCTTTGAAAATTGACCAAGGGATTTACTCTCTGTCATTGTCTAATGCTCTCCTTATTACTATAGCTGCAGATAGTTACAAAGAATATGCATGTATGAGAATATATATACATATTCTCCATATATGTATTTTATATATCTCTCTCTACATATATCCATATATATATATTCTAATATATATGTACATATATATTTGATTGTGCATTTTTTCCTCAGCATTATATAGTAAATGAAATAATGGTAGATAAAATAATGGGTGTTAAAATTATAGCTAGGTCAAATTCATTTTTGACCAAATTCAAATTCATAACATCTTCATGACTTTAGATATTGTATTGAAATCTCCAGAACCTCAGTGTTCTCATTAAAATAACAATAATAATTTCTACACCATAATAAGCGAGGGCAATTATATAACTAAAAATGCAGAGTATGGACCAGTTTGGAATGTCCATAGCATTATATGTTCTGTCTTTATTACTGACACTTCATTTTAATCTGCTCACTACTCAAATGAAGGTTAATTTACCCTAAATTAAAAGTTTTCATTTAGATAACCTTATATTCTTTCTTTTCTTTCTTTTTTGGTATTGAAATTATTTAAATTTTAATTATTCTTCAAAAACGGCACACAATATCTTGCCTTTCCAACTCTTGCCAGCTCCTTCTATTGTATTTTCTTTGAAATTTTCAGTACTCCTGTATTGAATTATTTTTTAAAATTTATTGTTTTATTAATCACAGTTTATTCACTTTGTATCCCAGCTGTAGCCCCTCCCTCAGCCCCTCCCAATCCCACTCTCCCTCCCTGTTCTCCCATGCCCCTCTCACAGTCCACTGATAGGAGAAGTCCTTCTCCCCTTCCAACCGACCTTTCCTATCAGGTCTCATCAGGACTTGCTGCATTGTCTTCTTCTGTGGCCTGGTAAGGTTACCCCGCTCTCTGGGGGAGGTGATCAAAGAGCAGGGCATTGAGTTCATGTCAGAGACAGTTCCTGCTCTCATTACTAGGGAACCCACGTGGACACTGAACTGCCACAGGCTACATCTGTGCAGGGATTCTAGGTTATCTCCATGAATGGTTCTTCATTGGCGTATCAGTCTCAGAAAAGACCCTTGGGCCCAGATTTTTCTTTCTTCTCCTTGTGGAGTTCCTGTCCCTCCAGGTCTTTCTATTTCTTCATTCTTTCATAAGATTCCCTGCATTCTGCCCAAAGTTTGGTTATGTGTTTCAACCTCTGCTTTGATACCCTGCAGGGTAGAGTCTGTTTCAGAGTCCCTCTGTGGTAGGCTCCTGTCCTGTTCCCAGATTTCTCTTTCTTCCAATATCCATCACATTTACACATCCTTCTGAATGAGGATTGAGCATCTTACCCAGGGTCGTCCTTCTTGCTTAGCTTCTTTAGGACTATAGATTTTAATATGCTTATCCTACATTATATGTCTAATATCCACTTATAAGTAAGTATATGCCATGTGTTTAATTTTGCTTCTGGGATACTTCATCCTGAGTGAACTATGATGAGGGATGTCTTGGTCCTTTCCTTCTTCTGGCTATTACAAATAAAGCTGTTACGAACCCCATTGAATTCAGTTAATTCTTCCCATATACTTATATGCATGAGCTCATCCACTTGGATATGGAAAGTGACAACACTCATAAAGTAAGGTAATTTTCTTTCTTCCAGCAGACATCAGCTATCTATAGCTTCTCAGATAAGGATGGTGCCTCACAGCCTCTGCCCTTCTATGTTGCAATTTTTTTAACTTTTACTAATTACACTTTATTCACTTTGTATCCCCCCATAAGTCTCTCCCTCCTCCTCTCCCAATCCCACCCTCCCTCCCCCTTCTTCATGCATGCCTCTCCCCAAGTCCACTGATAGGGGAGGGTCCTCTTCTCCTTCCTTCTGATCTTAGTCTATCAGATCGCATCAGGAGTGGCTGCATTGTCATCTTCTGTGGCCTGGTAAGGCTGCTCCCCCTCAGGGGGAGGAGATTAAAGAGCAGGCCAATCAGATTATGTCAGAGGCAGTCCCTCTTCCCATTACTATGGAACCCACTTGGACACTGAACTGCCATGGGCTACACCTGTGCAGGGGTTCTCCATGCATGGTACTTGGTTGGAGTATGAGTTTCTGGGAAGACCCCTGTGTTCAAATTTTCTGGTTCTGTTGCTCTCCTTGCAGAGTTCCTGTCCTCTCCAGATCAATTTTGAAGTGGCTTGATTTTGTGCAGGTCTTGTGTAGATAATCACAGCTGCCATCACAGCATGTGCTCAATACACATGTCATGTCTGTAGACCATTGTTTGACAGCTCACCTCCCAATTTTACTGGTTGTTACATCTTTCCACCCCCTCTCCAGATTGTTCTCTGAGTGTGGTAGGGTAAGATTACTATGAAGGTCACATCTTCTACAGAAATGTGTCTCTTCATGAATTACTATCCACAGCAAAAAGAAGTTTCTGGCCAAGGTAAAGGACTGAATGTATCTGTGGATATAAACATATTAAGAAGACAATTAGGACAATTAGATTGCAGGATAATTTACCCAACCAATATCAATAGGTTTTCCCCGTGTCATTACTAGCCTTGGGCTTTGCTATTTATATAGTATCAGATATGTAATACCCGTGTACCACACCTCTAGTCTAAACACGATATCACAGTTACTCCCATAAGCATGCTTGCCTGGTGCACCAGTGGGCGTATCTTGCCAAGTAGATCCATATCATAATATGCAGATCTCGGCCCTGGAAAAGACAGTTGCTGTCTCCCCTTGCTCTCGGCAGTATAAATGCTAGAAGGCTGGGAGAAAGCTTCCTAGGCAATACCAACTTTCAGCTCTATAATAACAAAGTGCACTGTCTTCCTCAATCGCTTCTTACGACCTTGTTGTGGTAGCAAATCAAGAGCAATGTCAATAACCTTTATTGTTTAGGTTCCTAGGGCTTCCCTGGCCAGTCATTTGTAGGGAAGTAACCCATCCCTAACATGTCTTCTGGGAACATAATTTTTCACGAATGTGAGGTATTCTGTTTCAATTCACATCGATGATAACAGCATTTCGTAAAGCAACTTCTAACATCCTTTGCTTCCGTTAACCCACACCCTTAGTCACCCCCTCCCCATAACACTGGTCCCGTCATCTCCTAGACCTTTACAGCCCAGTATTCTCTCCTGTTCTTTTATGTCACATATGTTCCACTACCTCTCTTTCTCTGTGTTTTTAATCACAAGTTCATAGGTTTCCAAGTAGCTCCTTCAACGTGCACACTTTATTTCTGTTGAGCCTTCCCTTGTCCCTCATTCCCCCATACCTGTTGCCCCACTACCTGCACACAGTGTTCTCCACCTACACTTCCATTTCACCTGTATTCTAATATCCTGCCTCCCTAAATCACCACACCTCTGGCAATGGCCGGTTTCTAGTTTCCAACTACTATATTACTACATGTTAAACGCACAACACAAAACATTTAAAGCCAGAGCACCTCTGTGAGATGACATGTCATCTTTGTCATTTAGAACCTGGGCTACCTTGCTCAGTATGGATTTTTTATATCGGTTACATCATAGAATTTAATTATCTATTTTTTTCTGCAGCTGCGTAATATTCCATTGTGTTTAATTACATTTTTATTTTCCATTTGTCAGCTGATGGACATTTAGATAGAATAAATTTCCTAGCTATTGTAACTTGTAAATAATACAATAGTGTTATATAAATAATATGCTATATTAGAGTAGCAAGTCTTTTGGCCATATTACCGTGAATGGTATAGTTATTTGTTAGATTTATTTCTAGTTTTTTAATTAAATTTTTATTTTTATATTAATAACAGTTTATTCACTTTGTATTCCAGCTGTAGCCCCTCCCTCATCCTCTCCCAATCCCACCCTCCCTTTCCCAACTCCTCCTATGCCCCTCTCCAAGTCTACAGATAGGGGAGATCCTCCTCCCCTTCCATCTGACCCTAGCTCATGCAGTCTCACCAGAAATGGCTGCATTATCTTCCTCTGTGGACGGATAAGGCTGCTCCTCCCTCATGGGGAGGTGATCACAGAGCCAGCCACTGAGTTCATGTCAGAGACAGTCCCTGCTTCCTTACTAGGGAACCCACTTAGACACTGAGCTGCCATGGGCTATATCGGGGCAGGGGTTCTAGGTTATCTCCATGCATGGTCCTTGGCTGGAGTATCAGTCTCAGCAAAGAACCCTGTGCCCAAAATTTTCGGTTCTCCTTGTTGAACATATTTTTAAGTTTGTCTACCAATTAGAAAGTTCTCCCAATGGGAACTTTCTGTTCAGTTTCATGGTCCATTTTTAATTGGGTTATTTTCTTGGTATTTAGTTTTTGAATCCTTTGTATATTGTAGATTTCAGCTCTCTGTCCGCTGTCAAAGACTTGTCTCTTTTCTGGTTTATCCTTTCCCATTGATTAACAGAAACTTCTGATTTTCAGTTGTTACTGTTACTATGATTTCCTGAGTTTCTGGAGTCATTTCTGAAAAAGTCCTTACCTGTGTCTACAGTTTGAATGATGACTCCTCTAACAGTTTCAGGGTATCATTAAGGCCACCATTATTTATTGCCTATAGGAATAAAGCAAAAGACTATATTTCACTCATCACTTTCAGAGCCATAACTCAATACTTTCTAGGACTTGCCACTCTGTCAAGTGTTACTGGCTACCCTCCAGCAGAGCGTAAGGGCTCTGATTCAGTATGCAGTTCTCTATCAGGCAAACCTAGCCACTCCCTACTCAGATAATTCTTGCACAGTAAAGATGATAACCACACTCTTATCCTTCTTTAGGATCAGCCTACATCCAGTTCCACAGACATGTTTCCTCCATCATTTTATGCTTATGTGTATTAGTTGATTTTGTTACTGGAGGCAAAAGCTGATGTCCTATCTTCACACGTTTATCAAGAATTAATGTTGCTTTTTTTTTTTTTTGAAAAGCAAGTAATGTAATTTTATTTCAATAAAAATATTTTTTGGTCTTCACCTTATATTTTTTAAAAATTATTATTATTTATTACAGTTTATTCACTTTGTATCCTGGCTGTGACCCCTCCCTTGTCTCCTTCCAATCCCTTACTCCATCCCTTTTCTCCACCTATACCCCTAGTCCACTGATAGGGGAGGACCTCCTCCCTTTCTATCTGACCCTAGCCTATCAGCTCTCATCAAGGCTGGCTGTGATGTCTTTCTCTGTGGCCTTGTAAGGCTACATCCCCCAGGGAGAGGTGATCAAAGATCTGGCCACTGAGTTCATGCCAGAGACAGTCCCTTTATCCCTTACTAGGGAACCCCCTTGGAGACTGAACCTATGGGCTACAACTGAGCTGGAGTATTAGGTCCTCATCCTGCGTGGTCCTTTCACTCCTATGGATTATTTATTTTGCCCTTCAAAGATTGCCTTAATATTATTTACTATAACTGTTTTTTTTTTTTTTTTTTTTTTTTTTTTTTGCTTTCACACAACACTCACATTAGAGAAAAGAGTTCATAGCTCCTTGACAAGGCAGCTAGAGCTTTAAATTTTTCAAAACTTTGAAATTTCTACCTATTTCAATACAGGTCTCTATTTGAAAAAATTGAAATATAATTAAGTTATCTCTTAAATTTGAAAAATATATTTTATGTGTCAATATATTACAGTAAAACAACATAATGAGATGAGGAGAAAGGGAGAGAGGAAGACAGGAAAAATTAACTGTGCTTATATGAATATGGAATCTGAATTTCAGTATCCAGAGGAGAAGGAAAGGCTGTAGTATGATCTAGCCATAGGGCAAAATGTGGAGAACTAGAACATGAGTATATCAGGGGAGGAGATGAATATGAATGAAAAACAATTGTGTTCTCCCTCTGCCTTTTGTTCTATATGAGAGGATTCATGGTAACAGAACCCTTTACTCAATTTGCATTTGTGGGATAATTTGCTGACTTATCCTAGAGTCTGGTGTCTTCTCTTCCATACGCCTTTCTAGATACACAGGACAATAATGTTTATCACATAATCTGGGCATGCTTCAGCCAGGACAAGAGGACACAATAGAAAGATCACAGTTACCTCTGCTTAGGTGACTTAAGCAAATTCTCTGTCTTCCTGGTCATCATTCTGCAGATTTCTATTTCTCCTCTATTTCTACAACCAACTGCTCGTCTGTATTTTATCCGATTTGTCATAGCATATTCCACAGTGAGACCTTTGTGTATATATCTAATCTTTACTGGGTTCAAAATTCAATAAGACGTTACCAGCAATTCCTTTCAAGTTTTGTTTCTGATGCTATGTTGATGGATTCGAATATGAAGACATTATGCAGTGAGTGTAGAACTTAACTAAAAAAATGTTTAAATTGGTTGTATTGACACTGTGTTCACAGTGAGCAAACAGCACAGCTCAAAATTAGCCTCGGATTTCTCTTTAAAATACCCTTTCCTGAAACATTAAAATGTGCACAGAAAGAAGACTTTAAAGAAACATGTGAATTTTTATTCAATTATCCAGAAAGACTGTGTCTCTGAACAAGTGACTTCAACTACTTAACACTTCGCCTTTACATAAAGTGAGGAACTAGCCCCAATTTAATGGATGTTTGAAAATTATGACAAGAACATGTGCAGGGTAGTTAGCACAAGTGTGATGCTTTAAGTGAAAATAAGTGGCAGGTGCTCTAACCCTGGCCTCCCTATTATTTAACAGCATGTGAAGGAGGAGCCACATTCTTATTTACAGTGATATCAAAATATTTTCTAGAAGTATTTATTTGATTTTTAAGTGTATGAGTGTTTTCCCTGCATGTATGTATACGTATACATGAGTGACTGATGCCCACAGAGGTCCTCTGCAACTAGAATTACAGATGTGTAATCCTCCATGTGGGCACTATGAACAAAGCCCAGGTGCTGTGCAAGAGCAACAAATGTTCTTAATCACCAAGCCATCTTTCTAGCTCACCAGTGACTTCTTTGTAGTATATTTTAAAGATCGAAGTGGGAAACTCTTCACTAAACAAACAAGCATCTAAGTAGAGTGGTAACCAGAATTGAAGACAACATTCAGAGAAAACAGAGAAAGCAGCCAAGGCACGGGCTTTACTTGGTTCTGTTCTGTGACACTGACATTCTTTGTTGTCTTCCTCCCAAGTTTCACAGGAAACAAAGAAACTGAATTTTATCAACAAATGTCACTCATCCGTCAGTCATATGAAACTCATACATCTGAATAGAGACTTAAATAGGTTTATATTTTATTTTAATAGAGGGTATTATGTGAAAAATAATAAAAATCAGTTACCAGCATGACCCCGAAATCCAGATATTGAACTGACATTGTTGAAACATTTAGACAGAGCATTAAAATGACTACTGTTTTCACATCCCTTTACTGGTAAAAAAGAAAAAAATTAATTAATAATTAAAGTTTGAGATACTTGGTTCTTTACTGAATGAAAAAAAAAAGTAAAAATTATAGTCTCCCCAGTGTCATAGGGACCATGTTAAAACTTATGTGTTAATTCAGTTTTTCCCTTAATATTTGTACCATCTAGTTTACAGGAGAGAATCTAACACAGAAAAATTCTTTTTTGGTTATTCAACAAGACAATAGACCCACAATTTGGTTTAAATCTATACATAGAATTACAGACATATCATATACCAGTGATTCTTTTAAATGGGGTTGCTAGATAAAACAAAAATTATCCTGTGAAAATTGGTCTTAAGATAAACAACAAATAATTATCTTTATTATACCTTAACATATTTTGGAAATGATTGCACTACAAGTATTTGTTTGTCTGTAATTTAAATTCCAATGGTTTCTGTAGAGGAATTTTAACCCAGCAAGGCAGCTCAGAACACATGCAAAGACCTTCTGGGTCAGTGTGATCCTGCTGGAATGCAGACGAGACACACTCCTTTTCTTCCTCTGTCTGGAATACAGACACATCCACAATACACACCTTTAAACCCAAACAATGAAGGTAAAGTGAGTTTGTAGAAGGGAGCAACCAGGTTGGAAATTGAAGAGCAGTCAAAATTATGAACCAGAGAAAGATTTGACAGAGTCAGGAAGAATATGCCCAGCTCTTACCAAAAGAAACAGGAAAAAGGAACTAGAAGAGCAGTACAGCAGAGCTGAGATAGTAGAATAGGGTACAATAGACAGAGAGCAGAGAGGACAATGTAGCAGAGTACAGTAGGGAGATCAGTAGAGAAAACAGTGCAGTAGAACTGATTTCAGGGCACTGTAGTTCAGGCAGTTTGGTGCATTTCAGCTAAGTGCAGTTGAATTTATTTGAGTTTCTGTAGTTCCATGTAGTTAGTTTGTGGAGTTCAGAAGAAGAGAAATTAAAAAATTAAGAGAGAAACCAGATGGAATTGGTCAGCTTGGAGAGGAGTTTGAGCCAGAAAAACTGAGTGGAACCAGCCAACCGCCAACCAGAATTTAGAAAGAGACGGAAAGTGTGAGCTTATTCAGCAGTAGGCCTCTGAGATGACAAATATGAATGTTACATTACAGTTTAATGAGATAAAATAAAATTTAAATAAATGTTACATTTATACTTTTCTTGCTTTTATATGTTTTATTTGGTAGCTGTGAGTTGAATACAAGGAAACTTCATTTTGCCAAGAGTAGAACTGTAGAGTCCACAATTATTTAAAGCATGTTGTTTTATTTGATAGTCATTTTATGTTACATTGTGAGATAATTCAGTTGCAAGAATTTTTTTCTTTAGGGGTATAGATTTTACTCTGTTATACTATACTATATGTCATAACCACTTATGAGTGAGTGTATATACCATGTGTGTCTTTCTTCTTCGGGGTTACCTCACTCAGGATGATCTTTTCCAGTTCCCACCATTTGCCTGCAAATTTCATGATTTCCTTGTTTTTAATAGCTGAGTAGTCTTCCATTGTGTAAATGTACCACAATTTCTGTATCCATTCCCAAGGAAGACCCTAGGGAAGATGCTCAATTCTTCTCATTCAGAAGGGCAAATGCAATAGACTTTGGAAGCAGGAGAAGATAGGGAACAGGCCAGGAGCCTACCACAGAGGGCCTCTTAAAGACTTTACTGATCAAGGTATCAAAGCAGAGGCTGAGACTCATAGCCAAACTTTGGGCAGAGTGCATGGAATTTTATGAAAGGGTGAGAGGATAGAAAGATCTGGAGGGGACAAGAGCTCCAAAAGGAGACCAGCAGAGCAAAAAATCACTGGGCCCTGGGGGCCCTGAAGATACTAATACCTCAACCAAGGGCCATGCATGGAGAGGACTTAAATCCCCTGCTCAGATTTAGCCTATAGACTCAGTCTCCACATGAATTTCTAGTAAAGGGATCAGGGGACTGTCTCTGACATGAGCTCAGTGGAGGGCTCTCTGATCACTTTCCCCTGTGCAAGGCCACAGAGTAAGCCAGTGTAGCCAGTCAAGATGAGACCTAATAGACTAGAGCCAGGTAGAAGGGGAGGAGGTCCTCCCTTATCAGTGGACTAGGGGAGGGGCATATGTGGAGAAGAGGGGAGGGAGTGTCCAACTGTGAGGAGAGGAGGGAGGTGGCCACACAGCTGGGATACAAAGAGAATAAACTGTAATAAATAATAATAACAAATAATAAAGAAATCCTTTCTTTTCATTGACTTAATATGAAAAGTGTTATTTTCAAAGAAAAATTTTGCATCTAAGACTGGAAGTAGAACACTTCCTACTGAGTGTTCTACACTAAATGAGATAATATACACAGTTTTGTACCTCGTGCTTGGTATCTAGGAAGTTCTCAGCAAAATGTAATATGGGAATTATTACAGCAATTATATTACTGTTGAATATTAATGTTTTTATTAATGGTGCCACTTATGTCATTGTTACTGAAATAACAGAGTGATAAAATTTAATTCCTAAAATAAAACCCTGAAATAACTACAGTAGAGAAAATGTAGAAAATCTTTGTGATGAGTGGTTTGCTAAGGGAAAGCTGGTCTTGATTTTGACCCACGTCATTCCCAACCTCACACAGAACTCCCCACTGCATAGCGTCACAGATGAAACATATGCCAGGATGATGCTTACATTTATGTCACAACTTAACTCACTCACCTGAGGCCCAGAACCTGCATATCTTTGAGTCCTTTGGATCTATAATTTCCAACTGGTAGACTCAGTATAGCACATGGAGGCTCCAAAATTCATGGAGCACCACTGAGTTTATTGAGGGTCTGGATAAAACATGTGATAGGAGAAAGCTGAATTAATTGGCTTTGCATAAACTGAGTTTTCAAAATGTATCACGGTGTCTTATCAGCCAGGTAAGCATCCCTCTAACTTGTCCATAAATTCTGTCTCTATAGATAAGTTTCACTAATACACTTGGCTTTTCTCAAATTCCCACTTCTCTGAAAATTTGTTTTGTCTTTTGAATTTCACCAAAGGAACGAAAGTCAACCATTTGCTTTGAAACACATAAGAAAACTGTACTGACATTTGTTTAGCAAGGAATACTGGTATTAAAATTGGACAAAATGCAATGAAAGTTAAGTCAACAAGAGAACAAATGAACTGAATAATTGGTTTTTAAGAAGAAACACTAATGGCTGATAAATATTTTAATAAGTGTTCAATATGCTAAGGCATCAGAAAAAATTGCAAATTAAAATTATACTGACATGTCTTCTCATCCCAGTCACAATGGCTATTATCAATAAATCAGAAAACAAATGCTGGGGAATATAAGGGTAGAAAGGAACCTCTATTCTCTTGTTGGTGGGGATGCAAATTAAAACAGCCATTTGAAATTTATCTCAGAGATTTCTCAAAATCTATGACTCAGCTATTTCACTCTGGGGCATAAACTCAGAGAACTCCTTACCCAACATAATGATATTCATATTCCTATGTTTATTGCAAATAATTGAAATTAACCTATTTGCCCATGAATAGATGAAAATATAATGAAATATTTTTACACATACTCGGTGTGTATAAATACACATACACACTCACACATATGATTCAACGCTAAAGAAAAAATATAGTCACAAAATTTAGCAGAAAATGGGTGGGCCCAGAATGTAATATTGTAAGGTTCCACAATCTTGGAAACAAAGCAAAATCCAACTGTTCTCTCCCGTGAGTAGAATCTAACAACGAATACATGTATATTCATAAAAAACTGTACATGCAGATATAGCAAAACATGTTGAAAAGGAACAGTGAAGTCTAAAATGAGGGCTAAAGAAATGGCTCAGTGTCTAAGAGCACTTGCTGTTCTTTCAGAGGATCCTTGCTTGATAACCTGTACTTTAATTTAATGGGAGGTGATGTGGCCCTATCCCGTTGGGCACCTCTCAAGCACATGATACATACATGTATACATGCAAACAAATATACATATAATTTAAAATTTGAAAAGAAGAACAGAAAGGCTAACTATGAGGGTATGAGAAAAAACTGAGCATAGCTAATTAGTTATGGAAAAGAATATAGACCTAATTCTTTTTATAATTCTAATTCTGTAATTTTTGTTGTCGCTTCTGTGGTAGAATAGTGCACAAATGCATATTCTATAGTAGAAGTATAAGGTCCAATTTTGCTATTCTGCAGGTTCTATTTGAATGTTTGTAATAAAAATATAGCAGTTTGTTTAGTTATATGGTCTTTAGGTACGGTTTATTTTTTTGTGTGATTTTTGTTTTTAGGTTTTTATTTACTTAATGTGAATTGCTGTCTTGCCTGCATGTATATCTGTGTGAAGAGTGCCAGATCCTCTTGATCCAGAGTTACAGACAGTTGTGACTTGCCATGTGGGTGCTGGGAATTGAACCCCGGTCCTCCTGAAGAGCAACCAGTGTTCTTAGCTGTTGAGACATCTCTCCACCTTCTTGCATAATATTCTACTTGCAATGTTTTAGTAATAAATTTCTTCAAAATTAAGTATTTAATTTAAAATACAAAATATAAAAAACACAAATCCAACTCTTCCTGAAACAATTCTGTCAATATTTTGTTAAAATTAAAACTTAATTCACTCATTTAATGTCATTTACCTTTGGATATCTTTCTGTGACGAACAGTTGATTATAAAGGATATCACCACATTAAGAAAAATAACTGTCTCAAAAAGACAAATATCACATTTTTATCATTTG
The DNA here is from genome assembly GCF_907164565.1 of Psammomys obesus. Taxonomy (NCBI): domain Eukaryota; kingdom Metazoa; phylum Chordata; class Mammalia; order Rodentia; family Muridae; genus Psammomys; species Psammomys obesus. The sequence goes on from NW_026596046.1 coordinate 29,910,968, forward strand.
TGGATCCTATATTTTCTGTGCATATATATAACAGTGTGTGTATGTGTGTCAGTGAGAAGGAGGGGGAGAGGGAGAAGAGGGAGAGGAAAAGGGGAGGAGGAGGGAGAGGAAGGAAAAGGAGAGAAGGGAGAGGGAGAGGAGAGGGAGGTACTGTCTGGGATACTGAATGGAAGTACCATGACAGGAAAGGGATGGTTCCTGAGCTGTCTCAAGGCACTGGACACGGCTGCACAGGTATAAATCCCAGAAGACAGAACCTGGAGGCTTTCAGCTTAATAAAACCAGTGGAGACACTGGAGCCATGTTACATATACCATACTCTGTTAGCAGGCAATCAGAGACCAAACACAGGAAAACAGCATAAGATCACTTAAAAAAATGTATTCACTTTACATCCTGACTTCCGCCCCCTCCTTAGCTCCAATACCCCCAACCTCACACAGCCTTCCCATTCTCCCCTAGCCTCCTCACAGAAGGGGAGATCCCCCATGGGTACCAACCCACTCTGGCACATTAAGTTGCTGCAGGATTAGGTGTATAGTCTTACACTGGAGCTAGACAAGGCAGCCCGGTGAGGGGAACTGGATCCAAAGGGAGGCATTAGAATCAGAGGATGCCCCCAGCTCCAGTTGTTAGGGGACCACATGGAGACCAAACTACATGTCAGCTACATGTGTGCAGCAGGCATAGGATCAGTCCATGCATGCTCTTTGATTGGTGGTTCAGTTTCTGTAAGCTTCCATAGGCCCAGGTTAGTTGACTCTGTAGGTCTTCTCACGCAGTCCTTGACCCTTCTGCTCCCTCAATAGTTCCCCCAACTCTTCCATAGAACTCCCCAAGCTCTGTCTAATGCTTGCCTGCGAGTCTCTGAATCTGTTTCCATCAGCTGCTGGGTGAAGCCTCTCAGAGGAGGTATGTGAGGCTTCTGTGTACAGCATAGCAGAGTAACATTAATAGTGGCTGGGTTTCTTTCCCTGCTATTGGATGGGTCTCAAGTAGGGCCAGTCTTTGGTTGGACGATCTTTCGATCTTTGCTCCATCTTTGTCCCTGCACACCTTGTAGGCAGGACATTATTTTAGGTTGAAAGTTTCCTGGGTGGGTTGGTGTCTGTATTCCTCCACTGGAAATTCTGTCTGACAACAGAGGGTGGTCACGTTAGGATCCATATCTCCAGCTGCTCAGCTAGGTGACCCGATAGACTTCTAGGGGCTTCCCTTATCCCAGGTCTCTGGCACAACACAGAGATCACCCCCCACCCACCCACCCACCCACACACACACAAACATACATATGCTTTCTTTTTCAATAAAGTATTCACTTCTAATGTTTGAATTTTTTGGCTTCTGTTGTAAGTTTTTTATGCATCTTTGGTTTTATAAATTTGAGTCTATCCTTTCATTTTCTAATGTCTTCTTTTATTACATCAGAATTTCGTGTCTTATATTTTGATCATATTCTCCCCTCTCCCAATTCTGCCTAGATCCTCCCCACCTGCTACCCCACTCAGCTTCATGTTCTTTCTCTTTCCTAAAATAACAACAACAACAAACAGCAACAAAATATAACTCAATTCATGTTGGTTGACTATTCCTGGGAATAGGATCTTACCTGGAGAGTAGTTTGTATACCCGGTGATATATCATTGAAGACAGACGATTCCCTGTGTTCTGCTGCCATTAATAGCGAATGGTTCTTGGCTGGGGATGGGACTTCGAGCCCACTCTGCATTGGGTGTAAATGCAGGGCAGTACTCGTGAGAGACTAGGGAACTAACTCAAGTGGCCTGGACTCATGTGTGAGTCCAGAGAGTGGAATCATGTGGGGCAGTGTAGCTGGGTGTCTGAAGAACTTCTATAAGTACATTCTCATGTAGAATAGTAGACTTAGCAAAGAGGACAAATTCTGTAAGCTAGAAAGAAACCTTGCAGAGTTAATAAAACAATAAGAACCACAGTCGAAATGAAATTAGTGCAAAACCATTTGTGCTGTGCAAACAATGCCTGCTGTATGTGTGTTCTTGCTGTTTGGATTTAATCTTGACTAAATACCTGTATTGCTCCTGTGGCAGCAACATTCTCCTTATAGTCTACATAGTTTAAATTTATAGTCTAAATGTGTGCTAAATATAATGTTCTTCATATTTATGCTAAGATGGGCTTATCAGTGCCATATGTCAAATATATGTGAAAAGTAACAACTGAATATCAATGGTAGTCCCTTTAAAAACATTATACTATGGGAATGTAGAGATTTCTTTGTGGTTAAGGACACTTGTTACTCTTCCAGAGAACCTGGCTTCTGTTCACATCACCCACACAACAGCTTGTAACTCTAGTTCTAGGACATTTAGTGCTGTCTTCTGGCTTCTACAAGCACCATGCATACATGTGTTAGATGGACATACATGCAGTCAGAACACTCATACCCATAGAAAAATAAAAATTAGAAATGTTAAATGTTCTTAAAATTAGAACAACGTGACATGTAATTAAAAAATAATTGCCAATAACATTTAAAAATCTAGACAAGAAAATGTAGAGAGCTGCATTTGTAAGATTCAGAATTTGCAAGTGAATGCAACTTTAAAGTTTTTATTTGATCCTCACAACAACCCTCCCAGACAAGCCATAATGATTACATCCACATTATAGAAAAAGGAAAAATGAACCTTATTGTGGTTAATTAATTTGGCCAAGGTCCCGTAGATGGCTTATAAAATAGTCTTGCTTGAATGGAAGAAGGACAGAATGAGGTAAAATGATGAATGGAGACCAAGTCTATGAGTTCACACACGACGCTCTTCATGCCATTTTGTCATTCATAGACAGCTCAGTTGGTTACATGAATTCTTTAAAAGGTAACTGTTTCTTAAAATGATTTAATATGTTGAAATTCAGTCACTGTGGAATATACCAAAAAAAGAGGAGGAGGCAAAATTTAAATTTAACAAGAACACGACATTTCTACCTGCATATGTGTATCAAAATGTGGTTGTCAGCTATGCCCAAGATGGTAATATTGCATTGCTGAAGACCACTCCATGTTAAGCAATCAAATTTGTATGTTTCTTCCTTAGCAATTGCATTAAAATCACTGGGTGAGAAGTGCAGCTAAACCCTCTCTGATCTTCCTCCTGAACTCAGTTCTATGAATAGAATTGTCTTTTCCTTAAGCGTTAATCAGTGTCTCACTGAGTAACTACTGATAATCAGATTTTTAATACTTTAACCCATTATATTTAATTGAGCTCTTTAAGTTACAGAAATAAATAGAAACGGATGAACCTTTAAAGCCTCCAGCACTAAATGTTATTTACCTGACTCACTTCAGTGAATCAATATCGTAACTCTTTCCTTCCACCCCTTCCCCTTTAAAAAAAAAAAAAAAGACTTCAATTAAATGTATGGTGGTGGATCATTTCTTGCTGGCAATAATTATATGGGAGCATTTGAATCTCATCAGAAGGTCTAATTTGAAGTAATAAACCTTCTCACTAATCTTACACCTAAAGTCAACGGCCCTGCTCTAATGCTGATGATAATGTAGAGCCTAAAATAACAGAGTGAACGAAACCATCGCTTTAAATTACTTCTGTGCATGAGTATAACCCAGACATATGAGGGAAACTCTCTTTTCAGAGTTATGAAAAAAATGAACTTGCTTTCAGTCTCAAATATTGGAAAGTATCACTCAAAGCATCAGACCAACCTTGATCCAGGAGGTAGATTTTAGCTGTGCTATATGACAGAATTTTAACCGGCCAAGAATGATGCTATTACAGGAGACAGCAAAGGTAAGCCAACAGTCTGGAGACCATGTTGAAGGGACTCTAGCTAGCTCAAACATGGCAAACATGGCTCTGGCAGGCCTTACCCTTACCCCCTTGCCCTCTGCCCTGCTGGAAACCATGAAATTATATTACTGAAGGTAGGCTCTAAGACCTTTTTCCTTATCTGTTTACTTCCTCCTCCTAAGACTGACTATGAAGGTCCTGCTATCAAACTATTGAAATCCAGCAATCAAAAGCCCCCTTTGTCTCACTGAGTTAGCATGCCCTATCATAATTAAACACCTCATCCTAACATGGGGTTTCCCCCTATACCTTTATAAACCACCATTTTCCTACAGGCCATGTCTGTCTCCTCTTTATCCAGAAACAGTTCTTAGTCCTCTCCTCTGGGACAAATATCTCTCTTCCATCTCCTTTTTCCCTTCCCCTTCTCCCTTGTCCTCTATTTCTTGTCTTTCTCTCTTATCCCTTGTCTCTTGCCCCTTTGAGTCCAATAAACCTTTTTGCTGAGAACTTTGTCTTCAGGAATCCTGAGTAGATAACAATTCTCTCACAGGCGACAATGACAATGAGTACTTGCTTGAACATGTGAAGGGGGAAAAGATTAAAGAGAAACAAGCCTAATATTATTGAGTTATAAAGTTTGCCCAAGATATTTCTTTTACAGGGGTGAAATGCCTTGGCTATTCTGTTTTAATAATAGGAACAATTAAAAGTGTGCCAACTGGAGAATTCCATGAATTCTGCTTTATACAGAATCAGTGCTACGACAGGTTGTACTATGAGCTAGAGAAGACAACATTTGAAGGCTGGTGTGTTGGAAAATTATTCAATTTTCTAAGAGAGGGGTAATGAGGCTAGACTTAGAATATGGTGTTTTATTGTCTTAATCTCTTTTTTTTAAATCTGTTTTTATTCTGTAACCCAGGCTAGCCTGGAACCATATGTGTAACCCAGGATACCCTTAGACTAATGGTGATCCCCCAACTTCAGCCATTTGTACTAAGAATACACATCTGCATCACCACACAGTGTGGTAATGGTTTCTTCGTTGAACAAGCAGTAGTCCTTACATACTGTGAAATTAGAATTAGTGAATAGAAATCCAGTTGAATAATGATTCATGAAAAGTTAAGAATTTTAGAAGTAGGGAATTCAGTAATTGTTAGAAAACATAATGACAGCATTTCTCAAGGGCATAAACAGAGGTTCAAAGTAAAAGAACAGAACCCTAAGGGTACTGGCCTCTGCCACACAGTTTAGAAACATGCTATGATGTAGAGGTATCCAGTTGGAAGCTGGATAGATGGTGTTTTTCACCAAGAAGTCAACAGTCTTTGTCAATGATTGCTTAGCGGCTAGAACAAAAATGCTAACATGTTCATGTAGAATTATAAAGAGAGAAGATAAGGAAAACAAACATTACTTTGAGAAATGCCAAACCATATGATACACAGAGAACAGCTTCTAAGTTGTTCAGAATTAGGTATGAGATAACGAAGATAAGGCATCATGAAAACCAAGAAGAAAACAAAAGTAATTGTTGCTGGAAGATTTTGGATTGATAGGATTTTCCGTGGAGAAAAGCAACACACATCACTCCTCACCCAAGATAAGGAGTCCACAACAGGCCTCAGTATAGCCACCACCAAAGTCCAACTTTAAAACTTGATGAGCCAATGAATTTTATTAGGGTCATTTATAGGAGTATGGGTGAGGGATTACTTTACAGGAGGAGAAATGATTCAAAGACAGCTGCGTCACCAAGGCCTACTCTAACACGCATGGCAACTAACGAAACAAGAAAGGCTGGAGCACACTGCAAAGCTTTCAGGCAAGACAACAGATTGACACTTGCTTTCCTCCAAGTAACTCCATTGGCCTTAACCTCTTCCAGGTAGCTCTGTTGACCTATACTTGTAAGAACTAGATCTGGTCTCAGAGTCTTCCCTTGAGAATGACCCTCAGCTGTTTGGTATTTTTGTTTGTTTGTTTTTGTTTTGTTTTTTTACTATGTCTATAGTCTTGGGAGTATGAGGGGCCTGGTTAATCTGAAGAATTTCAAGAACTTTTCCTAAAACTATTTTGAGTTGTTCAACATATAGTTTAAAAACTTTCCTTGCTACTAAAATATTTCTGAGAGGAAACTGATATACAACAGAACTCTGGTTAAAAAAAAAAAAAAAAAGGAATTAGGAAATAATTAGAACTGGGACCCCAGCAGCCCAGACCTTTGCTTTGTCCTATTCAGGTTTGTTTATTTTTATATTATCTTATTTTTTTTTTAATTTTTACTTATTTTCTAATAAGAGAAAACAAGAAAGGATATGAATATAGGTAAGTGAGAAGAAGGACCTTGAAGAAGTGGGAAAAGGGAAAACTATAATCAGAATTTTATGAAAAATATGTACTTTCAATTAAAAAGGAAGATTATCAGCATATATATTGAATTCAGATTATTTTTGCAGATTAAATGACAATCAAACTCTGGGAGTGCTAAAACAGTGTCTCTGAAGCACGACAAAGACTACAGATTACAGAATTACAGAATAGACATGGCCACTTCGATTGCTTCTGTATGCCTCACATTTGCGAGTATTAAGATTTGTGCATGAGATAAAGAGAAAAGAAAGGATGCGAGCTAGCATGTTTATTAAGCATACTTTATAGGAAGCACATTTGTACTGACACATTAATATCAATTAATCCTATTTAATCTTGACACTGTCAATTGAAGTTTAACAATTTTATACTTAATATGATGAGCAGAGATGTTAAGTCAGTCTCCCAGTCTAACATAACAGATTCATTAAAGCCATCACTGGTGTTGAATCAGCAATCAATTTTTTCTCTTTTATTTCAGCTCACCAATATTTTATGTATATTTATGTTCAATGGGATTATTGAGATTAAAAAATAATTTCTATGTTAACTAAGAAACGCTGTTTTCAATATACCAACCTAAATGATTGACAAGATAAGCTCAGACTGAAGATGTTATTTAAATATGGCTCTGAAAGTTGGTTTTTCAAAGAAGCATCTTTCTGAAAATATCATTTCTCCCTCTGTCTTCCCAGAGTCAGAACTTGAAAACATCATCCATTTTCCTTTACATTCAGTTTCAGAATAAGTTCTCTGAGACGTTCTCCACTTGCCCTTTCATGCCTCTGTGTTTTGGGACTGCCGTAAGCATCTATCCTGTTGACTGAAATGCTGCCACACTACATATGAATCAGGCAAACTGCACCCATCACATCGGTCCTGGATTTTCATATCTGAGATCTTCTGTGACACCATTACACAAATGCAAGCCAAAACCCTGAAGAATTAAGGTTAGCACTGCTCCCATGATAGAGTGTCCATGTTTTTGTCTCATTATAGAATCTCAAAGGCAAGAAGCAGGCATTTCTACCTTTGTGTCACAGTGAAGTGCAGGGCATATGGAAAACAGTCTGTGTGGTGATGACTGGACATGCTTATAAAGGAGCGTATCTTTTTAATATCTGTGAAAGTACAAATCTTTGCTGGGTAGCATTGTGGGAATGTTGTTCATGTATCCGGACCACATTTGTTTTGCATTTAGTCCATTACCATAATAATAGCTCTCCATTTTCAGCTTAGGCATTTGAAAATAAATTGCTTTGCCTAGAAAATACCTGAAAAAAAAAAAAAACCTAAGTGACCATAATTGTTATTGCTTTAATATTCACCTGTATATTATGAAATCTGAACAGGAAAAAAAATTCCCTTAAATAATTGAAATGTTTAGTCCATTATTTAGTATGCTTTCTGGTGGGATGATATTTTTATAGAAAATATTTTCCAATTCTACTAAACCTTTTTTTTTAATTTGACAAGAATATGAATATATCTTAAGGTGGGCTTTAAAATATAGCAAGGTATGCCAAATGCCAAAAATTTATCTCAGCTCTGGAGCTAAACCTCCACAACAGGAGAGAATGAGAGCTTTGGGGACAGGGACTGGCTGTGGCTGTGTTTCTCTCTTCTTCAAATCAGTTCATAACAATGATCCTAAATGCCAAGAATTTCTTCCTTTTCTACAATATCTTGACTAATCTATATTCTGTCTATTCCTTAAAACACACTTATTTTGTGCAAATTCTCTCATAATCTCTCCTACAAAACTCGCATTTTGGCATTCATCTCTTCCTACTGTTGTTACTGTGGGTCTGTACTTTCTTCTGACTGATGAGCCTCTCAAAGTCAGGGACAGAGTCTAATCCATCCTGCATCCTTCAGTGCCTGGTACATTGCTCGTTCCATGGAAGTTCTACATGAGTTTTAAAATGATGAATCCCAGGCACTGTTCTAACGACTTGAATTAACTCGGCAGTCGTAAAAAAAATCTGACCTTAAACTAGATTGTATATTTGAAAAATCTGAAAAGCATAAGTTTTACATTCCCGGGGAGAAGTACAATATGATATTTAGATCTATGTTGTCATTACACACTTTGTAAGAAAAAAAGAGGTACTCCTTTACCAAATTCAACTATAAGAAATGTAAAATATTAGCACTACTACAAAAGAAGTTTTTCTTCTCATTTACTGAAAATCCTACTTCTGTGTTTCAGAAGGTAAGTGCATTTTACTCATCTAATACAAACCTTTGGAAATGGGAATATTCACATTTCATACTTCATTTTTAGTGTTTATAAAGTATTTTTCCCATTCAAAAATTTTTGACAGTTTCATATATTTATAAAATGAAATTCAGTTATTTTTCGCCCACCAGTCCCGCCTTTCATCTCCTTCACTCTATCCATTCTTTCATGGGCACGCTTAATGTCCCACTAAGTTTAATTCAAAAGTTGCCTAAACATGATTAGGAAGTCAATTTGGTGGGTAATGGGGCAACGGTAAGTTCTCTGTGGCTTTGCCACTGAAGAAAGTGCCATTTCATCTCCAACTTTCTACTTTCCTTTCTGTTGCTGTAAGAATAGTCTTTGACCAAACACATAATGGATGAATCATCAGTCATTGAGGAGAGGCAAGGCAGGAGCTAGAGTAAAATGCTGAAGGCAGGCTTGCTCAGTGGTTGTAATCAGGGTTGTGCCCAACTACATTTTTACACCATTCAGGACCACCTATTCAGGAAATGCTGCTACTCACTATGGGCTGGGAATTCCTACTTCAAGATTACTTCACAGAGACATGCCTACAGGCCAATCCTATCTAGGCGGTGCCTCAACCAAGGCTCATTTCTCTGATGACTGCATTATGTTGAATTTAAAGTTAAAGCTGATCATGATACACAAGGTGCATTAACTGCTGAGCATTCTAGGATGGGTAGGGGTGGGGCCTCATGGGTCTGTCCCTCATCAAAAATGAAATTTTGAGAGTCCCAATTTGTGTATGTCTCATGACATAACCATGGCCACAGTAAGTCCTCTAGTACAATAGTTATGTACAGAAGAAACCTTTTTCCTACTAGTCCTTGGTTCTTCCAATACCACCCTCTATGTTCCCGGAGCCATGAAGAATATATGGTAACTATGTAAATTATTTCCTATATGGTGGGGACTCTGCCTATAGAGAATGACATTCTGCAGGTGTTGTAGTCACACTGGTAGAAGAGGATGACAAAATAAAGTTAGATTACATAGAGATTTAAAGCCCTGAATATAGGTGGAATGATAAGAAGAAACTAAAATATTTTAAGGAGAAAAGAACATGATCATGTGTTTTATAATAAAAAGTACAATGAAAAGAAATTCAAGGGCCAACATCAGGGTTGCTTTTTTGTTGTTAATAGATAAAATAAATGTTTTATGATCTTCTGTAGTGGAATTTTTGTAGATTCTGAATCCATATAAAAGTGTTAAAATTTTCTTCAGGAATAAATATAATTACTCATAATTTCCAGGCTGGGAAATTTCTAGTAATTCATATCAGTCAGTAGTCAACCTTGGAGGATATGTAGATCACAGAGTCACATTTTCTCACAGAATATACTATAACTGGTTGGAAAGCAGTAAAGTAAGGCCACCTGCACAACCATCACAATAATGTCCATCCCTGTTGATAAGTACGTACCTGTGATAAGATATAATAAAAATGTCAGAGTACTTCAATGGTCTTCCTCTATCAGATATATAGCTATTGATCAACTATGAAAAAAGCAAAAATTCCAAATAAAAATTGTAAAATAAAATATTAAATAAAATTATGGAAATCATCAAAATAAGAAGGAAAGAATACAGAATATTTTTTTGGTAAGTAGAATATAAGGAAAGATGATGATTACATATAATACAGAATCCTATCCATAGTTTTGGTAATTATATAGAACTAAAGAAAAAGGCTATTTGGTAGAAACTAAAGAAATAGTATGAGTTAAATAGACCACACCATTAACTTAATGCAGACATCATGGTTCATTCACTATATTAAATGTACCATTCAAATGTAAGATTTTGATAGTGGAATTTGATTATAGGGACATATGTGACTCTGCATTTCCTTTTTTATATTTATTTAATTTTATTTTACATGCGTTAGTATGAAGGTGCTAGATTTCTTGGAAGTGGACTTACAGCCAGTTGTGAGCTGTCATGTGGGTGCTGGTAATTGAACCCACGTCCTTTGGAAGAGCAGATAGTGCTTTTAACCACTGAACCATCTCTCCAGCTTTTACTCCGCATTTTCATTTGAAAATTTCCATAAATCTGAAACTACTGGAAAATGAATATTAATTTTGCAAGAGTCTTCAATCTGGGTTTCCTTTGTGTTGATCTCTTTTTTTTTAAAGGACAATAATTTAGCTTGATTCAGACTCATATCTATGAATCATTCACCTTTTTGAAATCCCATGTCCAAATGCAAACATGTTTTTACATACTGGTAGTTGAAAGGTAAAACTGTGAATTAGGGAGAGCAAAGTTTATCTTTAAGACCTGTGTATGCTTATTTTCTGAAGTTCTGGGATGAACAATGGCAGGAGTATCCTCACCCCTCCGCTATTACCCTATAGTTATGCTGGAATATACAATGGCCCTAGGCTATAATATTTTCAAACAGCCTCTTGACAATTGGAAATTATTGTGTCAGATAAAGTCCTGGTAGTCTAGACATAAGTGGCAATCTATTTTTACTATGAATCGTCCACTGCAGAGTGCTGTGGGGCATTTAGGATTCTCAGTTTCACCATTCATGAAATATACAACATCTTCAGGTCCCCTCTTCATTTTTATGCTCATCAAGTAGTATTTCAATGATGTATTTATATGTATGTTTCTCAAATTCAGTTTGAATGTTAATGGGATTTGTAATAATAATAATAGAACCGTTGGTGTAAAGACAAACACTAATAGGTATGATGCTGAACAGGTAATAGGTACTTGGTTGAATTAAGGAACACTTCTCCAACAGTTCACATTGATAACTCACTAACTCATAGGCAGACTGTTATGAGGACAAAAAGGACTCTTGTATTTACCAGAACTCATCTCATGATGATTAAACTCTGCTGAAAACACTCAATGTTGTTGAATAGTTATGTTTTGCTTTGCTTTGGTTTTTTTTTTTTTTTTTCCCAGTTGGTAATGGCAATTCAAGCCCTGACTTCATGTTAGGCAAGCCAGCTCAACTAAATAACCAGATCTACATTTCTGTTTTCTTATAGAGTTACAGTATAAGTATTGCCATCAAGTTTGAATGGCAAAATGGAGAGTTCTAGAAAATTAGAAGCCAAACATTGACTGGCTATTCAAGTTCAAAACTAATCTTTGAAAATTCCAACTTCTTCTCCTATTCAACTAAGATGGCTTCTGGCTTTGGTATTCTGTATCACACAACAAAATTAGATAGTATTGTGAAATAAAGTTCATGAGCTATTTCATCTGTATCTCCTGGCTGAGGGCCTGAATGCTAAACACTGAACCGCACAGCGATTCTTATAATAGACTATTGCCTCAGCAGGAGCACACAGGCTTTGTTATTTTTTAAATTGAAGTCATTTCACAAGTTTAGTTCAGTCATTTGTTTCATGCCTGAGTGATTTATAATAACTCTTTTTGGTGTTCCCAAAATGGGAGCAATAAAAGAAAAATAAAGAATTATTCTGGGCCTATCTTATAGAACAATCCACTTTGAGAACATACTAAAAAGAATCAGGTTACAATCATATATTTCATTATATGTTGTTAATAAAGCACTTATGATTTTTAGATTTATAAACGTAGAAGAGTCTAATATAAGTTCAAAGACCACTTTCATCAGATTCCATGAGTTTGGCTCTGGTTTCTCCAGACACCAGACCTTTAGTTTTGTAGATTCTCGATTATGTGATATGCAAAACAACTTGAAGTCAGAGAATGTATAACTTAGCATGGGAGGGCAGGAATTCAACTCTACAACCAGAGATGTTCTAGCAATCATTTTCTGAATCAACTAAGGTAGCTTATAGCTTTGATATTCTGTGTTGCACAAGAAAAATAGATAATCTGTGAGATAAAGTTCATGAGCTGCAGAGAAAGCTCAGTGTTTACGAGCACTTGTGAGCACTGCTTGTGTGTGATGCTCTTAATGTACAAAAAGAAAAGTACTCATGCTCATCAGCTAAGAACAAAAATATTTCAAGTGCCTAAAGAATTGGGGTGCTGACTTGTGTACTCAGTCAGTAAACTACTTACCTTACAAACTTGAGACCTGACTTCAGCTCTTCAGACCCATGTTTATTAAAAGAAAGAAAGAAAGAAAGAAAGAAAGAAAGAAAGAAAGAAAGAAAG
>NW_026596046.1:29923517-29927946 GCF_907164565.1 Psammomys obesus
AAGAAAGAAAGAAAGAAAGAAAGAAAGAAAGAAAGAAAGAAAGAAAGGAAGGAAGGAAGGAAGGAAGGAAGGAAGGAAGGAAGGAAGGAAGGAAGGAAGGAAGGAAAAGGAGGTGAGATATAATGGCACATACTTGCAATCAAAGTCCTGAGGAGACAGGATCATGCAAATACCTGGTTTAAATGGTCTTCCAGGCTACTGAGCAAGTTCCAGGACAATGAGAGACTTTGTTTCATAGATAGATAGATAGATAGATAGATAGATAGATAGATAGATAGATAGATAGATAGATAGATAGATAAAAAGGCAGCCAGACAGCCCCTGAGAGCTGAGATTGTCCACTGGCCTTCATACCTTTACAAGGGTAAGAATATGAACTTTCCTGCATACACATGATCATGCTCACGTGCGCGCGCGCGCGCACACACACACACACACACACGCACACACACACACACACACTCACACACACTCACACACACACAACCTGTAAGAGATAGAAACAGAGAGAATGAAATAATGAAGATGTCCTTCAACTGAAGAATGGATAAAAAAAAACTATGGTACATTTACACAGTGGAATACAACTCAGCAATTAAAAACAAATCCTTGGTTGGAGTATGAGTCTTTGGGAAGTTTCCTGTGTTCAAATTTTCTTGTTCTTTTGCTCTCCTTGTGGAGTTCCTGTCCTCTCCAGCTCTTGCTATTTCCCACTTCTTACCTAAAATTCCATTCACTCTGCCCGACAGTTGGCCATCAGGCTCAGCATCTGCTTTGATAGTCTGCAGGGCAGAGGCTTTCAGAGGCCCTCTGTGACAGGTTCCTAGGTTGTTTCCTGTTTTCTTCTTCTTCTGATGTCCATCCTCTTTGCCTTTCAGGATGGGGATTGAGCATTTTAGTTAGGGTCCTCTCTTTTGCTTACTTTGTTTAGATGTACAGATTTTAGCGATTTTATCCTATGTTGTATGTTTATATGAGTGAGTATATACCGTGTGTGTCTTTTTGCTTCTGGGACAACTCACTCACGATGATCCTTTCCAGGTCAACCAAGGTCTATTCATGGAGATAACCTAGAACCCCTGCACAGATGTAGCCCATGGCAGTTCAGTGTCCAAGTGGGTTACATAGTAATGGGAAGAGGGACTGCCTCTGACATAATCTGATTGGCCTGCTCTTTGATCACCTCCCCCTGAGGGGGGAGCAGCCTTACCAGGCCACAGAAGATGACAATGCAGCCACTTCTGATGAGAACTGATAGACTAAGATCAGAAAGGAGAGGAGGACCTCCCCTATCAGTAGACTTGGGGAGGGGCATGCATGCAGAAAGTGGAGGGAGGGTGGGATAGGGAAGTGAGGAGGGAGGGGCTTATGGGGGGATACAAAATGAATAAAGTGTAATTAATAAAAGTTAAATAAAAATTTTTTTAAAAGAAAACAAGGAAATCATGAAATTTGAAGGCAAATGGATGGAACTAGAAGAGATCATCCTGAGCGAGGTAACCCAGAACCAGAAGGACACTCGTGGTATATACTCATTTATAAGCGAATATTAGCCATGTAATACCGGATAACCATACTACAATCCACAGAACTAAAGAAGCTAAATAACGAATAGGACCCTAGGGACAATGTTTAATTCTCATTCAGAAGGGCAAATAGAATAGACAAAGGAAGTGGTTGAAGACAGGTAACAGGATAGGAGCCTACCATAGATGTCCTCTGAGAGAATCCACCCAGTAAGGGATCAAAGCAGATGCTGATTTGGGCAGAGCACTGGGAATCTCCTGGAAGCAGGGAGAATAGAATGACACAAAGAGGACAGCGTCTCCCCAAGGAGACCAACAGAGCCAAGAAATCTGGGCCCAGGAAGGCCTGCAAAGACTGATGCACCAACTAAGGTCTTCTTGATTCAAAGCCTTTAAAATTCTTGTCTAATATAAGTAACCCTCACCCATCATTGGTACAGGTTGCTGGTTTTGAAACATCATTCCATATGTGGGGCTCAGCCTTTTACAGTAAACCAAGACCCCCACTTCATTCCCTACACATAGGCCATTATGTATCTCAATATCTCTAACTCTGCATATATGATCTTATCTGAGAACTCTGCTTATTCCTTTCAGACTTGACTATGTTTGATTTCTATGGGCAGTTATTCTGTGTAGTGTTCAAAGAATCATGTTCTATGATTGCACTATTCACATGTGTAATTACCTTGCTCCAGAGCTGGGAGAGAACCTAGACCCTCTACTCAGATGTAGCCCATAGGCAGCTTAGTCTTCATGTGAGTTCCCCAGTAAGGGGAGCAGGATCTGTATCTGACATAGACTCAGTGTCCAGCTCTTTCATCACCTACCCCCAGGGGCTGGGTGGGATAGCCTTGCTAGGCCACAGAGGAAGAAAATGCAGCAGTCCTGATGAGACCTGAAGGGCTAGGGTCAATTAGTAGGGGAAGAGGACCTTCCCTATCACTTGACTAGGGGAGGGGCATAAGGGAGAAGAGGGAGAGAAGGTGGGACTGGGAGAAGATAAGAAAGTGGCTACAGCTGGGATGCAAAGTATTATTTATTATTGTAAAAAGTAATAAATCAATAAAATGTTAAAAAAGGAAAATTCTCCTCAAATTGTTATTAGCTGTGGTTTTGTCCTCTATGGCCTTTATTGCACTGTGAATCCTTCTTCTACCTAATTTACCAACTTTTTTTTTTAAATCATGAAATAATGTTGAACTTTGTCAAATAATTTTGCTCTGTCTCAATCTGTCTTCCAGTAAAAGCTATATCCCTTTAAATGTTGTGTAGTAGTCCTTTTGAACTTATTTTTGTAAAGAGAAAGAACGTTATTTTTTTTCTCTAAAGGAAGAATGCTTGTCCACACACTAATACAGTTTCTAATTAGCATGTTATGAGGGTAGTTAATGTATCCTGTATGTCAGAAGAAAGCTGTGGTGAGGGGAGGGGTGTGCTCTCAAGTAGTTCATATTACAAGGGAGAAATAAGTAGCCTGTTTGAGACAGGAACTTACCATTATCCTGTCATTTACTAAAGATCAATTAAAATATATGACCTTTAGACTATGGTAGTTGACTTAATATGAAAATATTGATATTTCAATATGAGTTGAATATCTTGCCCATAATCTCAGCAGATAAATAGTGAAATTGCAATCAAACCATCCTTCTCTCAGGTGATTTATAGTTAATAGTAAAGGTTAAAATAAAACCAAGGCTTAAATATAAAGAGCAGGGTTTCACATTTATGTGTGAGATATTTCCTATTTGAATACTTCTTTCCAAAGACTAATATAAGCAGGATGCTGAAAAATTGATGAAATCCCTCAATCATTTAAAACATATTCAGGAGAAATAAGGGTCCAGACTCAGAGGCATGGGCAGTGGAATGTTAGTGGCTTAGTAAGTCTTACATGAATATGCCATGTTTATCTCTACAGTTTGTGTGAAAGTGGTGTAAGGCAGTATCTTCAGAGACAAACTGTCAGCATCCACATTGAAACCAGCTGGGACTACACTGAAAGCATTTGGAAATGGGGCCTGTGCGGTGTTGGCTTTCCCTCCTAAAAGAGTCTTAATTGAGTCTCGGGCCACTCAATTAAGTATTTGAATTTATTTCTGCCTTAATTGCACGTGGTCTTGAAATTTTACAGAGAAGCTAGAATACATAGTCTGAGAAAGACTGGGGAAATGATTTCAACCTGTGGGGGAGCTATTACCCATATTGGTGAAGAATTTCTAGTGTCTGCTTTAGGGACACCAAATTATGTACTGTTTACTAACCCCTGACCCATACTCTGTAAGTAATCCCAGTAAACTCATTCGTTCCCCAATGTGAACTTTGGGGAATTAGTATCACCAAGTTGGGACCACATAAGAGAAGGGTAGACATTGCTCATTACTCCCTTTCAGAGAATTCTTGTGACAGACATAAATTATCTTAGTGGAAGAATTTCATGAGCTAAAAACTGGGCACCTGCACTATGTGAACACTTTAGTTTAAAACTGCTTAAAACTGGAAGTACCTAATTGTTTGCAGCTATAACCTATGGTACCTCTTCCATCTGTCTAAATGATCTCTTGAACTGGAAATTTCTGGGTTCTTTGAAGACTGAATTATGTCTTTGATGTTTTGCTGCAAGCTGGTAGTGTGATGTTTGGCCCAGGTTGGTTTGTGGAAGGGCACATGATGTTTCTCTGTGATCCCTCACATGCTAGGGGCATGACTCTGGCCAGCTGAGAATATCCATGGATGGACTTTGAGGAAAGGACATGTATGGAGGCCAAGGCAGAGTGAGACACCACTTTTGGGTTTGACATGGTTGTGCTTTGACACTTGAGAGAAACATTCCAGAGAGTTTTCCAGGCAATCCATAACATAACATAACATAACATAACATAACATAACATAACATAACA
>NW_026596046.1:29927956-29937358 GCF_907164565.1 Psammomys obesus
CATAACATAACATAACATAACATAACATAACATAACATAACATAACATAACATAACATAACATAACATAACATAACATAACATAACATAACATAACATAACATAACAACTTAGCCTGTGGCTTTCCCTGACTTCCTGTTGCTATTCCCTGTTGGCCTTTGGACTGGACTGCTGGTATCCTGACAACTGAGCCTGGTAATCCCCTAATGACCCAACGACCCTGATCAGCAGGAAGTAGATAAAAGAGGACTATAGCCCTGTTTCCTATAAATCTTTTACCTAAGGTTGTGATGTGCTGGAAGGGAGGCAAAGGTGCTAAAGAACCCTAAATAAAGTAGGTTTGGTGAAAAATCTAAGCCTACTTTCTCAAACTTAGAACCAGGGTACAATAGATCAGTGTTTAAGAAATTAGGGATAGAACTAGTGATGGCTGATTATTGTTGTCAACTTGACATACCTATGAGGAGGGAAACTCAATGGAAGAGTTGCCTACCCTATTCTCCATTAGGGTATTTTCTTGATTAGTAATTGATGTGGTGTAGCCAAGTCCACTGTGTCATTTATAGGCACTGAGGTCTAAGGCTGTATAAGAATGTGAACCTAGGAGAAATACAGTAAGCAGCCTTCATCCATGTTTTCTGCTTCAGTTACAGCTTGATGTCCTACCTTGTCTTTATTCAATGATAGACTGATACCTAAAAATGTAAGTTTAACAAGCCCTTTCTTCTTCTAAATGGTTTTGGTTATGATATCTTTCACATAGAGAAGTAAATTGGAATGTATATACCGAATATTTCTTATATACCAGGCTTCATTGGTGTTCTTATACAAATGTGTGGGGTAGTTAGATATTTGTATAGCCACATATATGAGAGATCTGAGATCAAGAGAAAGAAGTGATTTGCAAAGATTACAGGTCTAATAACTTAGCTGTGTCAGGCTCCATACTCCTGTTATTTATACAACAGAGGGATATGATATCTGGTGTATAAGTCCAGGGTAAATATCAGTGAACTATTACACAACTGCCTTGCCAAAGCTCCAGGGTTTTCATGAGAGAACAGCTGGTATTCTGATGGACATTGGCAGGAGGCATTTGTCCAGTCTCATAGTAAAGTCCAGTCTAATGTTTAAATGTAGTAAGAGAGTGGACTCTGCATTATGCTGTTCAAACTGTTCATATAACCATTATCTAATTTGATCAGCAATGGATTTCATTAAAAAGAAAATTTTTATTAAATAATTAATTTGATTTTCTTTCATTAAGCTAATGGACAGGAGCTGGGCAGAGGATAACATCAGACTCGAGCAGACTAAAGCCCTGACTGGTTAATTCATTCTTTTGCCTTTGAACTCTT
This sequence comes from Psammomys obesus, assembly GCF_907164565.1. Taxonomy (NCBI): domain Eukaryota; kingdom Metazoa; phylum Chordata; class Mammalia; order Rodentia; family Muridae; genus Psammomys; species Psammomys obesus. The sequence goes on from NW_026596046.1 coordinate 29,929,314, forward strand.
TTTCAAGCTCCCTCAAAGCAATCATTTTTTAAGCTGTGCTGTGTGTGATGGCTCCAATCCCTCCTCCCTGTGGCCACCCAGGGGCTGCCTGCCACTTGGTAATTCAGCCAAGGTTTGCATATGGGTCTTGACAACTCCATCCTCATAGTATGATGGCACTTAATTTCAAAGGAAAAGGGAAAGTAGGCTGGCAACCAATTTGGACATATGAGAACTGGTGTTCTAGGGTGGCAGCTGCTCAGACGAGGCCATCAGGAGGAAGATGGAACTGGCATTTTGGAGCACAGTTACCTTCTGGCAAAAGAGCTGTGTTTTCTCCAAGTGTGTCTGTAACGTGGATGCTGACCGATCCCAGAGCTAACAGGATGCACTTAGAGTTCATGTGAATGTTTGTGTCTGACAAACATTTCTCTTACATTTTTTTTTTATTTTTTTTAAAGACAGAAAGAGACAGTAAAGAGAAATGTGAGAAATAAAAAAGTAACTTGAATGCCTCTTGTGGTTAGATTATTATTTTGTATGAATTACGAACCTATCATGTGTTTTAAAGTCTTTTGAACATGTCCGTTTGTTGCCATCTATTCTGTTTTCTTATTTTTTATTATTAAAATTTATTCTCGTTGTATCCCAGTTGTAGCCCTTTCCTTCAGCCCCTCCCAATCCCAGCTTCCTTCCCTCTTCTCCTCCCATACCCTTCCCTCAGTCCACTGATAGGGGAGGTCCTCCTTCCTTTCCATCCAGCCCTATTCTAACTGTTTTAAAGGGAGGTAACAACATCACAGCACAACGTTGTCAATTTTTTTTTTCCCACAAGGGCATAACAACAGATGAACTCCATGTGGAACATAGTAGATGAGCATGACATAGCAATGAATAATTGATAGGTTATATCATGATTCCAGAAACTTGCTCAATATTTCCAATCTTGACTAAGGGTGGGAAAGCTTAAGACACAGTAACCAAAATTGGTTTTGTTCATATGAATAAGTCATGTGACTACTTGGGGCACATTGCACAGAGTACCCAGAAATTTTATAACAGCTGTTCAGGCTGAGGAGAACCTCCCTAAATAGCTTTAAGGCCCGCTGAAAGACTCTACCTAGCAGTGTATCAAAGCAGATGCTGAGACTCATAACCAAACCTTGGGCAGAGTGCAGGGAATCATATGAAAGAAGGTAAGACCTGGAGAGGATGGGAGCTCCCCACGGACCAAATATATCTGGGTGCAGGGGTCTTTTCTGAGACTGTTTCTCCAGCCAAGTACCATGCATGGATATAACCTAGAACCCCTGCCCAGACATAGCCCATGGCAGCTCAGCATCCAAGTGCGTACCCTACTAAGGGGAACAGGGACTGTCTCTGACATAAACTCACTGGCAGGCTCTTTGACCTCCGCCCACCCCCACCCCCAAGGGAGGAGCTGCCTTACCAGGCCACAGAAGAGGACATTGCATCCAGTCCTGATGAGAACTGATAGGCTAAGGTCAGATGGAAGGGGAGGAGGACCTCCCCTACCAGTGGACTGGGGGAGGGGCAGGGAGGAGATGAGGGAGGGAGGGTGAGATTGGGAGGGAATGAGGGAGTGGTTTACAGCTGGAATTCAAAGTAAATACCCTGCAATTAATATAAAAAATAAAATTATAAAAAAATAGAAAACTAGCATTAGGAATGCAGCAGTGCGATTGCGAGGTTTCATTGCTGTGTGTTCATCACGGTGCTTCCTTTCAGTGGTCTCTCAACAGAATAGATGTGTCAGCTTCTCCTGATATCATCCATTGTAAGTCTGTTGTGTGTGCTCCCTGTGAAATCAGAGGCTGCTTTGTCCCTAAGAAAATTATGTAAACTAGCAGAACATCACTTATTATATAATATGGAGAAGTCAATGGCATCCACTTTTCTGACTTTGGAATGCTTTTCAGACAATGCCTTCCCAGTAGGTATTACAGAGCCCAAAACACAGGAATTTTTCAGTAAATGATATCTGTTTCACTCTCTCATATTCACCATCACCTTGAAAGTTTGATTCTAATTTTATATGGAACTTTGTTAAAGTTTCAGGCTCTACTTTCCTCTTGAAATGTGGACACATCACACTATTTCCCAGTGGAATCATCACTAATCTGAAGCAGAATGAATAGGATTCACACACCTAGATGGCCATGACTCCTATGCCTTACAGTAATTACAGACTCATGCATACATCCACCATGAGGGGAGAGGCTCCACGATGTCAGCTTCCATTGTGTGATGCTAAACTCTTAGATGTATTAGACATGACCACACCGTCCCTTTGCCTTGGAGACGACATAGATACTGTACATACATGCATCCTTCCTCTTCTCTATGCACCTCATTTTAATCTTCACAGGTACTCTGAAGTTTAGAAATCCCAGTTTTACAAGTTAAAATACAGAGTTTAATGAAGTTAATTAAATTGTCTTACTTCACGCAGTTAGAAAGTATTTGATCTAAGACTTAAATCCTAGGGCAGCTGAATTGAGATGTCCTACTGGTTCCGACTCTCCTAGTCAGAAAGCACAAACTGTTAAGCACTGAGGTGTAGTTAATGGATTCTTCATTTTTTTAATATCAGTTTAAAAATGCTTTAAAGATGCTTTCAGCCTGATTTCTACCAAGCTATGCTCGAATACTGTATATATTACTTCTTATTTTCTGGGAAATGGAGCTTATCTGGGTAGATGCAAGAGGTTAAAATAAGCTGAGAAAGATTTTAAACTTAAGTTTTACTGAGACGCTGGCCAAGATAATGGCCTCGTTTTTGTTTTGTTTTGTTGTTTGTTTTTTCATGTTGTCACTAACAAGCTAATAGAACTAGATACGGGGGATAAATGTGATCACTGTCAATAATAATTTATCTTGCTTAAATTATTTAATTTGTTGCAAAAGATTCATATTTCCACAGCTTTTCCTTTGTCTCGTTGTAAGATTTCTCCTTGCCAAAGAACCAGAATTATAGAGGATATTTAGGCTTATTCGTGGCATCACTAACCAGTAATATTTCACAAATGGAAGTTTCCTACCCAGTTCCTTAAATAAAAAAATAACTTGATGCCATTTTAATAATAAGTGCAAACTCCTGGATGAATGGTCTGCTCCTCACACAGAAGAGTTTGTGAAGCAACTGATTGCAAGATCTAAAAGAAGTATGATAGTTCCCTCAGGAGCAATAAATCATGACATAGCTTTGATTGAAGCAGGAATGAGCTGAGAAAATCATGTCTAGACAAATATTACATAAAATCATTTTCTATTTTGTTATGCAAGACAGATGGGACATTCATCATCCTAATAACATGTAATCCCTTACATTAAAGAAGTTCCTAACTGAGGTAGGATAAGTTAATTATAAATAGTACAATAATTGATTTGACTAAAATAGATAAACTGCAATAGAGGAGGATGGGGCAAAAAAGTGAACTTGTAATTAGGTATATTTGTTTTGAATTTCTTTTGTAGATTTTAAGTACATTAACATAAGAGTGTTGACTAGAAAACAGGAGTTAGCACACTCTCCTCTAAGACTTTGGGTAAAAGATTTATCTATTTTAAACAGGAAGTATTATTTAGTAATAAATGACTTGATTGGAGTAGCATCTAGTGCTGGTTGAGAACTTACAGTGAATAGAGAAATATGTCAAGGGCTTTAATGAATGAGAGCATTGCTTTTCCAGCCATTTGGAGTGAGTATTCTTTCCTACTGGGATGCATAAGTGCTGGGTGATGATTAATACTGCATTTCAAATAAGAAGAGAAAGTAGAATATGAAAACATGCCTACTAAAGTCTACATATTCAGTTATTATTCCAATGCAAAACTTGATAGTTATGGGAAGATGGGCTAACCAATTTTAGGCAGGTGGAGTTATAGTTGTCTGTCATGGTTCTGAGAGAATAGAATAACAGGGCTTAAGAAGTTTTGCAGGTTTCCCTGGGTCAGAATATCTACCTCATTCCTTGCACAGAGTAGGATATTTATAAATGTTTGTTTCCTTCTGTACCAAATTTCATTTCCAAAATGTAATACAGAAATTGGGAGCCTGTAGGCTGCTTCTGAGTGTGAAAGGGGTTGGAGCACAGGGCTTCTCAAATTCAGCAGGAATGGGAATCACTTGCCTTGAGGGTTTTAAGTGTAGATTCTGACTGAGCATCTCTGGGGGTGAAAGCAGGGTTAAGATTTTGCTGTACTAACAAGATCCCAGGAGAGGTGCTCTGTACTTACACAACTACATTTTCATCAGCAAAATTTGTACTGTTTGAAATTCTGTCCCTTTGTGTTGTATTAAGTAGTTCTAGCTCTAACTCGGGTTCTTTCTGCTTTGCTCCTACACCAAATAAAGAACAGGTGTTCCCATTGTCACAGGCATGGGTCATGTTGGACACCATCCCGGAACACTCAGTGCTTATTATTCAGAATAATAACTGAGCAGGAGAATAAAAACTTTATAAACAAACTCAGTGCTTCTAGTGAACATTCATACAATGATAGAGTTGTACATTATCATGAAATATTATCAAAATTGATTTTGTTGTCAAATACTGTTTGGAAGTCTACTAGGCCTTAAGCAATAAGGGCTAGAGAAGATGAAAGTAGATCCTCATAACACACACGGATCATGGGGAAAGAAAAGCAGAAAGTAATACTGCGCGTTTATACGTTTATATTATGATTGTGTTGATCATGTCATGTTAGGGGGAGGAGTTTGAAACTCATAGAGTTTACATGTTGTTTTTTTTCCAAATAATTTGATGAAAAATGACAACCAGACACAAATAAAAATTTCTAATTCAACATTCTAAATTCACTTGCTTTTCTTTTTCTTTTCTTTTCAGTCCTTATCACTATCCCGAAAAGACACTGTGGTCTCTAGTAGGAAAACACCCAACAATTGAAATCTCTTAACTTAAAATCTCAAACATCAAGCACCACATACGGAAGATTATGTTTCCCAAACTAAAATTCCTGTGGGGAAAAAAAAAAAACAACAACAACCACAACAACTATATAAGAACAATAGACTACTAAACTGTGGTAATATGTTAGTCACATGGTACAGAAACAACAGGAAGTTCAGCTAGCTTGACAGTTCTGTCCAGCTGATAATGTCCTAGAAACATAGAATAAATCAGATCCACACTTTCCTGAGGGAAGAAGTGGATGTCACCAAGTTTGAAAATCACTATGTGTATAGCAGGATGGTGTTGGTTGACCTCACTTATTGCCTTCTTAAATTTTCCATCTGTATGACTAGAGTACATCCAAAATGGACTTCTGAATGCCTTGTGACACATAAGAATGAGAAAATTCAACAGGGAACAGTCATCTAAGAGATGAACCACAAAAAGAAAAACAACATACAGTAAATTAATATGGATATGATTAGAACTACGGCTTGAGAGAACAGGAGGCAGATATTTCATTAGTGACACAAAACTTCAAGCTGTAACAATGACGCTCAACCTGCCATCTCTTCGGGACCAATTTCTCTTTATGCATAATTTATCCCTGTGGTATGATACGTGAATGTCAAATGTTCCTTTTAGCGTCTATGCTTTATGAGTGAAGTTATAAGAGACAGGCATACTGTCAGTCGCTGCGAACATTTTAACGGTGGTTTGTACACGCACAGTGTACATGATTGTGGTAGCAAACATTGTGGAGTTAAATTTGCGAGACACTGCTGACAGAAATTAGAACTCTGAAAGTCACTAACACCGTCTGTAGTCCCAGTGCTGGAGGTGATGGAAAAATGGGATCCGTATGATATCAACTTACACAAGGTGACGTTCACAGATTGAAATAATAAGAAAAATAGAAAAAAATGATCAAGGACTTTCAAAAATATTATAAAAATTGTATAACTTCTGAGTTATGTTTTGGGATTTTTTTTATATTTTAGGACTTGATACTTTACAAATATTAGATTTGGTGTTGCTGATGTTGGGATTTTGGTTTTCAGGATTATTATGTTTAGGCTGTGAACTAAACCTGACATTTTGCAGCTTCAAGACATAACAAACATAGGTTAATGAGGGGTCTTTGTCAGCTTTCACCATGGCCTCTGGGCATTCCAGGCAAGCATATCTCAGTCTTAGTGTTCAGCCTACAGGACTGTCAAAATTAGTCTTCTCTTGATCCATTTCAAATTCTTAAAATAGTATAAACACATGTTTATTTTTATAATTAACTCTCATTTAACTTAATTTTTACTTTACTTACCCTACTTTTGTATTTCAAATATGATTTGTTAAAAATATTAATCACCATTCCAATTTCACACACTCTTTAAAGCAGTTCTACAATTTTTCCCACTTTGAGGATGCTGAGCAAAGCACTCTTTAAAATATTTTTAGTCAATACAGTCTCATTTCTTATTAGCTTACTGGTCAACCCTAGGGATCCCTAAAATTCGAATTAGCAAACTGACAGCAAATTCAAACTTGCTGATACTCTGGGCTAGATAACCAGAACTTGTAAGTATATGTATAATAAGTAAATAAATACCTCCTTGCATGAATGCATACACATATACACAAATACATACACACACATACATACATATAAACTCTGGAAGAATGTTTTGTTTTTTTAATATTTTTAACCTCTGAGAGCCTATTTCTTTTCTCTACTGTTGCATCTCTTGGGCCTTTTTTCTTCTTTCAGGCTTTCTGTTTATTCTCAATTCCATTCTATGTTTCACTTTCTTTCTTATTCCCTTGCTTATTTTTCTTCTCGTCACCTGAAATTGCCTTTTTCTCTCTTGCATTTGTATTTGAGATGTGAACACTGGATTCACATTTAAAGTATTACAATAGACTTCTCACATAATGACTAAAGTATGTTCTAGGCAGAACTAGTATAGTCAAATATGACAACCTAAGGACAAAATAATGTTCGTGGTTTTTTTTTTATGTTACTATCTTAAGCAAATCATTTTTTACACTTAGTTTGCTTATACTTAAAATTGAAATAATACATTTATCAAAATATACATAAAAACTTATTATTTCTTGAAACAGAAAGGGGATACACATAAGTAATCCCCCTCCATTAAGAAAAAACAATGCTTAGAAGTTGAAACCAGGTGTGGTTTCAGGCCTTCTTTTAAATCTTTGCATCCATAAATCAGTATGACTCTACCTAGATTATAAAATATCCATTTGTAGCAACCATTTTCCATTCTTAGTTATTTCTAAGCTACCCAGTCTGGTGAACTATAATGGATAGATGCTTGGCATATAGTACATTTTTTGAAGTGGACCAAGAATGAAGTTAGATCAATAGAAGACTTGGGCTTCCCTGTCAGATAAGGTACAGCCCTTCGCTCTTCCACTCCATAGCTTCTGAGACAAGGAAAGTATCCAGGCTGATGGATCTGCTGGAGAGAGTTTGTTGGCAGCATTTCCTTTTAACCTGGAAACTACAAGAATGGACTGCTTGACCGGCTGCCATCAGCAACTTAGAAAAGTTGAATATTTAAGCAATTATAGGTTTCCTTTGGTGTTTCCCAATGTTCTTTGCAAGTGTAACACTTTTTAAAATATTCATATGAGCAAAAGGCTTATAAAAATAAAGCAGTGCTGCAACTCTACCTCAAAACTACAAAAACAACAACATTAGAAAAGAAAGCAAAAGGAAAGAAAGAAAAAAGAAAAAAGCAGAAAAACATGACTACATATATTTTCCTCAGGAAGTTCCCGTGTTGCTACTACAAAATTCCTGACAATAATGTTTTTGAAAGCCACATGTATTACATATAGATTTCTGCTGAGTCTAATTTTCTGTCAACTTTACCCTATAATGGCTTTAAATATATTTTGCATTTTGTGGGTATATGCCTAGGAGTGCCATAATTGGATCTTGAGGAAGCACTATTCCTAATTTTCTGATTGTTTTCCAAAGTGCTTGTACAAGGTTATATTTCCACCAGCAGTGAAGGAGGATACCCCTTTCTCCAAAAATCCTTTCATTCATTCATTCATTTATTTATTTATTTATTTATTTATTTATTTATTTATTTATTTATT
>NW_026596046.1:29937368-29988884 GCF_907164565.1 Psammomys obesus
ATTTATTTATTTATTTATTTATTTATTTATTTATTTATTTATTTATTTATTTGATCTTAGCCATTCTAATGGGTGTGAGGTAGAATCTTAGGGTCATTTTGATTTACATTTCCTGAATGACTAAGGAGGTTGAGCATTTCTTTAAGTGATTCTTCACCATTCAATAAGGACATTTGCTCAACTATGTTCATAACAGCTTTATTTGTAATAGCCAGAATCTGGAAACAACCCAGATGTCTCTCAACAGAGGAATGGATACAGAAAGTGTGGTACATTTACAAAATGGAATACAACTCAGCAATTAAAAACAAGGAAATCATGAAATTTGCAGGCAAATGGTGGGAACTAGAAAAGATCATCCTGAGTGAGGTTACCCAGAAGCAGAAAGACACTTATGGTATATGCTCATTTATATATTAGCCATATAATATTGCATAAACATACTAAAATCTATAGTCCTAAAGATGCTAAACAACAAGGAGAACCCTAGGGAAGAGGCTGAATCCTCATTCAGAAGACCAAACAGGACAGACATTGGAAGTGGGAGAAGATAAGGAACAGGAAGGGAGACCTCTGAAAGACTCAACCCACCAGGGTATTGAAGGAGATACTGAGACTCATAGCCAAACTTTGGGCAGAGTGCCAAAATTTTTATTTAATAAAAGGGAGATATAAAGACCTAGAGGGACAGGATCTCCACAAAGAGACCAATAGAGCCAAAAACCCTGGACACAGAGGGGCCTGCAGGGACCAATACTCCAACCAAGGAACATGCATGGAGAGGACCCAGATCCCCTGCTCAGAGGAAGGCCATAGGCTGCTCAGTTTCCCAGTGGGTTTCCATAGTAAGGGGAGCAAGGGTTGTCTCTGACATGAACTCAGTGGTTGGCTCTCTGATCACCGCCCCCCTGGGGTGTACAGCTTTGCCAGGCCACAGAAGAAGATGCAGCAGCCAGCATTGATGAGACCTTGATAGGCTAGGGTTAGATAGAAGGGGAGGAAGTCCTCCCCTATCAGTGGACTAGGGAAAGGGCATAGGGGGAGAAAAGGGGGGTGGGTGGGATTAGGAGGAGATGAGGGAGGGGCTTCAATGGGGATACATGGTAAATAAATTGCAATAAATAAAACCCCTGCTCAGATGTACCTCATAGTAGCTCAGTGTCCAAGTGGGTTCCCTAGTATGGGGGACAAGGATTATTTCTGACATGAACTCAATGACTGGCTCATTGACCCCTCCCCCCAAGGGAGGAGCACCCTTGCTAGGCCACATATAAGGACATTGCAGCCAGTCCTGAAGATACCTGATAGGCTAGGGTCAGATGGAAGGGGAGGAGGACCTGCCCTATCAGTGGACTTGGAAGAGGGCAGGGAGGAGATGAGAGAGGGAGGGTGGGATTGGGAGGGAAAGAGTTAGGGGGCTTTGGCTGGGATACAAGTGAATGACATGTGATTAAAATTAAAAAAAAAAGAAAAATAAATAAATAAATAGATAAATAAACAAATAAGTAAACCATTCTGTTGGAGTTCTTCCATGTTGTCCTAATTCTGTCTGACTATTCCAGGCTGTCCTGTAAATCCACCCGTGTTGTAATATCTAAGGAGTGTCTATTAAGTGCTGAAGTTTATCACAGAAAGAAAATGTACATTTCTCCTCTGTCTCAGCCTCCATGTATGTTAAGAGGCTCCCTCTGTGAAAGGCACTGAAAATCCTTCCATCAGGAAAATGAGCAGATACACACTTCTTTGGGATGTAGTTAAACGTACCACTTGAGGAAAGCATGTAGTTCTAAGGTGAAAATGCTGGTCTTCAGTTATCCAAGTCAATGAGGTCTCCCTTCCTGATAATATGCATCAGAATTGAAAGATCAGAGGGAGTACAGAGTGAGCACTGACTCACCAAGTATGTCCCTGTAAGGCCCCTCAGTTGTTGCTTCAGGAGTCATCCATATTAGCTCATCTTTGCCTTCCTTAAGCCATCCATTCTATGGCTTCATATTCTATCCATTCATAATAAAATCTATGAAGCAAATAACTTAAAGGACCTGAAATTAGCTGAATTAATTTCTTTCCACTAAATTACATGATGATATTATTAGAGAATTATATGTGTGATAATTTTCACCTATTTCTGGAACAACATCTTTACAGATAAAAAAAATAATAATAATGTGCCAAATTAGACATGTACTCTAGAATAACTACTCATTACGGGGCTTTCTGTGATCAAAATGTAATTTTGGTTTTCCACTGAAGACACAGGTATGATGCCTAGGAGAATCCACTGTTTATAGAATGCAAGAAGATTTAAAACACGCACGAGACTCTTATCACCTTCCTTTTGTCATCAACTCTTCCAAGACTGATGTTTATGACGCTGAGGATGCATAATCTAGAATATTAGTGATGTCACATATATTTAAAGGAGAAAAATATTAAGAGCTTTGTTTTGTCCACTGTAATGCTGTAACTTAGTAGGATATAGTATCTTGCCCTATGAAGATAGTGGGCTGGAGAAATGGCCCTGTCAACCAGGATTGCTACAGTCCTCCTATTTAAGATTATATTTAACCAAGGACCATGCATGGAGATAACCTAGAACCCCTGCACAGATGTAGCCCATGGCAGTTCAGTGTCCAAGTAGGTTACATAGTAATGGGAAGAGGGACTGCCTCTGACATAATCTGATTGGCCTGCTCTTTGATCACCTCCTCCTGAGGGGAAAGCAGCCTTATCAGGCCACAGTAGAGGACAATGCAGCCACTCCTGATGTGATCTGATAGACTAAGATCAGAAGGAAAGAGAGGAGGACCTCCCCTATCAGTGGACTTGGGGAGGGTCACACATGAAAAAGGGGGAGGGAGGGAGAAATTGAGAGGGGAGGAGGGAGGGGCTTATGGGGGATACAAAGTGAATAAAGTGTAATTAATAAAAAAATAAAATAAAAATAATATATTTAGAGCCATCAGCTATAATTAAGTCTTTTTTTATTATACTTTATTTACTTTGTATCCCCCCTCTAGTTTCCTCCCTCCTCCCCTCCCAGTCCCTTCCTTCCTCCCCTTTTTCCACACACTCCCCTCCCCAAGTCCACTGGTAGGGGAGGGTTTCTTTTTCTTCCTTCTGATCCTAGTCTGTTAAGTCTCATCAGGAGTGGCTACATTGTCATCTTCAGTGGCCTGGTAAGGCTGCTCCCCCCTCAGGGGGAGGTGATCAAAGAGCAGGCCAATCAGTTCATGTCAGAGGCTGTCCCTCTTCCCATTACTATGGAAGCCACTTGGACACTGAACTGCCATGGGCTACATCTGTGCAGGGGTTCTAGGTTATCTCTATGCATAGTACTTAGTTGGAGTATGAGACTCTGGAAAGACCCCTATTTTCAAATTTTCTGGTTCTGTTGCTCTCCTTGTGGAGTTCCTGTCCTCTCCAGATCTTACTATTTCCCATTTCTTACATAACATTTCATGCACTCTGCCCAACAGTTGGCCATAAGTCTCAGCATCTGCTTTGACAGGTTATTTACTTTGTATCACAGATGTAGCCCCTTCCCCCATCCTCTCCCAATCCTCCCTCATCTCTTCCCTGCCCCTTTCTAAGTCCGGTGATAGGGGAGGTCCTCCTTCCTTTCCATCTGACCCTAGTTTATTTGGTCTTGTCAGGACTGGCTGCATTGTCCTCATTTGTGGCCTAGCAAGGTTGCTCAGAAACTATTAACAGTTGATGACTCCATGGGAAGCAAGGCCCAGTAAGCTTTAAGGGTGAGACTCTTAGGAGGTTAATCAGTGATGATCTTACATTCATGAGGATATGAACAGCACAAATTAAAGAGCTGGGTTAGAAGATAAATAAAGTGGAAATGAAATGAGGAATGGGTAAGAAGTTGGAGCTAGATCTGAAAGAAGTTATGGAGGAAGAGCATTGTAACCATGTATAAAGTTCTCAAAGTATTGATAAATTTTTCATTATATATGTGTGCCTTATAACTTGTCAGATTGCTGCATTCTAGATATGTACAGGTAAAAGTTAAAAGTTTTCTGAAGATGAAAATGTATACATAGTAATTAGATGACAGAATATCACCTTGGTATGATTTTGTACTGAACTAATTATGTAATCCTATAAAATTAACATTCATGTAAATTTGATTTCTAGTTTTATTTTCAAGGTCAGACATAGACTCTGTAACTAAGACATTCTTTAAAAAATTTATAAGCCACCTAAGCAATGTTACTCATAATAAGCAATAAAATGTAGAGGGAGTAATTATTATCTAGTCATTATAAATTCACATAAGTATTCCACAAACAAACAGTTTCTCCATTATGAGTGCCTGTATTGTTATTGTCTCTTTCAATTCTGCATTTGTAACTCTGTAAAGTCATTCTAGAAAGGAGTCACTCAGTCAGAGAAGGGAAAATTATGAGTTCAACAAAAGTACAGTCTTTGGTTATTAACAAATATATCGGTAATATATAAGTTGACTTCAAGAAATAACACACACACAGACTCATACACACCACAAAAAAAATAGGCCTTTGTAACCACAATTCTTAAGAGCTATTTTATCCTCTGATCACAGGGGAATCATGTGAGGTCATTATTGATTAGCTTTTGAAAAGTCTCATAATTGCATCATATTTCCTCTTCGGCAGCTATCGAGTCACCCCCTCCCCCCTTAAGCATCATTATGTACCATGCATGTGTAATAGCCAATCCAGGCTACACCAGCTAAGCTATTGTGTTGTCTGAGACTTTGAAGTGTCTATGTTTGGGTTAATGGTAATATCTTCATCAGTATTTGAGGCTTTTCTTAATGCCTTGTTTCTTGGGTGTCATATTCTTTCTTTCCTATCTGTAGTTGATATTCGGGATTTTGTGCATGGTTTTCCTGAAGCCATAGGGGATTCCCCCCCTGAACACATTAACAGGAAAATAGTTTTATTTTAATGACATTTAATGTATGTAAGGCAACTTATCCAAATAAGACTCAGTTTGAAGCCTGACCCTTAATGCATTAACTTAATGCATTATAAAAATAGTATGATATGGAAAGGATAGGAGCTCTACAAGGACCAAATATATCCGGGCACAGGGTCTTTTCTGAGACTGACACTCAACCAAGGACCATCTATGGATATAACCTAGAACTTCTGCTCGGATGTGGCCCGTGGTAGCTCAGTAACCAAGTAGTTTTCCAAAGTAAGGGGAACAAGGACTATTTCTAACAGGATCTCAAGGGTAGGCTCTTTGACACACCCCCCCCCCAGGGGAGGAGCAGTCCTGTTAGGCCACAGAGGAGGACTTTGCAGCCAGCCCTGAAGATACCTGATAAAACAGGGTCAAATGAAAGGGGAGGAGGTCCTCCCCTATGAGTGGACTTGGAAAGGTGCAGGGAGCTGACCAGGGAAAGAGTGTGGTGTTGGGGAGGGAATGAGGGAGCAGGATACAGCTGGGACACAGAATTAACAAAATGTAACTAAAAAGAAAAATAAAATTAAAAAAAATAATTTAACACATTAAAATTTATCTTACAAATAATAATAATAAAAATAAACAAAGAATATCACATTGGGTATTTTACAGAAAGTAATTTAAATACACCTACCCAGACTATAGAAGCAGAATTCAATTAAGGACTTTGTTGCAGATGTCCACTGGTCGGTACTTATTTTTGTAATTTTTCAATTTACAAGGGATTAACAAAATCTAAAAACCAAATATAAATAACTAAATAAATGGTCCTATAAACATTAAAATAAAAGTAATTTTGGTGGCTAAATAATTATGTACACTATTTCAAACGTGACATTTTCCCCAGAGGATGTTATTCCTCAGCATGGAAGAAACAAGGGAATGGGGAAGGTGGAAATGTTCTTAGAGAAACGTCGTTGTGCTGGTTTAACAGTGTATGCGAGGTCATCACTGATTAACCTCCCAGGAGTCTCACCTTTACAGCTTGCTGACTTTTGCTGCCCATGAAATCAACTGTTATAGTTCCTCATCTGCTTGTAGTAAACCTTGAGCCCCTCATCCTTTCATGCTATGTTGATTGGAATGATCTTATGCTGATAACGACAGAGACAGAGGTCCAAGCTTGTGTGGAAGTTCCTATTTTCCCCCACCCTTTGCAACATGTGGTTGAGAAAGTGTCAGTTGTTCTGGCTATTTTTATGTCAACTTGACACAAAGCTGGAGTCATAAGAGAGGATAGAGCCTCAAATTAGAAATGCCTCCGTAAGATTAGGTTGTAGTCGAGCCTGTAAAGTACTTTCTTAATTAGTGTTTGATGTGTGTGTGTGTGTGTGTGTGTGTGTGTGTGTGTGTGTGTGTTGGGTGGGTATGCAGCCCATTCTGGGTGGTGCTCCCACTAATTCCATAAGAAAGCAAACTGAGTAAGCTATGAGTAGCAAGACTGTAAGCAACACTCCTGCATAGCCTCTGCATCAGCTCCTGCCCTTAGATTCCTTCCCTGTTTGAGTTCCTGTCCTGAATTCTCTCAGTGATGAGCAGTACTGTGGAGGCATAAGCCAAATAGACTCTTTACTCTGCGATGGTGTTGCATGACCAAAGCAAAAGGAACTCTACCCAAGACAATAATAAATATCAAAGGTTTCTATTGCCTTATTTCCTCTAGAAAGAGGATGCAATCTGTAACTCCCTCTCATCTTTGAGTCCCTAGGAACTTCAAACATCAAAGTCAATATTCCCTTTAGCAAGGAATGGAAACAGAACATTAAGTCATATCCACATATCCTTATCTTTCTATGTGACCTGATGTACACATTGAACAAACACCATTCTGGTGGGGGGGGCAGGGTTCTGCCTGATTGCCTTGAATAATGCATGGTAGAAGTCTGTGTATCCATCAATTTACCATTGTCCATCTATCCTTTATCAACCCATGAGCACCTACCCTGTCGTCAAATATTTACTGAGATTCTAATGCATGTTAAGCATTACAGCCAATGAAAACACAGGCGTACAGAAGATATAAACTCTATAGTAGGAATCATGAGTTTTAACATATGTATTTTAGAAACAATCGCTTTATTCTAGTTACCTCACAAATAAAAACATCATGCAGACAACTCAAGAGTCACTCAAACACTTGTCCCACCCCAAGCTTCAGCCTGTGCAGTTCAGTGTAATCAATACCCTTATAGTGGCCTTTTTGAAGCAGTGGGGACTCACATGTGATTGCCACAATCACCATCAGGTATATTTTTATTTATTAATAAACACACACGGTGTCTATGACAATATTGAAACTAGAAAAAAATAGTGTTACATTCTGTTTCATGACATGCCATTTTGTCTCATCACCTAATACTTCTTCGGAGTCACCTTTCTAAGTGTTTTAGTAGACACATACGTACACACGTACTTACACTAGTGTGTATTTTCCTCATATACAGATCTTAGATAATATGTAAATAAGTGTTTGTATGGGTCACATTTGCTTTTACATAAACCCAGTAACAAATATGCCACAGGACATAATTGATTGTCAAAGGCACTGAAAGCACCAATAGTAGAAAGAGCAGTCCAAAGAGCAGGTCATGTGAATCTCAGGCCCAGGAGAGTCCAAAACTTCTTTATGCAGCTCAAGTTCATAAGTCGTTTGAGAAGCAACCATTTTAAAGAAGAGGAATATATATAACATTTTCAAATTTACTAGAAGTGGGTCCACGACATCCTTCAAAGTATCTCTTCGGTTGTCACGGGGCAATGGGTGTTAATTCTAAAGGGGAGCACGGGTTACTGTGTAGCTTGGCAGAGAACACGTCCTAATTCAGGAATGCCCCTGTTGTTGTATGTGTGTTAGACTCCGCCCCTCCTTTTCTGTCTAAAAGGAGGGGAAAGGCTAATGTATTGCTTAACCGTGTTCTGAAAGACATCAAGTGTGATGAAAAGTCTTTCTTGGAGTTTTAAAACATTTTTCTTCTACGACTTTTCATTCTACTAAAATTTTTCTTATGAGACTACCTCAGGAATAATTCATGGATACCATAAACTTTAGGAAAGAATCAAAAGTAATAAAAAATATGTATATTGGCAAAGACTCTTTAGAGGGCTGTTTATTCAGTGACAAGTAAAACCTATCTTAAAACATCATATTTTCTGATGAACTCAGATTTCAAACAACTGCTTTATGTTAGCTATAAAGATAACATTTTCCTCTTTCTTTTCATCTGGGGAATGTGGTAACTCGGCCTCAGAAAGAATCACGAACATTCCTCTTTGAAGCTGGCATTCCTTGCTTTTGTTTTCTAGTGGCTTCCTGTGTCTGAGATTTATCTAGGTGAGGAGAAAGAAGGGGTAGGTGGTACAGGGTACAGGTGCAGGTGTAACCGCACGGGCATTTTCAGCTGTCAGTACCCTTCTGTAGTAGGAGAATCAGGTCTGTGTCCACCCGGTTTAACTAGCTGTGTGATTTCAGGGAAGTTACCTCACTTCTCTAATTCCTGCTCCCTTTATTTATAAAATAATACATTAGGCCAAAATGTTTCTTTTTAGCTTTGAATTTGCATGATTCTGATTTGTTCCTTTTTTTTGTCTCCAATTTTTTTATAATTACCCCAAATAATTGTTTAGAAGAAGCATGCTAAATACTAAAAGAAGGCTTCCTGGTTTCTACCATTTCTAATGTGGCACATATGGCCTTACTGTAAGAGAAGCTACCATTTGCCTCTTTCTCCATGGTAGTAATGCTATTAATCAACATTTGGTTACATTAAAGGCAGCCATTTCTGAGAAATCCCATGCCTTTCTTTCTTTCTTTTTCTTTCTTTCTTTCTTTCTTTCTTTCTTTCTTTCTTTCTTTCTTTCTTTCTTCCTTTCTTCTTTTAAACTATGAAAAGAATTCAGGTCCTAATGTAGGCCAACACACTCTCTGCCACTGAGATATATTCATTATTTTATTAACATTTATTATCCTATTTATAAATACCATAAAAGTGTTGAATGGTATTTTTCTAAAATCAGAGTATTTCCGGTCTCCTACATATGCTTTTGTCAAAGCGATCATTTATTCTGATTCCATAAAAGCAAGCCTGCAGGCCATCCCAGCTCTTACTGTATAATTCCCAGTTCTTGTTTTGACATGTTCTCTATCTTTTGAGCATGTCACAAAACAATACTTTTGAATTGGACATAGATACTTTTTCCCACCAGGTACTTTTTCTTCTTCAATTCTGTCCTCTATTGACCACGTGCTGAGTGATTTATGGCACAAGTGAGGATATCTAGTGACATTCTTGACTGTTCTAGGAGAATATGAAAAAGTCAGTTGAAAACCTGAATTTCTATATGTCCTTGATACTGACATATCTTTCACATCAGAGGAATCATACTTAAGAAACTTCATCATCACTAAAAAGAAGCACCAACCTTTAGTGGACTTCACTTCAAATCATTCAGGCAAAATTGTTCTCATTATAACTCCAGAAAAATAACTACCGACTCAGGATAGAACGCATAGCAGAAAGACACTCAAGATGAGGGTAGGGGTAAAGAAAATATCACCTAAAATGTGATTAGTATTTAACTAATTAAAATTAGTTAAAATTAAAAGTGACTCAAGAGAGGAAAAGAGGAAGTGGCTGGTCTTATCCAGAGAACTCTGGCCAACTCAGTAATAAATGAACCAGCTGGTGAATGAGAGGCCAAGATGTGTCAAGTTCTAGTTATCTACACTAGCATATACTATTGAGAATATTATTTAATGTCCTCCACAGCTCTAAACATACATCAGATATAAGTGGGGAAGAGGCAGTGCATTAGTTATTACCCGGGAATAAAACCATCAAAATGAGAAACAAAATTAAAATTAAATTTGAAAGAAGATAACTGTCTCTGCTGTCTCAGTATTTTCCTGTTTTCTAAATGCAGCTTTTATTTTGTGAGTGGAATGTATTCATGCTCTATGGTCTAAAAACATTTATTTGGTATAAATTCATTTTCTTTCCAATGCTGCTATACTAAGTGTTTAGTCTATATTTATCAACTACCTAAATATCCACTAGCATGGTTTTATAGATGTGCCAATGTCTGCAGTGGAGGTTAAAAAAAAAAAAAAAAAGCCTTACTCTGAGTTTCCACTTTATTTGGTTCCCAAAGTTCTGTAAATTTTTATTCATATGTATCTGACTATTCATTGGCTACTAATCATTGAAGGAAGGATCTCCTTGGTGACTTGTTCTTGTGTCTCTGAGGTTAGCCTCAGTGCCTGACACCTGTGCAATGAAAGTGTGCCGGGAGCATCCCTTTCATTTCTTTCTTACGCTTTTTTGGCTGCATGAAACACAGCTTTTCTCTTGTATTGGTGGTACAAATAGGTCAACCTGGGCCCTTCCGAAAAAAGAAATGGAAAGAAAACAAACACTGAATACTGACTACCAGTTTTAAAAGCCTAGAAGTTACAATACAAACTGTGTTTGGTGGGTTGAGTAGGTAAATCTTCACATTCCTGAAGCCCTAGGAAATTCTCTATGATATTCTGTGATTTAACAGAAATATAAGAAGAATGTGTTTTTCTCAAGTATGTATGTCTTCCCTCTGTGGACTGTGTATAGCCTAAAATTTTAGCTTACATAGTTCCTCAGACCAGATAAATGTAATGTATATATTTGTGATGTGACTAAAATCAGAACCCCATGTCTCTTCCCTTTATAGGGGCCTATATGACAGACCTCAAATTAAACTTGTAGTATGTCTTGTCCCTCCTACTGTGTACACTGTAATAATGGACACGGATGTTATACCCTCTGGCAGATGACAGTTTACTGATGTTCTGGTGAGTGATTCTAAGGAGATGAAATATAATTAGTCAATTATTTAAACCACTTGAACAACATTATATTCTTAGCCACATTTTGCCAGACATCCTAATGTTTCTCCAATTTTTGAATGGAAATGGAAATCTCCAAAAGGTTTGGATTCCTCATTGTGTTAAGCTCAGAATTTGAAGATGCTAGCCTTGTCATATTTTACATGATTCGACACAAAGCCCTGATTTCATTTGCACAGAGCTGGTTCTTTCTTCCATAATCACTTATGATCTGAAACAATTAACATCTGTTTAACCAGATAATAACAACAGACAATCAACTTAGAAAGTGTCTTGTTCTCCAGCCTATACCCATTGTGTGATTCTCTGAGATTTTATCGTAAGGAGTACATTATCTTTTGACATGTGTAACAAGCAGTAAAGGCCAGCTAGTGTCAGTCCTCCACTGCACCATGGCTAGCTGTTAGAAGAGCATGTTCGCTCGTATTCAATCTTACCGGGGAGAAGGTTACCTTTAGTTCTGTTTCACAGAGCAGGACAATGAATCTGAGATAACATTATTCACAGAAAATCACCATGAGTTTCAAGAGCAAGGCTGGGTCTGATATACTCCCTTAAATGATCTTGCTAAGGACACTGTCCATTCTGCCAGTAAGTACGTGCTATTACCTTTTTCCATAGTAATGGAATTATGGCCATATAATCTTTGAGATGCCTCTAATTTTTCTGTGTAAGTTTTTTTTAAACACTTATTTTTACTTTGAATCTCCCCAAGAGAAACATTGGCATTTGTGAACAATTATTTTGTTAATCATTCTCTCATGCTATTATTTTGAAATTTTGTTTTTATTTTTGAAAGATAAATTCAAAAAGTTTATTGCACCAAGTGTCACCGAAAACGGGATTAAAATAATACATGAATGTATTTGAGAGTTGTTTTATATTCTTTACTTATATCCAACTAACAAAAAGCCTGAAATGTTCCAGGCCAGTGTAAAAATTCAAAGACCTGATTTTAAGAGACCAGATGACAGGTTAGTATCATTTAACAAATGGGGATTTTCCTCCCTCCAAAAAACCTAATTCTGGAAAACACGGTACGTTAAAAATTGTGCTGTGTAAACGGTATCACCATGAAGTGTTGCAGATGTGTGACTTTCTGTATAACAGCACACTTCTGGAAAATGGGATGAAGCTGTACAAAAGCTATGTTACACTGATAAAATAAGTTGCCTTGGGATTATGCACAAACACAGAAGCTACATTTTAAATGTTCATTGTCATGTTTTTAGAACATACACAATTACCTGTACATTCATATAGCTTATCAGCTTGTTACAAAACTGAACAATACTTCAAAGTATAACTATCTTAAATTATCATTTATGCCCAAAAAATTTTGCTAAAATTCTAGTGCATACAAAAATTCATTCTTATATCTTCAGGAGTTAAAATAATGTAGCACATCATGTGATCATCTGCCCTCAGTGGGTAGTGGCTCCTTGAGAATTCTGTGGCAAATAATTACAAGACAATGTCATGATTAATTAATGATGCCTGAGGTGGAAAAAGGAATAAATAAATAAATGTGTGTGTGTGTGTGTGTGTGTGTGTGTGTGTGTGTGTGTGTGTGAACATATTTGATATATACTATAGCGGATGATAGATGACTCTGGATTTGTTTCAGGATTTCATTGTTTGTCCAGAGTGAAAATGTATGTATGCCTTAATATATATTTAAAATACACTCATTCCCTAGACAGAATAATAAAAGTCACCATAAGGTTGCTTGGAGTTGAACTCAGGACCTTTGGAAAAGCTGCTATTGTGCTTAACCTCTGAACTAGCTACCTCTCCAATTCCACCATTTATTTATTTAGTTTTTAAAGACAGGATTTCTCTGTGTAATCTTGGCTGTCCTTGACTTGCTTTGTAGACCAGGCTGGCCTCAAACTCACAAAGATCTGCCTGCCTCTTTTTTTTTTTTCTCTCTTTGTCTTTTTTTTGGGGGGGGTGATTTTGGGGTTTTCTTTTTGTTTCTTTTTTTTTTTTATGTGTGAGACAGAACATGAAATTGGGTGGGTAGGGGACTGGAAAGGAATAGGGAGAAGAAAATGGTCAAAATATATTGTACAAAAAATTTTAATAAGTGTGAAAATTCCAGTTTTAAATTTAGGCAAATAAACCAATTCAGCAAATAAAGATATATGCAGGTTTGTGTTTTCTTATAACTAGCAACCATGTGTTTGGAAGAGTACTGTTCTTGTTCAGGTAAGATACATGTTAAATTATGAGAAAAATCTTTCTGCCCAGATCATACTTTCCAGATCCTCTGTCCTTCCCTTTTTGTAGCAACTGCCACACTTACTGAGCTGGAAACTGGTCTCAAAGATCTCAAAGGAAAGAAGAAAAGACTCTGCAAAGAAGATATATATTGTGCTCATTCACGATCTCACTTGATAATATTCTTTTAAAAGGCTATTTATGCCTGTGTATCAGAAACAGAGTCTAAGGTCAAGGGCTATAAAGATGTGTCTAGCTTTTCCTAGGAAAGGCAAGAGCTAAGCCTATTATGTGAAATTGCCAAAACCTAAATTACTTCTACCATGACATATTACATTTTCTTGTAAACATTACATTTCCTTTCAAAAGTTCCTTATACTTACTTTTTGAGGCTAACATTTCAATGACTCACTGTTTGCCTTCATGCTTCTTTCTAGTGAACAGACAATTTAAGCATGAAATGAATTTTCTCTTACTGATTGGCACTTGCTCCCATAGAAACAATGGTAACATTCTTGATGAGGGGAATCCAGGCTCTGGGTCACCCTTCATCTTTACTTCATTATAAAGTAAATATTCTGGGTCTAGAGTGTGGACTCTTACCACTGAAGACACTACATTTTATCTGTGGCCTGCTGGCTTTTAAGCGCATGGCTGAATAAGACCGAGGCAAAAATCCTTGGGAAACTGCAATAATGTCATTTCTTTATAATCTATGAATAATGGAAAAAGCCACACATTTTTAATATAATTCTGTCCATTACTTGTAAGTCGTACAAAGTGCTATAAATTCTTCCAGGATAAGCACAGCTCTTCTGTCAATTTTTCAAGGGCATGTTAATGGTGTATGCATTATTGCTGATAGATATTCTTGCTGTGCATTGTACATGAAGTGTTTAGTATTGTGTGGGGATTAACCCTAATATGTAGCAGTGTAGTGTTTTAAAGACACAACACTGCCTTGCCAAGGGAAATAATGTGGTTCTGAACCTTAGGATACAGTAAGTTAATGCATATCTTTGGAAATTCTTTCTGAGTAGTTGATTTAAGAGTCTTAAGATACACTTATGCCTATAAGTAGTATCAGATATATTACATTGTATTGCATTGTATTATATTGTATTGTATTGTATTGTATTGTACTGTATCTACAATCTAACAGAATGTTCAACTTCTGTGAAGAACATTACATTGGAAAAGGCCATCTGGGTCTGTACAATACAATGTGAAGCTAAGAATAAGAAAGCAGGCTACATATTTTCATTGTATACACAGATCAATAATGCGGTATTCAGATTTTCTCTTTCTTCTGTATCTAGTTATTTACATTTTCGAGATTATGTTCTCAAGAAAACCAAAATTGCATGTATGTTTGTATTCTTGTACAAGTTAAATCACTGTCACTCCATCATGTTACATCTATGTCATATCTAAGGTATTAAACAAGATACAGGTATAACTATATATACCTTGATGGTAAACTCAAGGATAATTTTTTTATTTTTCATTCCCATGGTCCAGAGGTTAGTTTTTTTCTGTCAGTGAGTCTTGGTGTAGTTGGAGTGGGAAGCCTGTCTTCAGTGTCACACCTTAGAATGCTGCTCACAAAGTCGTCATTGCTTTGTCCAGCCGTGGCTGCTGGTGTAAAAGTCTTTCTCATCTCCAAATGATAAATCCTCCCTCAGAACAAATATAATGCCTAACTGCTTCATTTTTGCTGCAGAAGTACACATTAAATCATGATAGCACAACTGGAATTGGTTATAGTAACGTATGTTTTCTTCTTTCTTAAAGCCCTGGATTACTGGGGAGGAATTCTACCATAAGTGTTCCATAGACTTGGTAGAAATGAATATAAACATATATTTTTACAAAAATCTTTAGAATCTGACAGTAAATAAATAATTTGACTAGGCCGAATATTTGAGTAGCTAAGAAAGACTTTAAAATGGTTTTAAATAAATTTATGAATATCAAAATTAAGATTTTTTAATTCACTGAATTCAATAACAGAATTAATTGATAAATAAATAATATCATTTGCTGAACACTAAACATGCTATCGTGCTCTCCTATATAGGTGGGATTTAAAGCGTAATAAATGCTGATTTTCAGTATTCATTGTGATATACATCATGTCAATTCTGTAGCTATGTAACTGATGCCAAGAAAACATAAAGGCTTCTTCCAAGGAATTGCGTATTACATGACAAGTCCTGGATCAGAATCCAGCTTTTTCAGTTTGAGGGATTTGTTTACACTGCAACAGACTTGCAGCATTTTATTTCCTCATCCCTAAATTTTAACTTCATAAAGATAGTCCAGAATGACCAACTGAAGAGGTTAGATTTCACTGCAGTTGCCTTAACCTTCCCATAAATCCTTCTCTTTGAATTGATATCATGTTCAGTATTCTCACTATATCTTATAGGAATATGGCCTGCTATGTGAGCACAGATGGAAATTTTCCAAAACATAATTTTAGTTGACTTTTCCATAGCCAGGACTCCAATTAGATTTCTCTGTGATAAAAAATTTGGGGGCAGGACGGGAACAGAAGCAGCTGTACTCTTAAATTAACATTTTGGTGCACAATTCCCAAGGAATGCATTTTCAGTTTAATTAGCCTACCACTTACCTACATGTTCATTTTACATCTCTCCCTTATTATAGAGTCATTTTATATCTTTCATGGTATAGGTTATTAATAGTTACTATAGATTTATCTTTCGGATAAGCAGTGGTTATTCCTAAACCAGCTGTTTACCCAAATCACCACACAGAGACTAGGAATTATTTAATTAACCTAGAGTACAATGCTGGGCCACAGTTGCTCCATCCTAAAACTCCACACTCCCATAGTTTCCTCCCATTCAGATTTCCCACATTATACTTGCTTTTAGTCAAATCTTAGGTCCCATTCATCTCTCCTCCTGGTTCCAAGTCCTCTCCTGATGAACTCTGCTCCCCGACTCCCCCCACTCACTTCTCTCTCCTCCCCTCCAGACCAGGATGTCCCACCCTATCCTCTCCATTACTCAGCACAGGCTGGTTGTTTTATTAGCAATGCAGAGAACAAATAGTGACATGTTTACACAAACTTGAGACAGGTGGTGCTTAGAATAAACATCACAATGCAATGTCCTATTGAAACCAGAGAGTGGAAGAGGGAAATCAGCATTTGAATAAACAGGGTAAATTGTATACATTCCATCAGAACATTATACCAACACTTTCCCTTAATGTGTTAGTCATTGCTGATTGATGGAATAGAAGTCATAGTTATTATGATGTCAGAGACAAATTTATTACCACTTCATAAGCTTTTGGTATCCCTTGAATCCCAGAGTTAGAGGCACAGCTGAGGACATTGTTCAGCCAACATATTTGACAGGTGAGGGAACTGCAGCAGACTCCCATCCATGCTCATTGGACTGCTGTAACAAAATTGTATGAGGTGGGATGTTCAGCCAATAGAAGTTCATCTTCGTTTTGGGGCCTGAGAAACTCTAGGACCAAGCTACCTTTTGATAGTGATTCTTTCTCCCTTTCGTTACACACCGTGCCAGATAGTTTTATGTCAACTTGAAACAAACTAAAATCATCTGAGAAGAAAATACATCCACAAGAGCCATAATATTGGCTGTAGATAGGCCTATAAAGCATTTTTATTAATTAATAACTGATGGCAGAGGTTCCAGGGCATTCTGGATGGGGGTCATCCTTGTCCTGGTAGTCCTGGGTTCTATAAGAAAGTAGGCTGAGCAAGTCGTGGGGAATAAGTCAGTAAGTAGCATTTTCCATGGCTTCTGCAACAGCTCCGGCCTGCAGGTTCCTGATCCATTTGAGTTCCTGGCCTAATTCCCTTCAGTGAAGGACTGTGATGATGATGAGGAAGTATAAGCCAAATAAACTCTTTCTTTTCCAACGTGCTTTGGTCATGGTGTTTCATTGCAGCAATAGAAGCCCCAACTAAGGCATTCGCCTTTACATTTTGTCCTCAGGTAGTAAAATGCAAGCCGAAAAGGAAGGACAACTCTCTTTGTTATCAGGGTATTCATCAAATTCATGAGGTCCCCACACTCATGGCCTATTTCCTAAGTGTATACCCCTCCCTTAACTTAATATCATCACTTGTTAGGATTTTGACATGAAATTGGAAGTTCCACAAACATTCAAGCTATGACAACATTCACCAGAAACATCTTTGAGTTTTCTATGTAGCACTCATAACCTGACCTTGCCTACTTTCCTGGTTAGGCTAATATTTCTTAGTCATTGTCAGATATGCAGCCAGACCTTTAAACTGTGACTCAAACTAACCTCTGAAGTTACATTTATTAGGTACTTTGTTACCACCACTAAACATGTAACTAAGATAGTCACACTTTGAAGCTCAAGGGGGTATGAGTTTTACGTAATCCACCACTTAAAGGACTCTAAATAATTTCTCTTACCACTTACTGTTTTCCCATGGAGCACACGCTCTTCTTTTATAATTTTAAAGTGTGATTTAGTAACTAAAACTCACCAAACTCTCCATTTGCTTTAGAGATTTAAAGATGGAGACTGCTGTCCGCAATATCCTACTTTTTAAATACTAGAATCAGTTCCTCATGCCTTCATCCTGATTTAGTTCTGTTATTTTCCTATAATGGGGAAATTTTATGAGCGGGAGTGAGCTATGACTGAGTCATACTCTGTAAATTGCAAATAGCTGTATGAACTTCCTATTGCTTCTGATTTTCAAGTCTTATAATTATCTCAAGATAGGTAAAACTATTTTTAGGATAAATTATTTTTCTTACAAAACACATTTTATATCTCCAGACAGTTTGCTAAAGTGTGAGGTTTGGCCCCATGCCTCAGCCATGCCTCTTCTACCCCCCCCTTTTTTTTTACCTACCTTCAATTTCCTCACCTCATTTCTTCTCCCCTACTTCTTTGTTATCTTACTTATTTTTCTCATATCCTATCCATTACCATATTTTTCCATTCTTTTTTCTCTCAGAGAGGAGTAGAAAAATGGAGTCAGACTTCCAGATGTTCCCACTATCTGGAAAAAAAAAAGCTTTTGCAAAGCAGAAAAACAAACAAAACAAGCAAAAATAAAAAATAAAAACAAAAAGAAACAAATATCAAATAAGGTAGCTCAAGTCAGAAGATACGTGAACCTCTACAATTGACTGTAACCCCTTCAACTCCCACACAAGTCATCTAAAAAAATGCTAACCCCAGAATGATGATTTTATGAGTGGAATCTTTAGGGAATTGGTTGGGTAATGAAGATAGAGTTCTCATGCAAAAACAATAGTACCTTTGTACAAAAGGAAGAGAATTACATGGTCATTGTTAAGCATGTGAGGACTTACTGGGAATTGGCAGTCTCCAGCAGCTTGGAAGAGGAGCCTTAACAGAAGCTTTAACAGAAACCAGTCAAGCTTGCAGCTTAATCTTGAGCTTTTGCTATCCCAAACTGTGAAAAAAATAATAATAATTGTGTTGTGTAGAAGGAAGTACTTTGGTCTAAAATTTTCTTTTTTATTGTTCTACTCTATTCCCATTGTGAACAATACTAAATTACATAAAAGCATTTTTTTTCAAGTACACAGGGCACTTACTTTGAGTATATTCTCTTTCATGTACCATTAGCATACCACTTCTGTCCCATCCCCTGTCCTATTGCTTGCTTTTGTTTTCCATACAGCATAATATTTTGTTAAATCTAACTGGATAGCTAGAGGGATCTCTACTTCATTGGGTTGTTGTGATGAGATTTATTACCCCTTTTCTGTTCATTGTGAATTTTATCTTACATTAGCTTCATCCGTGTCATCAAAGTTTTTTTTTTTTTTTTTTGTTATACTAGTTGACAGAAGAGGCAAGTAGATTTTGGAGAGTCACTTTTTCCAGAATTGCATAGTTAATAAGCGGTTGGGTTGAGTTTCTATCCAACTCCCTCAAAACCTCAGTCCCAGCCTCTGTGTGACATTGAGTTATCTCATTTATAAGCTTCAGAAAATAGCTTTAGCAGCATTGGTTTTAGTCTTTCAGGATTATTGTGTTGGTCTAGAGCTAAGAACAGCTATTGCTGGCTAGAGATACCCATTGCTCCTTGCTGTGCTATACTCCTCTACCCTGAAATTTCCTTCAGTGTGACATAAGAATGGTAGATAATAGTAATTGGATAATCAAATGGCAGTCTGCCAAGAATTCTCTGAGGATAGTTTTCTCCTCAGTGAGAGACTGGGAGAAGATTCTATTATTTCTCAGCTTACATGGTTATTGCGGATAAATTTGATATCACTCAATTTTGCCAGATTACACGTTTAAGTGAAATAAATGCTTGCATTTTCATGAAGATAATGGTTTGAAAGTATTCCATTCATTGGTTTCAAAGATCCTGTGAAGTACACATAATAAGGTCTAATTTTCAGATGAGCAAACAGTAATTCCTAGAGATATTTGCATCCAAATATTCCTTCTTAATATTCCGATGGGAGACTACCTCCTGTTTTAGGAACCTCATTTTGATGGTTAATCTCAGCATTCAACTTTACATGAATCTGGACTCACTTGGGGACTGTCCTTTGGGCATGTCTGTAAGGAGATTACCTTAATTAGGTTATCTGAAATGTGAAGATCTTCCCAATGTGTGAAGCAACATTACCTGGGTTTGTGTACTATAATGTATGGAAAGGAGAAAGTGATCTGAGTAGTAGTAGTCATTTTCTTCTTGACTTCTTTTGTTTTACTTTATTATTATTATTATTATTATTTTACAATTTATTCACTTTGTATCCCAGTTGTAGCCCCTTCTTCATCTCCTCCCAGTCCTACCCTTCCTTCCTCTTCCTTTTTGGATGTAGTGTACCTAGCTGATTCAGCCTATGATGCCTAGTCCTGCCCACCATGATAAATTGTATCTTGAATTGTGAGCAAAATAAACTATTTCTTCCTAAAATTGGTTTTTAGTGGCATTATAACACCACAAGAAAAAAATTCAAAGCACTCTTTCACCATTGATCATCTACAGAAAGGTCTATATTCAAACAGATGTGAACTCATTAGAATATTTGCCATTATCTTATAGTTATCAGGGTTTCTGGTTATATTGCTTATAGATGAGTGAGAACAAGAGAGATGGATACGAAGAAGGGGATAAGCAAAACCAGAGAGGATTCTGTGGGCTTGAAAACATAAATCTCCAAAATAAGCCCTGTACTTAATAACAATAACTAAATAACCAACCTCTATAGGGGAAGGATAGAGTTCAGTACTTAGCAAACAGTGGTTAAGAAAGCATCATTTCTTCCTCAGAGAGAGGGAAATAAATAATTAATTGTAATATTTAATGTTACTGCATGAGAAAACTGTAAATGTATGGATGAGTAGACATTCAGACCTGAATATCCAACCAAAGGTGAGAAGGAATTACCTTTCTTTTAACACATGAAATAATGAGCTTTAGGTAGAGTTTCAAAGACTTTGCACCTTCTAAAGCAGCAGATACCCAGCTTTTATGTAACTAAACCATGGCTTGCTCAGATGTTAAATCTGGAGATGAGGTATTTTCCTTTTCTAAAGTTAGACTCACTTTAATGCTTTATAATCCACAGGTCAATCCATGAGTGTAATATTATATTTATCAATGGTATCAATAAAAAGATCTATTACAATGGTTCTAGTCATTCTACAGACTCTATTCTACATCTGTTTGAATAAATGCAGGAATAATCAGTGGACAAAACCTGGTGTCATTTTTAAATGTTTTTTGTTTGTTTGTTTTCATTTTACTGTTGATTAAGCATTATTTCATACAACTCCCTATCTCTCAACTGAGTAAAACTTTTAGAATTTGGCTGTGTCTGGTGATATTCTGAGGGTGAGAGGGTGTCATTATGTTTAGTGCAAAGAAAGCAGAAGCCAGTGCTGCTGAAAGTCGTGATTCAGAGGAACTGTTCTACAGCAAGGAATTACAGCAACATGCATATGGTTAATAAAAACCATTTTAAAAGGTCTGTTTTATTAATGCATAGTTTATGATATATATCAGGAGAATGAAAGGACTCTTCTTTAGGTTGTTTTATCTATTTTCTCTTAAAACTTAATATACATCAGTGCTTCGAATGGTGCCTACCTATCCATCTTTTATATATATTTGAAGAAGATAATGAAACATTCCATAAATCATTATTTATAACTATTATTTACTATTCTTGGTACAATAAATGACATATACATGCTAGACAACCACACACACACACACACACACACACACACACACACACACACATACATTTCTTATCTTAAAAGTAATTCCTCAGCCGAAGGTTTGGTTATGAGTCTTAGTATCTGCTTTGCTACAGTGCGAGGTAGAATCTCTCAGTGCAGGGAAACATGAAAGAAGGGGAAGTTTGTATAATGTGGAAAGGATAGGAGCTCCACAAGGACCAAATATATCTGGGCACAGGGGTCTTTTCTGAGACTGACACTCAACCAAGGACCATGTATGGATATAACCTAGAACCTCTGCTCAGATATAGCCCATGGGAGCTCAGTAAACAACTGGTTTCCCATAGTAAAGGGAATAGGGACTATTTCTGACAGGAACTCAATGGCAGGCTCTTTGACCTCCCCACCCCCCAAGGGAAGAAGTCCTGCTAGGCCACAGGGGAGGACTTTGCAGCCAGTCCTGAAGATACCTGATAAAACAGGGCCAGATGAAAGGGGAAGAGGCCCTCACCAATCCGTGGACTTGGAAAAGGGCAGGGAGGAGCTGAGGGAGGGAGGGTGGGATTGGGAAGAAATGAGGGAGCAGAATACAGCTGGGATACAGAGTTAATAAAATGTAACTAATAATAAAAAAATAAAAATAAAAAAAACGAAACAAAAAAAATGTAATCCCTCAAAGTAGAAATGATCATTGCCACAGCTTATATTTTGCTTCATCGTCCTAAAACTAATTAACTCATACTTGGAATCTTGCCCCAAACCTCAAGAACTGACAAAGGAGGCCCTACTGACTTCCTGGAAGCTGATTTTCTGTTTATTAGCTGTAAAAAAAAATATAGTTGCTATACTTACAGAATATAATTTGTATAGCACTGATAACATTTTTTAGTAAAACATGAACTTACTAGCATATAAATATTATACCTTTAAATTTTTACATAAAATTGGATTTTCACTTTTTGTGCTCAGATTTAAAGGATATTGTTGAGGTAAGTTTTGCACCAGACTTTTCCAAGTGTAATACTAACAACAACAACAACAACAACAAAAAAAGGCTCACATTTCTATTTGAATGCATTTTTCATTTGCCAAGTTCTTGTTTGTTTAACACTAATCCCTTTCTTCTTGTAAAACTCTAATGCAAAACATAAATGTTCTAGGGCATTTTAATCCTAGCCTCCTACAAGGATTTCTTTAGTGAGTTGAGTAAATGCTTTTTCTCTTTGTATGTTTCCACACTTGCTCTCACGGAGGATTTATTTCCATAAAACTCGGATGTTTTGTCCTACATGAGAAGCAACTGTTCCTTCAATAAAGAAGTGATTCACTAAAAGGATGTTGGAACTAAGGGTGGTTTCTGAATGAAACAAATACCAGCTCTGCATCAAGAATTCAGCTGTGTATTTTATGGGCATGTATAACTGTTATCATTGCTTTAAATAGGGAATGTGAAATATTTTGCTAAGCATTAAAGATGAAGCAATCTGAACGGGCAACAAGCGTGCAAAGTATATTCAACTTATTTAGAAATAAGACACATTCATTTTAGTGTGACTGTGAGATGACATGCTTTCTTATTCCCCTTATTTGAAAAAATTAAAATACCCAAGTCTTCACTGGATTCTAGAACAACAAAATTGGCAGGAATAGTCACAGATAAGCTGATATTACCACCATAGAAAATAATGCTGCATTGTTAAGAAAAAGCAAACTCATGGTTTCTAAGGATGGTTTTGATGAATGTTTTAGCAATCAAAATTGTGGTGAACCCACTATGAGTACCTGATAGTCAGCAGTCCAAACTGGGAAAAGGACAGGGTATATATCCTTTACACTCAGAAACAACATCTGCAAGAATTTACCTTTTAAACACTCACAGTGGACTAGGGAGAAAAAGTCAAAACAGCAACATGCTTGCTAAGCAAGAATGAAATCACTAAGTTGCATTCCCAGAACATATGCAAAACAGGTCTAAATATAATGATACATGCTTATAACCCCAGTACTAGGGAGGCAGTGACATGCAGATCCCTGGCACTCACTGACCGGTCAGCCCAGCCTACCCGGCAACATACAGGCCGATGAGAGACTTCATCTCACCATTAAGATAGCAGATCTGAAAAATTACATTGGAAATTGGTTTCTGGTCACTCACACACACGCATGTACACACACTGCACATATATACTGAGGGATACATGCCTACAGACATGCATGACTATACACATAAGTGCTGGGGCCTGCCTGCACAGTCGAACAGTTCTTGAGTGGGGAGTGAGGATTGAAAGAAAAACAAAACAAACAAAGAACAACACACTACACATGGGATCTGCTTGAGAGGGCTGCCAGTAGAAACTGTTGTACCAGTATATTTCACAGTCCCTTTTTATAGTCAGAGCAAAGTGCCATGATACAATGAAGGGGTTCATGGAGAGGTCAAACTTGTTTACCTTGATCACCTGTCTGTGTGATCCTCACACAAACAAAACTGAACTTGGCAAAACATCCTGACTATCTCTGTCTCCAGGTGAAGCCCAGGGTGAAAACGTGTTTTTCGCTGAGAACTCAATAACAAAACAGCCTGACAAACAAGCAGCTCTTCACATATAAGCATGACTACACACATATATGCACATACAAAAGAAAATTTACATGTGTGTCACCTAAACCAAGAGACTTAGACAAGAATATTAATAGGGGCATTGCTTGTGTTAGTACCTCAAAATATTGAGGAAGGAACTCTGAAAGGATTAGTAATGATAGTAATGATAGATTGACTCATGACAGTACAACAAAATGTTATAGAATATGGAAAAATCACTGAAGTTCAGGTAAAATCATCTACAGGAATGAATCTGATGCATAAAATTGGGTACAAAAAATTTTCAGAAAAAAAGTCTTTTGTATGATTACATGTATGGCTACCTGAAATATGAATCAATAAATATCTTGTGAAAGGGTACATAGATATAGAGAAAACTTAATAGTACAGTCAGGAACAATCTACTGTAACAATTTGGGAACTTGATGGAGATTGGAAGAGAGGGGCTGAACCTAACAAATACTCAGTCTCCAACAATCACAGCCATAGTTTATCTAGGTACACATGAAATTATCTTCCTTTCAAATTGATTACATGTTTTTGTTTTGTTAGTAACTTTTAAATAAAAGTTACTTTTGATGAACACCATCTTAGAAGGTTAAATAATCTATGACAGCCGATTTAGGAAGGGTCCCATCCATGACTGGAGATTGCAGGCCAAGGTTTCTCAGTTTCATTGTTCTGTTCAAAAGAAAATCTTCTGTGCACAGCGTTCAAGAAGAAATGACCACTTCCAATGATCAAGAACCAAGGGTCTCCTTTCTTTAACTCATTTGCTGGAAACCATGTTTGAACTTAGAATTTTAACTATAGAAATTAAATTATCATAAATGCTAGTCATTACATTTTCCTTCTTGTAGCGAATTGTGATATCTCACCTACAGAGATGATCCATTGTCAGCTCCCATTACACACACACACACACACACACACACACACACACACACACACATGCTATCATCTATCTATCTCCTAACATTGTAAACGATACAAAATTTTCTTCTGAGTAGTAAATTATGCATGTATCTAAGAGAGCAAATACTTTAGGAATATGATATCACATTTTCTTTGAAGGCATAAATTATTTCCTGTAATGCAGAATTCCTTATGCTTCTTATTTCTCTGCCACTCTTAATCTCTGTCTCTGTCAGTCTGTCTGTTTCTCTCTCTATCTCTCTCTCTTTCAACTTCTATTCCTTCAAATTTAGCATGGTTATAAAATTCTTACTTTGGGATAAAGCAGGTGTGCAGATTGTCCTGGAAAGATTCACATATGTTAGCTGCCGGTTTACCTTTGGAGATAATGCCAAGTTGATACAAAAAAATTTCCAAAATGAATCACCATTTGGAAAACATGTTGAGCTATAAAAGGAACTACATAAATACATGATTATCTTTCTATGTATAGAGTGAGGTAGGAGGAAAGAAGCAGACGATAGATTACACTGAGTTATTTAGAGGAAACACTTGGATATATTTCACTACAGCTTCTTATAAAGTAATTGAAACCAATTTAATGAAGAGAATTATATATAACTGAGGATTCTGATATTCTTATTGTTTTAAATGTATTTTTATTTAAAGATGAAGACTGGGAACTCTATTAACATATATAATGGGAAAATGGTAGTGTCATTAGAAAAATGGAGGAAAATGGCCGTTACTAGTTTAAGCAGGATAAAGCAAACACACATATCTTTCAAATACATTATGAAACTCATATCATAAAGAATACAGCACTCTGTGAGGAGTTAAAGTGTACTCAGCCTAATTTTCATCTATTTCTGTGTCTTTCAATGCATTCACCCTATGCTTACAACCCCCATGAAGTTTTAGGCATTGAGAACCCAATGGCAGGACATTTCCATAAGGAATTAACTACCTTGGTATAGAATGACTATGGGATAGCTCCTTCTACAATAATGGTTTAATTTGTTTTACTAATATTGTATATAGGTTTGTTGTACTAATTATTGATATTTAATGTTGCTTCATATGATTGTTAAATGCTGTGGTTATTATTTAACCCACTATTATATTAATAAAGGACACAGATACCTGTTAGATTATTAATAACCTTTAACCCTGGGGCTGGACAGACAATAACACCCTAAGCTAACTTTTTATCTTCCAGCCACACATCCCATGCCACTTGCCCCAATCATTCATTCCTATCTGGGCTACTTCCCACCCAAAATTCCCATAAATACCTGTACATGTTTTCCATCTTGGCTGCTTCTCTTTTTCATTCCAGTCATGAGAGGCATGTGCTTCTTCTTTATGTTAACCCATGGCAACATCTCCTTTGTCCTTCCTCCTTCACCTCTCCCTCCTCTGATTCTTTTTGTATTTGATTTGATTTTCTTTTTCTTTATTAATTACACTTTACCCACTTTGTATCCCCCGCCCCGTGGTTCCCTCTCTCCTCCCGTCCCAATCCCTCCCTTCCTCCACCCTCTGCATGCATGCCCCTTCCCAGGTCCACTGATAGGGGAGGACTTCTTTTCCTTCTTTCTGATCCTAGGCAATTAGGTCTCTTCAGGAGTGGCTGCCTTGTCCTCTTCTGTGGCCTGGTAATGCTGCTTCCACCTCAGGAGGAGGTAATTAAAGAGCAGGCCAATCAGTTCATGTCAGAGACAGTCCCTGTCCCTATCACAATGGAACCCACTTGGATACTGAATTGCCATGGGCTACATCTGTCCACCTCCTCTGATTCTTTTGCCACTCTTCAAAGCCTGCAAACCTTGGCTCCACCTAATTTTCTTCTGACCATCCCAGGTGTAATCATTTTTGTTGGCCAAGCAGGGATAATTTGGGAGGCAAGTTTATACAACATCACTTGGTTCATGTGAGCAATTGCTCATAGACCAGCAAAGCTTTCAGGAGACAAGCAATTAACAATTAAATAATAGCAACAGATGATTCCCCTACATCAGTTAGGGAAATTCTGGGTTTGAAGTCAAGAAGTTCAGGATTTGGATCATAACCCCACCACATAATGAATTCAAATAAGTTCCTATACTTTCCAAGATGCTTTTCATTTATTAATAAACACAGGAACATAATAGAATCATATAGTTCTAAGAATAGTTGTGCAAATAAAATGAGATAAAGCTTGAGACAATATAATATGTCATTATGATGCTGAGTGGAAATAAGCAGAGAAAAACTAAATTGACTTTGCTATGAGATGTTTGTTAGACATAATTTCCAGGAGCATGCTTTATGATTGTGTCTTAAAAGTGAGTAGGTTTCCCCAGGGAAGCAAACCAACATATATAAAGTTAAGGTCAATAGGAGATTCAAAGTTATTTTCAAAGGAATTGAGATATCTAAATTCTGACATGTCAGTTTTTATTGCAGTCTTTACCCTTTATCTTTGAGCATCATTTATAGGAGAGCAAATAAGGGAAGCAATAGAATAAAGTACAAGAGAGTAGAGAGGAATATGGTATGTGGGCAGAAGAAAGAGGAGGCGAGGGAGACAAAAAAGATTATCTGATCCATTTGTTCTCTACTAAAGCTTCTGATAGAAGAAGCAAGGTTGAACTCTGACTTAACACAAATCAATAGCCATTATCGTTTAAAGGTAAATAAAATTTTATTTCTAGCAATGAATACACCCATTTGCTAAATGGAGTAAGACATATTAGGCCTAATTATAAGTTTTAGTAGGTTTATATTCTTTTTAAAATATTTTATGTGCAAGATCTTCAGCACATGTTTTTAAATGTGTGATTAAATGTATGGTGTGTGGTATTAAGTGAACTGCAAACAGAGAGAGGAGAAATGATCTTTAAGCAGTCAGCTCTTCTCTGTGAGATATTGGCCCAAATATATGGAATTTGGCCACACAGAATATATCACTTTATATTAGAACAGTGTTCCTTTGATGGATCATAAAAATATATTTAAAGTGTGGATAAGGGAAAAGAATGGCATTAAACAGTAGTAAGTTCCTTGAGAGCCATGTGTAATCCTGAATATTTACCGGCAAATCTCTACCATAAGGCAATGAAGTCTATAAATATTCACTGAGGACTTAACTGTTCTGTTAAATTAAGATTTTAGAGGGTGAGAATACATTTTGATTTTTATAGTAGCTGGAATTGTAGTAGAGCTTTATGAAGTTATATTTTACCAATTTCAAGGTTTCTTACTTCTGAGAATTTTTAAAGCAGTTCATGTTCACACTGTCCAATATGAAATACAATATGAGTTATCCTTTGCACAGCATCAAACTTAATACTTCTTTGGATTTCTTGAAGAGTTTTATATATATTCACATTTTACAAATTCTTTAGTTTATTATGAGCTCCAGAAACCATGTCTGATAACCAGTGTAATAGGATATAAATGAGTGCAAAAGCCCATTTTACTCTGGGATGATATAAAGCAGAAATGTAAGAAAACAGCCTTTTGGTGTGAATCTGGAAAGTGCTGTAAGAGTTCTGAGTGTAGTATTGTGAAGTCATTGGACAGATGTATTCTCCATAATTTTAAAGCACACACACACACACACACACACACACACACACACACACGATTTAAGTGAAAAGAATAAATTTCAAAAAAGTGAAGTTCTGTTATAGTGTCAAGATCAGGATGGAGCTTCAAACTGCCCAATAACAGTCACCAGTGATTGTCGGAGAAAACATCTTCCTGCTAGAGACACAGAAATGGAATGTTTATTGTACCATGTAATGATTGCTTGTCTATACTGATTATTCTACCTTTTGTTGTGATAAAAAAGCCTCCACAAAAGCCTCTGAAAGAGCAAAGGGTTTCTTTGGACACTTAGATTCAAGGTGCAGTAGTATGTCATGGTAGGGAAATGATGGACACTTGAGCTTTGAGGTAAATGATCATATTACTTTCACAATCAGAGGACCGAGAAAGATGATTCTTTGTTTTCAGCTGTTTCTTTCCACATGCAAAACAAGATATAACTGGATGATACTGTTCAACTTCACAGCCGTTCTCACATCAGTTTACCTAATCGTAAACAGTCCCTTCCAAGCATGTGTAGAACCTAACCTAACCTGGATAATTCCTCAGAGATATGCTGGAATTTTGTCTTCTATGTGATTCTAGAGCCTGTCAAGTTGACAATCATTATTAACCATTACATTAACTCTGATGAAACTACATTTTGAGAACCTCTGTTTTGTCTTCTGTAGATTATGTAATGGTGCATCTTTGTAGAGTGTCAGAAGGTCAGGTCTCAGTAGAGTATATGTACATCCTGAAAAGTCTGCAGTCCATTCTGTGTCCTCTATGACCCTTGCCAAAAGACTGAACTCCTAGATAGACAAGATCAGCTGCTTATTTAGGTAGATTCTGACAAATAAGCACAAATGATGGAAGCAACTAAACTAGGGACATAAAGGAAAATGTCCTTCAATATACTTAATGTTCTTTGTTAATACACATGCTCATAGACTTTCCATCGATGGAATTCCAGGTTATGATGCTGGCAGAACCATAGCTTAGCCAAAATTTCCTAAATGGTTACCTCCTTTTTTAAAAACAAATAATTCTACTAGTTCCCTTATGACACTTAGTACGATGAAGTCTCTTACCTATTAATGTACAAGTGGTCATGTTAAACTCAAATGAATATTTGAGCATGTCATATATACATATATATATATATATATATATATATATATATATATATATATATATATGCGTACAGTGAATGTCACTGAATATCAAGGTGCTATTCTCTAATGTCACTTGTGCATTTTGCTCGGAGTTGATCTTCTCTTTCTCTTAAAGTCTTTTATAGAGGGACACAGTATCAATATTTTCATTTTGGGCTATCAATCTCAAAGCACTATATACTGATGCTGTTTTTCTCCCCCACTAATACACTTAGGATATAATCTTCATTTCCAGCTTCTTTGGAACCCTTTCAATGAGATTTGTGGATCTTCTGCTTTGCAGAGCTGTTGGACAAGCTGTGGGTGATAGGCCTCTTGGATAGCTGCGATGCAACAGTGTATTATGTGTTCATTTTATTGTATTATTAAGTGTTCATTCTGGAACACTTTGAACTCAACAGACAAGATGTTTTCAATTCTAGCCATTTCAGTAAATGTTCAACTTAATCCTTCTTACTAACTATTGTCCATTTTGAACTAACTGATTTAATAATCAGGGTAAGTACATGAAGAGAGATATAATTAAACTTCACATGCCTTATTATGTGAATGGCAGTTACTCATGTCCTATTGACAAATTCTCAGAATAAATATCTACCATTTGAGATAAAAATGTAATGATACATAGTAACTATTAAAAACATAAGTAAGTATTCAATCTGAATAAATTTATAAGGTTATTTGACAACATGTTGTCCCTAAACTTATATTGGAAAGAATTAGATATGGTAAAGGACATCATACTTAGGGATTACTTTAAAGGTTTTTTTTTTTTACTTCAAATTTCTTTCAAAAACCTTAAATGTGTGTGTGTGTGTGTGTGTGTGCAAGCGCCCATGCATATATGTTTATTTGAATAATTTAATGCGCACTCTTAGTCATTTTCACTGCTCAGAAAGAGCCACTTTAACTCTATTTATTCTTGTTTATGCCTGATGTTAATTAATTCTGCATCACTAAACAAATTAAGTATATTAATCTGCCTTATGAATCTTAGGTATGCTTTATTAACTTGTAGTAGAAAGGTGAGGATCCTTAATACTTACATTGCCTTGATTTCATAAGATGAAGGAAAGTCCCATTTGGAGCAAGGTTCAAGGACTATTTTCTTACCCCTCTCCACATTTTCACCTTGCTGTTTGAATTCCCATTTATGTCATTAAATTCTATTGTCTTCCATTTTCTTCTAAGACTATAAGGCCAAAGTTTATGAAGTTTTATCTTCCAACGATTCAATAATCTGATGGTTTTATAGCCACTAGAGGTTGAACATAGTCTTTCAAAACACAAATCCTCTAATTTTCACACTGACCCACAAAAGACTAACCATTGGCTAGATCCCAAAAGTTCCCTCAGTTTTCTTTTACAATGTTTACTTTTGCACCACTCAGCTCTTCAATGTCAAAGGAACTAATGCAGAAACAAATAAGAGAAACAGGCTCTGTACATTGCTTTTTCTTTCTCCTCAATTTACCACCTCCTCAGTTATTTCATGGCTATGACCTTGAGTCTATGGAATTCTCATCTCAAAATGCTTAGTAGCAGTACCCTTCAGGAACTAAACTAAATAATGAGTGTGAAGTGGCTTTGACAAGCATCAAAGCTATCCAGTAAAGTCAAATGATAAGAAGATTATATAGTTATATAGTTATCACTATGATTTCTCTAATTCTGTCTTAAAACTAAAGACCCATGCTCCAGGACATGAATCAATACTCATACTTCTACCTGGACATGGACACAGATTGTGACAGTTCATTTAAGCCAACTCCAGGTCAGTTCCAAATTTTCAGCCTCAGGTCATAAGTGTTTAATCTCTCTCTATTTCATTGAAAACTCTGCAGCAGAACGTGTCTTCATCTTCACATATTATTATGGGGCATAATGGAGGATTTGATAACATCTTCAGTAAGTCAGTATTTGCTGTTGAATACTATCAGATATTTCCCTCAGAACTGGGATGATTTCCTGAGGGAAAATACATGAGGATTTGCCTGGTTTACTTTTAAATGATTCAAAGGTTTGTTCTGAATAAATCTCTCCAGAGAAAACTCTAGCTTCAAATCTTACCACCACGGGTAAGAATTTCTGTTACTCTTCTGTAAAATATCCCCTTTCCAATAATAAATACAATACCACAGAATTTTGAAAGGTGGCTAGGGAATTCTTGTTGCTATTGCCAAGATCCTATCATCTTTGACTCTCTTCCTGGATCGCTGTCAATGCCTTAGTGGCTGGGTCAGTCTCTGCTGCTTACAAGTGGTCTACGTACTTGGTAAAGCCCTTGAGGATTAGCCATGCTTTTCAGTCACTGTCAGCTTCTTTCCATCAATGTATCTGTTGCCTGAGTCTTCTAAAGCAGTAGACACTGACATCGACATCAAAGATGGCTCCACTTTCCCTTCATGCGAGAAATCTCTTAGTATGGCCTCCTCAAGTACTCTACCAAAGCAGGCAGACCCAATTTCCTTGTGTTTTTATGTAGAAGTATATATATTTTTATCCTGTAGTTACAAAAACAAGAATTACTTATACTATGTTCCTGAGTACTATGTAAGCACTATTGTACAATTTATGTAGATTATTTCTAATGCTTATAACAAGTATTCCTCTTATATACAAAGAAATTGAGACTCACCGTGAAAACTACCACATTAGTGAGTTTTAAATTGAACATTTCAGAATAGAAATATCTGGTCTTTCAGACTACATTTCTCCACTGTATTGCATAGGGTACACAAATCTCCCTTGTAGTTCAAGTCGATGAAAGAAAAGTATGAGACGAGAGAATTTCAGTATCCTCTAAGAGTAAAAAATAATGTCAAATTTGGGAAAGCATCTAATTGCAGTTATTAATTTAGAAACATCATGTATATCAAGGATCATTCATAGGGCTGAGAAGGCAAAAATGAATCAGTCGTGGCCTTTTTCCTTAAGTGTGGAGAGAGGAGGGTGAAATGCTCACTCAAGCTTCTGTAATGGCCTAGGCTAGAAATAACTCTTCAACCTCAAACATTTAATAAAAGTACATCACACCAAACATTTCAAGGTGAATGCTAGATGAGACATGGAAGCTTTAATCTGTCACATGAGGGTTCAGACACCTTTTATCTTTTGAAGCTAGAGTCATTTTATTCACCAGGGAGTAAAAAATAGAACAACTAATAAAAGCAGAGAAAGGTTATGTTTTACAAGAGACAGCATCACTTCTGTTCATGTGACGTTACCGTAGACAGAACATAGTTCTATAACCATAAGATGGACCTGCAACAGAGGCTGGGAAATGTAGTCCATTTCTTTAGACCTTGATGAAGGTGATATTGGGTGCTGGTTTATGTGTTACTTATCTTACATCCCTGTCTAGTGTTTATATTAAGTGTTAGAAGATGGATATTATTTGACCAATAAAAGAATATAAAACTATTGATTTATATTTATTTCTAATTCAAATATTTTGAAATAACAATTTCTAGGTAATTTTATAAGTGACAAACGAGAAAATAAGAAACTTATTTTTTCATTCTGCCAAATCACTCTGGACTACCTTCTGACATATCCCAAGCAATCCCCCAGGATATTATAAATGATACCCTATAATTTAATTTAGCTGACACTATTTAAGATGACAATATAAGGTCCTGCAGTTTGAGGGATGTATCCTCTAAGATGTTCCTACCCTTCAGATGACAACTGACATAGTACTGTGTCACATTTACTTTGAATAACTAGCTGGGATATAAACAAGGTATTCATTTTTTTAGATTTGGTAAATTTTCTAGACTGTTAAAATAATTTAAGGGAACAACTGAAGTATGTTTATCCATGTGTTATAAAGAATGCCACAAAATTTACAGAGGAACACCCAGTTGGAAAAGATGAGTAGTAAAAGAAAGGGTATGGGGAGGGTGTTGAGTTTCTGTGCTTTTTCTGAGCATGTATATTCTCAGGAAACTCAACATGATCCATTAATATAGTCCTTAAATGTCTTATGGAGATATTAATGCCAAATAATATGAAAATAATTATCATTTTCTAAGTTAGGTAAACCTCATCCCCAGTGTCCTCCTGAGGACAGTGGTTGAAAGGCCCAGCCCTCTAAGTTTGGGCTTTGGGTGTTCAGCCATCATCCTGAAGCTACCTAGGCAATAACAGCCAACATTCAACTCACAATTACATACAAGACATTTAAATCGCTAGAGATTCCTAAAGTTAAAAACTCTGTGTCAAAAAGGTGATGAAAATCAAACACACATTTAATAAGTTCACATCATAATGCAATGACTGAATGGAAGACTATCACCATGTATGCCTTATATTTGAGATAATATAGAAATAAATGTAGGGGACATCAGAAGTAGTCTCTGTGAAGGAAATAGGAGTGAAGGGTTGATGGTGGGGGTGCAAACTTGTACAACCATTTTGGAAAAAAAAATCTGGCACTT
The DNA here is from genome assembly GCF_907164565.1 of Psammomys obesus. Lineage (NCBI taxonomy): Eukaryota > Metazoa > Chordata > Mammalia > Rodentia > Muridae > Psammomys > Psammomys obesus. The sequence continues at coordinate 29,971,383 of NW_026596046.1, forward strand.
TCTCAGAAAATTGTGAATAACCCTACTCAAGACCCAGCTATATCACTCCTGGTAGTACACCCAAAAAACATTATACCATAGAATAAGGACATTTGCTCAACTATTTTCATAGTAGCTTTATTTGTAAAAGCCAGAATCTGAAAATAACCAAGATGTCCCTCCACTGAAGAATGGATACAGAAATTGTGGTACATTTACACAGGGGAATACTATTCAGCTATTAAAAACAAGGAAATAATGAAATTTTGAGACACATGGATGGAACTAGAAAAGACCACCCAGAGTGAGTAACTGAGAACCAGAAAGACTAGCATGGTATATAATCACTTATAAGCAGATATTAGCCATATAATACCGTATAAACATACTAAAATCCACAGACCTAAAGAAGCTAAATAACAAAGGAGAACCCTAGGGAGTATTTAGCAGGTCAACAGAATATACACAGGAAGTGGTTGAAGAGGGGAACAGGATGAGAGCCTTCCATAGATGTCCTCTTAAAGAGTTCATCCTTCAGGGTTTCAAAGCAGATGCTGAGACTCATAGCCAAACATTGAGCAGAGCACAGGGAGTCTTATGGAAACATGGGGTGGAAGGGATAGAAGGACCTGGAGGGAACAGGACCTCCACAAAGAGACCAACAAAGCCAACAAATCTGTGCCCAGGGGCTTCTGCAGAGAGCCAAGTAAGGACCATGCATGGGGAGGACTTAGACCCTCTGCTCAGATGTTGCCCATAGGCAGCTCAGTCTTCGTGTGGGTACCCTAGTAAGGTGAACAGATGTTTTCTCTGATATGTACTCTGTTACCTGCCCTTTGATCAATTCCCCATGGCAGGGTGATCTTGCCAGGCCACTGAGGAAGAGGATACAGGCAGTCCTGATGAGTCTAGATAGTCTCGGGTCAATATGGTATAGGAGAAGGGATATCTTTTCTTTGGTCTAGGGTAGGGAGATGGAGGAAAGAGGGAGGGGGAGTGAGTCTTGGAGGAGATAAGGGAGGGAGATACAATAGAGATATTAAGTGAATAAATTATAAAAATAATTTTATTTTTTTTATTTTTAAAAAGAATCTGAGAGCCTTAAAGAAAGAAAAAATTGATCCAACTTTTATTTTCAGTGGTAAATTATTTTCACAAGTCAGATTTCAGACAAACTTAGAAGATACTGAACTTGAGTGGAAGGAATTCATTCAATAGGTAGGGGAAAAAACTTAGTGGTTTACTAGTAAAAGCAATGGAAGGAGATAATGTAACTTAGGACTCTGGAATCAGTTATGTAGGGTGGTTCTCTACTATTTTTCTCATTTGTTTATTTGTTATTTTACAACTTTAGAATATATTCATATACCCATGTGCTTGGCATTGAGAGGATAGAAAAACCTAAGGTCAAAACATAGATATTTTCTAAATAATGTTAACCGTATTGACATTGATAAACAAAACAATTAATACATCTATCTATTCCTTCTATAATTGAACGGATATTACATAATGACCAGCAATGGTCCAGACACTAATCTGAACATATCAGGAACATAGTGGTATCCACATGAATATTTCTTTTTCAATCCAGTGTCATTTAAAATGAAATAATAGATTATATGTAGATAGCCTGAGGATAGAAAGTAAGCAAATGTTTTAAATACATCCAGCAGCATGTATTTTGGATAAAGAAGGTAGGGAAGAAACCTAAATGAAATGTAGAAATAAGGCCAAAAGTACTGAGCAGAAAAGTGTTCCTGGAAGGAAAAACAGCAAGAAAAGAGGAATAGCAAAAAAAAAAAAAAAAAAAAAAAAAAGTGTGTCAAGAATAGATTTAGCAAATGCAATTGTGATAAGAGCAGTGTGCAGCCAAATCCTTTAAACTTTAAAACCATATTTCCATAGTGACAAACTTAGAACGTATTTTAACTTGAATGGTCAGGCATAAGAAAGGTTTTTATAACTGACTTTCAAATAGCTCAGAAAATGATGAAACAAATATATATATATATATATATATATATATATATATATATATATATATATGTGCATATGTGTGAAAATATGAGAAGAGTGAAAACTGGAAAAGAGAAAAGAAAGCAATGCCTCAGAGCAAACTCAATGAAATGAAAACTTTAGGAGGTGAATTTAGGAACACAGGAGGATGCTGAACTACGCTTGTATCTTGTACATATAATTGCTTCAAAACAAAGAATTAAAATGCTTTTATGGTGCGCTTTATGAAAATATTACTGTCCTCGGAGCATGCAGGAAAGAAGCTCAGTTGCCCCTCTCAAACTGATAACTCTAGGCTAGACAACTGACCTTCCAGCATCTCTATTTCTTGTTCCCCTGTCATATACACATTTATATATGACATAAATAAGCATACATATGTGATTTGTTGATAATCTGATATATGTTAGATAATCCATATATGAGGAAATGGTAAGCAATGGCTTTGGTTACACTGGAACATGATGGCTCGGACACACTCTTTTAGATACTTAGCATGTTTATGTAACAAATAAATAATATGTGTTCCTTTTTTGAGTAACATCTCACGCATTTGAATAGTGACAAAAGATATATTTCCATGTTTAATTCAAACCAATAAGAATCTATTAACTATTGTGTTACTTATATTGTGCTTGGCATAGAGAGTCAAAGACAAAATACAGTCTTAATCCACAAAGATTTTCCAGCCTAGTGAGTAAAAGAAGAAATCAGTTAATCATTTCTGCAGCGTGAAATAAGGTATGACAGAGATAAACACAAGATACTATCAAAGCAATTCTGAAGGTCTCCAAGTCAGTTGATAGTGTTGATAACATAAAGGAATGATGTTAATGTAGTGGGAAAGCATGGGGTTTTGCAAGTGATATTATATCCAAATTTTTGAATTATTGTAGATACAATAAGACATATTTTCACATATTCATTATTCATATTCATCATTCCCATATTTCCCAATAATTCAAATGTGAGTCATTTTCTTGCTTGAATTTTCTTTTTGTCTTATAACTTTCTCTGACAAGAAGAACGTGGTAGATAGAGGCGGCCCTATGGTCTCCTGTTGGTAGCAACTTAGAGGAAAAGGTCAGTGCTTGAAAGTCTTACAGGTCTGTTTTCCACCTTTAACTCCTGGTGTGTCCTCCTCACCCTGCTGTCATTTAAGAACATTATTTTAAAATACCTTAAATGTGAACTCCTCAGCTTGTGAATTCTCCCTTTGCTGATTGTTCTGTCCCTGTATCCAGCCATCCAAGGACAGACTCACCTGTCTGCCTGTGACCTCTCTTGTCATGGGAAGGTTTGTAAAGCTCACATTATGTTTTATCCTTGCCTCTCAGAATCTTACAAGAGAGGATTAGGAAGTGAAGCTGATTAAAAAAGAAATGTGTCCTGTCCATAGATCCTCCATAAGAGTCAGCTGGGGAGACATTGTGGCTAACAAGGCTGCCAGGTTTCAGGGGCGTCTTTGGGCTCTGTATAAGATCTTGTCATTTATGCTCCCTTAGCTTCTACCCATAACAGGGAGCAGTGACTAAATTTGCTCTCTTTAAAGTCAAAGCCCTGAATTTTTCTGATTGACAAACACAACTATTAGAAAGGAATGCAATAACCATGGGGCTGACCTTCACTGCTTTCTCACAGCTTTGCTGTTATTTATATATTAGTGAACTAACCACATTTTTTTTTTCAACACAAGGCATCGCATGGATGCCCCTTTCAGTGTGTTGATTCTAGTGTTTCCACAATTTGGCGGCATGTTGACCAATAAATACTCGATGTACACCCTGTCCTGTCCTAATGGTCCCCAGATCACTGTATATGATTCCTGCCATGGCCAAATATTCCAGTGCCATCAGCTTCTAACAAGGCGAGCAACGACATCAATCCTCCACATCCACTGCCAACCTTCCTACATTTAAAAATCCAATTTCTTATAAGCTCTAACTGAATACAGTTAAGTTGACTTGTGATATGTATCAACTGTAGTGAGAACATCTCACTTTATTCAAATGTAATCTAGAATCAGATTCCAAACGAAGTGAGAGTTAATGGTTTTTTTTGTAAAGCCACAAGTTTCTTTGGAAGCCCAACAATTAATGGAGGGGAAAAGAAAAGAGTTCATGAGTTTGCAAAAAGGTTAAGTAGGGTATATAAAAGGGTTTGTGGGGAGGAAATGGAAGGAGAATAGGATGTAATTATACCGTAATAGCAAAAAATTTAAAATTTAAGATAAATAATGAAAATTTCCTTCTAGGTGGATGATTCAAGTTTATAATCCAAGCTGCCTAAGGGGCTGAAGCTTATAGATGGCAAGTTCTAGACCACCCTAAGTGGCAACCTTATCTCACAACAAAGAGTTTAAGAAGAGAGAAAAAGGACTGTGAGAATAGCTCAAAAGTAGAACACTTGCCCAGCTCATAGAAGGCTCTAGGTTTGGGCCCTAATACAATACAAGAAATTAATTAATTTGGTAAATTAATATTTTTACATGATAATTTTTACAAGTTTTCTTTGAAAGTTTTACATTGAGTTCTGAGCATATTGAGCCCATCCCACAACTAGATACATCCCCGTACTTTTCTACTTAAATCCTGACGTGTCCTCTTTTTGTACTCATTTAAATACCTGGTAGGATACCATGCTCCACTGGAGTACCACACATCCATGAATTTGCAGCACATAAATTTGATTTGATAATTTTTATATTTTGGTTATTATTTGGTAGTTTTTTTGTGTGAGTAGTATGATTAAATTATTCCTACCATACACATTCCTCTTTATGATTACCCCCACTTCCCCCCCATGCTCTCTAACTTCGTGACATAATTATTTAGATTAAATATATGTACACATATATGTGTTTATACTCAACCTACTGACTTCATTTTTTGTGCATATCTCATGATGATTTTATTTAACCTTCCTTTCTTTTATTTTGAAGACTGAATTTTCTATTTTTTACTCCCCTTCCAAGGAAATTTGTTTTTTTAAACCCAATTAAGGTACAGAATCAAGAAAATAAGATTTTCATGCATGTGCTGTGTCTACACTTTAAGTGTTTATAATGCTGTAGAAGAGTGTTAAACAATTCAAGTAAGGTCTTATTATTATCATTACAGATTTATTAGTCAACATGAAAATTGATTCTTCATAAGTTTGAGGAATAAAGGATTTTAATTTTTCTATTTAAATTTCTTCTGTTTGTTGACATTAAAACTGTCTTTTATCATAGTTTAAACACGTTTTCATTGACATATGCATAAGACTGAAGTAAAAATCATGCTGAACAGCATGACAAATTTTCACTATCTTTAAAATTGTAATACAACACAGATGATGAACAGGTTCTTATCTACAATTAGAATGATGCTTTATTCCTTGCAAGTCATAGACTTTAGTCCTTCAAAAAGTAACCTGTTTTCTGAATTTAAATGACTAATTTCTTTGTCTCTTTTTACTCTTACAGAACTAAATAAAAGCAGTTTTTAAACATATGGATTTCGTTATTTTGTTAAATTCCTATGTGTCCATAATTTAATTTTCAGTGCACTTCATCATAAGTAATTTATGGATCCTAAATTCTTATGCATGTCTTTAAGATTTTATATGGGAAAAGGCATTAGATACAATATTATTATTATTTCTCTGATATTTTATATATTTATAGAATATATTTTGATCATATTCAGCTCCTTTTAGAGCTACTCCACGCCTCTCCACACTCTCTAAACTTCATAATCTTTCACTTAATTTTCATATACTACTCAGTCCAATTTCTGCTTCATGCATATTTAATTGTGGAGGACCTTTCATTGGACCATAAGTGATCTACCAGGCATCACATCTCTAAAGAAACTGACCCTCAGTCTTCCAGAAGCCATCAGTTAGGGGTGGAAACTTGAAAGCCTCTCTTCACTCCACACTGGAATGTTGACTGGCTAGGTCTTGTAGGGAGCCAGAGCTGCTGTAAATCCATGAGTTCAGTGATCCTCTCATGTCCAGAAGACACTGTTTCAGTTCAGTCCTCCCTAACTTCTGACTCTCCTGAACTTTTCTGAATTTTTCTCGCATCCCTTCAGTAATGATCCCCTATCAACTCATGTAGGGGAAGTTGTGAAATGAATGTCCCAGTTGTGGATGAGCACTCCACAGACACTTGATCTCTGGACTTTGACCAGGTATGCATTTCTACATTTCTTTTTACCCACTACCAAAGAAACTTCTCTGTTAAGGTTCAAAGGTACACTGATCTATGGCGATAGAATTAGAAATAGAGGGAGCAAACTGATGCTATGTCTACATAGCAAAATAATAGCCATGATTAAACACTGGGGGTTATAAGCTTGTAAGCTCGCCAACCATAGTTTCTTGGGCAGAATTACAGACCAAGCACATTTTTCCTTCTGTGGAGAAGAACTTAAATACAACAACATTTGTGCCAGTATTTAGCCCATGTGCAGCCCCTCATCAAGGAAGTACAGAGTTTACAGATGATTTAGACTGTTATTGACTCCCCTGTGCCCTAGTAGTCTACATAGCACCTTTCAGTACTTTGAAAACTAGTCAGTGGGGTAGATCAACTGGATGTTCCCATGTCCTATAACCAAAATGTGTTATCTTCAGTAATATGGTGTTAACATCAAGTGAAAAACAACGAACAACACTAGCCTGTGTTGCTTTGCTCTCTCTCTGGGACACTAATGGTCATGTTGGTAACAACTGGAAGGGAACTATCCCATATCTGACTCTGGGATTTTTACTTAGCAACCGTATGACCTCTGGGAAGAGCATTACCTGCTTTATAGGGGAAGTCTAATTAAACTTGTATATGTGAGCTGGTACGGTGGCACACACCTGTAACCCCAACACTCAGGGAGGAAGAGGCAGGCAGATCTCTGTGAGTTATGGGCAGCTTGGTATGAAATAATGGACTCAGGAAAACCAAAACTATACAGAGATTGTGTATGTATGTGTGTGTGTGTGTGTGTGTGTATGTGTGTGTGTGTGTATGTATTTATTTATGTATACTATATATAAGATGATATATGCTATATATATTTAAAATAGTATGCTTCTATATAACTTATTCAAACATCCTCCCTTTTGTTACCTCTTCATTTGTCTTACCTTCCCACTTATGTCTGTTTGCCCATTATTCCTCTTCATAACATATCATTTGTAGTCAACCATCTCCCTTCTTTAAGATCTCTGTGTTCGTGTTAGCTAAGGCTTCTTGTTCTGAAAAAACAAAAACGCTATGATAAAGGCAGCTTTGGGGAGAAAGGGTTTATGTCCCCTTACAGTTCCACAGCATATTCTTTCCTGAGAAAAATCAAAGCAGGAACTCAAACAGGGCAGAAGCCTGGAAGTTAGGAACTGAAACGGTGGCTGTACTGGCTTCCTCCCTATGGCTTGCTCAGTCTACTTTCTCATAGCATTCAGGATCACCTAGCCCAGCACTGGAAACACTCAAAATAATCTGTGCCACCCCAAATCAATCACTAATTAAGAAAATGAACTATAAACTTGCCTACAGCCAATCTTATGGGGGTGTTTCTTCATTTGAGAGTTTCTCTTCCCAAATGACTCTGGCTTGTCTCAAATTGACATAAAAGCAGCCAGTACACTTTTTTTTTTTTCTGAGCACCTGTGATTCCTTCCTATTTTCCTGGATCCTGTAAGTAGTCTACATTAAACACATAATTCTAAAGAGTCAATTTTAAGACCCTCCTATGAATGAGAAGGCATGCAGTATTTGACTTTGTAGGCATGGGTCATTTATATGTGTCATATTTACTTAAAAGCTTTAAAAATCAATTTCAGAAACTTTTAAAATGCTGTACTCTTTCTCAATATTTCTAGTCTGATTTGTTATGTATGTTTTCAAAGGACTCTGTATTATAAGAAAATGCTTGTTGGGTGATACGAATTTCTTTTCTCATGATGGTCTTCATGTATAGACATGACCCAGTCAAATAAATGAAGCAACTTTCTTTTTTCTTATAAATTTCTTTGTGGATGAAACAATGGGCTTAATTGTAACATGTTCAGATAGACATACTGTTTTACCATGCTCTTATTTACTTCATCACTATCTTCCTTCATCTCCTCCTACATATACTTTCTTGTTTCCTTGTCAAAAGCGTCTACCTGCCCTTTTAAGTCATGTGTGTGTGCATATGTGTGACATACGCGCACATAGATAACTCTGCAAAAATGAATACATGCCTATATTTGCATGCACATTGAGATCTGTATTGGTAATTTGATTTAAAATGCATTTCTAATACGTCACAGATCAGTGTCAGCGTATTTATTCTCCAAGTTACAAAATTTGCCCTGCGGAAATGCACCAGGAAAATTCTTCCTTCCTGACTCAGACCTTTGCATAGGATCTACTGACTGACTCAATTCTTGAAGCGTGTTTACCCCATAATTTTTTCCTATAAACATCTCACAATTTTTTTAAGGAAAATGAAAATAATACTGTATGTTATCAAGCAATTACTATAAATCAGAAACTTGTGGTTTTGCCATATACTTTTAGATCTTTTTTGGAGACTTTTCAGTAGATATTTAAAAAAAACCTTTCATTTTGTGTATTAAGAAAATAAGAGAACAAAATATTAAATGTCTCTATATTGGCCAGTTGAACAAGAGATTAAGCAGCATTTAAACCTGCAACTTGCCACTGTGCTCTATAGCAGTCAAGAGTCTTTACTATGTGTTCAAAAAATACACTGTAGGTACATAAATTATTACAGGTACCAGTCCAGGCAATATTTAACAAGGTTAATTATCCACATGTTTTAAAATCTTAGATTTTAACAGAGCTTAAAATTGAAATGTTAAAAAAAAAAGCCAAATGAATAAACAGACAAACTGCTTTCCAATAGTGATGAATGCTAGGCAGAAAATTAAAACAGGTATCGTGATTTAGGGTGACCGATGAAGGTGTTACCGTGGATGCCATAATCACATTCTAATGACCTACCACCTGATGAGAAAAAGGCAAAATATGTGGCATTTTTGAGACAATGTGTTATGTCCAGGAAGGCTACTAATACAGAAACCGTAAGGGAAAAGGTTCTGAGAACGTTCAAGAAAGAACAGAAGCAAGTAAGTGTGAAGAGGAGTGAGGAATGGGCACGTGTCTGTGTTGAAATGATGGTGTAAGTGACTGGGCAGCTGGAATAAAGCTGTAATAGTGAAGATGGAAAGCAGAAAATTCACTAAAAATGTATTTCAAGGGTTTCTTACTTGTTGAAAAATCTGTTCTGTTTGTGTCATTTACCTTTCATGCAGTCTTATCTCAATTCATGTCAAGCTATCTGTGAATTTCCACAATATTCCTGTCCTTTAAACAGATCATTTGTTTGCCATACTATTCCTCCACATTTCCTCTGCAAAACATCTGGTCCTTAGTTCAGTTCCAAATTATGGACATTGTTCTCCAGTCTCTTTTTCCTATAGCCAGAAAGAATCACTGTTCTCCCTTTGCCATTTTTCTTTAATAACATGCTGAATATCTTCACTGCACTTTAATCTTCCTGCTGAAGAACTTCATAAGGGAAAATTCTCTAATCATTTTTGTAATGTAGCGCTCGGTTTCCAGTGTGGAATGTGAATTGCACTATAAATTAACTAAACACTAGGAGGGAAGGAACACCCAGTCTCCTAATGTCTACTCAGTTCCTTTTTCTTATGTTCCACTTTATTCTTCGACTTTGATTTCTTTGTTTGTTTGTTTGTTTTTTTGGCATACAATTAAGAAATTACTAAATCCACTGTTTTTGTTATCACCAGGTCTCTCATGGAAGCATTTTACATTAGTTTCCTTTTACTACTGTAACAAATTACCTTATTCTTAGAGCCTTAAAAAGGGCTAAAATATATTTACAGTTGTGTACCTCAAAAGCCCAAAAAAGAATGTGTAACATTAAATCAAGATTTCAGTATGATTGCTATCTTCTGTGGCTGCAGGGGATGTGTGGGGTAGAAATTTCTATGGTTTTCTCTTTTCAGGCTCTACAGACCTATTTATATGCAATAACTAATGACATCAGATCACAAGACTTTTCTTTGCTTTCTCTTGTCCCCTCACTTATCTCACTTGCTCCTTTTTCTTGACCTTTTATTCAAAGATTCCCCACAAGAAACCTAGGATCCTCTTTTCCTCTTTCTGCCCTAAGACAATTAGCCTACATACGCAAAGTCATCCTGTAATGCAAGCGAGGTAGTTGTTGCCATGTTTGAGTGGCCCTTATTTGACCTGTGACATGAGGTGTATCATCAGCCTTTTCTCTAACTGAAATACTTAGTTAAAAAAAACACCCCTGTTTGGGGAGAGGCAGTCTTCCACTCAGCTCTGTGAAGGAGCCTGATTCGAATTAATAAATTGTCTCATCCTAACCCTGGGTGAATTCTTTCTGTTTTCCAATATGATAAAGTCTAATTCTTATCGACTTTTCTTTTTGGCTCCTTACATAAAGAGAACTATGAAGGAACATCTGACAATTAGAAATACCACTAATAGTTAAACTTTATTCTGTAATGAGAGCCTGTCACTGTTGTAAATGTCTTATGCGAATAAGTGCATTTAATCTGTGTAGTAATCTTATGAATTAGGATCTATTTCATTTATCCAATGAGTAACCAAAGAGAGAGAGAGTGTGTAATTTGCCCAAAGTCAGAGTTGATAAGTGCTAACAGAGATTTTAACACAGGAGTCTGAATCAAGAACCAGAGATAGACTTGCTATGTCATACTACTCCCCTGAGAATGGATCAGAAGCCCATGATCTGTGGTGGCTTTGCGTCCTTGACTACGGGATCACAAACCCAACTCCAACGCTTCTCCGGTTCTACTGTGTTCAGCATTTGTCTTCAGCTACACTTTAGATCAAAATTACACAGTACTAATTAGCAACAAAATTTAAACCATTTAGTCTTTACCATCCTCTGTAGCATGTTCTGTGGTAGGAACTATACTATTTTATAACATTATGTTTTTCCACAGTTATCTGACAAGGTCTTTGATACCACATAACATCTAAGGATTGTAAATGTAGAATAATTGAAACAACTTGTTATTCTATGAACAATTACTAAATGTGTGTTTCTTCACTTATACCCCAATCCTCCCTACCAGCTCTATATGTAAAATAAGTCATCAGTTTAACTGCCATTACTTCTAATTTTTCTTGATTTTATTTCAAAACTTCACGGTTGATCTTTTCTTTCTCTGTCTGTGTGATGCAAACTTTCATCATTCCTATCAGTCATTCTTCCAAGCGATAGTGCTCCCATAGAAACAGACTTCCCTGATTTCAGGTCAGCTAATAAAGGCCTTGCCTGCCTTTTGTAATAGTACGCAAGTATTGTCTACAACCCGATCTTTATTCCCTCAAAATGCAATTCTTGTATTTATTTTATTTATTCCTGTTTATTTGTCTCAAGTACAAGTCCCATTGGTTTTGCTTCTAGATTAGAAAAAGATTTATTTTATATGTTTTCTCTTGTATCTTTTCCCAGCTAAATCGAACTTATTATATTGGATTATCAGTTACCTTTGGTTCATGTTCCACCTTTACTCTTTTCTCATTTAATTCTGCGGAATGGCTGAGCTTCTTGCTATTGTCCTGTGTGTCTGCAGACCTGTGAACCCTGGTTATGCCAGCTGTTACAGTCTAGGTCAAGCGCTGCATCACAGTAGTGGTGCCAGCTGTGACGATGCTGGTGAGAGGGATAACAGCTAATTTACTTGGAGGACAATGCTACACACAGGCCACAAATGATCCAGTTCTTTTTGGTCAGAACTACCCTCTTAGGCTTAAACCTGAAGACAAGTTTAGTTAATTGCCTGAGGTTAAAAAAAAGTACATAGCCATTTTGCAAAGTTCTGCCGATTGTAATTCTGCAGTTCTTTTAGTTAACAATTATGTGATGCCTCCCTCTATAGTCTGGTAGCCAGGTGTTATTTGGGAGGTTATCTACTCAGTATGGCCAGAGGCAGTTCAATTAATGGCAGAAATTCTCAGTGACAGAGAATGAAGTAAAATTTATTACCAGGCAAGCAGCAGCAGACATTAGGTCTGTGGATCAATAAGAAGAAGAATGGCTTAGCATTTCTACAGTTTTTATTTTGTACCAGGCATCATCTTGACAAGTAATAAAACAACCCATTATGATGTTTTCATTCATAAGAAATCTGTGGAATACATATTATTGTTATTTTATCTCCTAGATAGAGAAACCAAGGCAAGACAAGGTGAAATAATTTTCCCAGTGTGCAGTTGAAAGCTATGAGATTCTGGGTCCGCAGTAGTGATTTCAGTGCTGACTTGTGTAAATCAAGCTCCTCTTGTCTGTTCATGATCACAGACTCACACAAGACAACTGGAATCAAGCAAAGGAAATTTGGGATTCCAAAACACAAAAAAGAATTACAGAAAGTGGCTTCTAAAGTTGTGGAAGATGGAGGTCTGGCTTTCGATGTTACTTTTTCTGAGATATGGAGAAAACTCTGCATTTTAGGGGCCCTTTAAATATGAAAGAGTCATCTGTCTCCTTTTCAAGCCTCACTGAATCTGTGAGTCTAGGTTGGCTTCCCAGCAAAGATTATACTTTCTGTTTCTTTTAATCTCCATTGCATCTTCTTTCTCAGGGACCAACGTGTGTGGGAGACAAAACAATGAGAGTGGCATACACTCTTTAGCACAGTGATGAAAGAGGACAGAGTAAGAGGAGTACAATTTGGGAAGTGATAATCATAAGTAAGGGTGCTACCCTAAATACTAAATTGTCTCACCAGCCTGAAATGAATGACATTGCCTAGGTAGAGTATTCCATTCCGTAACACTAATTATCTTGTCTCGGAAGGTGATGAGGCATGCCAATGAAAGATTGTAAAAGGTTTTGGTGGTGGTGGTGATTTTTTTTTAAACAGGTGTTCTCTGTGTATGTAGCCTTGGCTGCCCTAGAATCACTTTGAAGACCAGGCTGGCCTCGAACTCACTGATATCTGCCTGCCTCTGACTTCCCAAGAGCTGCGAAAAAAGGAGTGTGCCTCCATGCCTGGTTGACTATAAAAGTTTTAAATTTTCATATTTAATAACTTTAAGTAATGCACAAAATTACCTCAGAAGAAGGCCAGGGAATAAGGACCTAGGAAACCAAAAGTGAGCTAACCTGGAATAAAAGGAGGGATTCTTGACTTCATGAGAGATTAGGAACCTGGTGTCTAGTAAGAGTCTTACACTGTATTTTTGATATTATGGTTAATAGAAGAATTAACTACTTACTGGTATCAGGCTGCAATTTATAGACCAAAAATTTTAAAGACTTCTCACCAAGGAAGACATGTAAGTTATTCATCCGCACATTAAAAGATTTCGGTTAATAGTATATGCTATTCATCAAGAAAGGTGAAGTGGTTACATAAGCTAAGGCATAAATAAACATTAATGTGTGTCAAGTAAAGGAAGCTAGATACATGGAACCACATACTACATAAATATATGTTTAATTGGTACGTGTGTGTGTGTGTGTGTGTGTTGGTGTGGGAGTACCATCAGCAGCTGGAGTTATAAGTGGTTGTGAACCCTGAGAAATGGGTAGTCAGTACCAAAGTCTGGTCATGTGGAAGAGTAGTAACTGTTCTTTACCAATTAACCAGCCATCTTCCTAGCCCTTGCATTTAAAGGAATGATTAAAAAAATAATAACAATTAAAGCTTCAAAGTAGATTAGTGGAAGAATGAGAACAAGAATGTCTGCTTCTTCAAGGAAGAATGTAGATGGGGTAAGAAAATTATAAAATATATTATTCGTGGGGTGGGGGAGGGAGAAGAGTGAAACCTCGTCTGAGGTTCTCTGATCCAAAAATTTTACAGAATGGAGGGAGAACTGATGCCTGCCAGGTGTCCTCTGACCTCCAGAGGAACATTGTCATATGCATGTATGCTCCCTCTCTCTCTCACTCATATATATGTACCTATCTATATAAATAAATTAATTAATGTCGTTAGATTATTCACGTGGTTGCAAATCTGTCAATTTGTTTTTTTAAGTCATTCAAAGTGTATATTTAAGGTTAATGGGGGATACAAAGTGAATAAAGCATAATTACTAAAAGTTAAAAAATAGAGAATTAGAAGGACTAAGTGAGAGAGAAGAAATAGAAAAAGAAATAGATGGGGAGGGATAGAAGAAAACAATAAAACTGGAAAACAAGCTGAACAATTGTATAATTAATTTAAACTACATAAATGGTTTACATATATCCAACGTGTTCTTAATAAATCAAATCTTGGAGTACTTTCTCATTTCAAAAAGAAAAAAAAAGAAAGTGTATATTTAAAATGGTTAAATGTCATGTTACATAAATTATCTCCCAATAAACTACTGTGACTATTACAGTCATTCCTCCTCCTGTACCACAATGTTCCTTAAGCCTCAGGTACAGAAATTGTTCTGTAGATGGGTCAATTGACGTTAGGTCCCCATGGTCAGTTTTTCTCTACATTTTGGCTAATTGTAGATTTCTGAGATGGTTTCCATCTTTGGCTAAAAGGAACTTTGCTAAGGAGGGATGAGAGCTACACATTTTTGAAGGTTTGATGATAAGCACTTAGTTAGAAAATATACTGGTTTTGAAAAGTAGCAATAGTAAGTTTTCCATGGCCTCACATCCAGGAGTAATTCCCTATGTTTATACTACTAGGCAAGAATTCTCCCCTATTTAATGGGCCTTTTGTATAATTAGATAGTGTTGGTTATTCACAAGATATAGGTGCCACTTATTGCTCTTTTGGGAGCAATTGTTGTGTATCAAAGGCTATACAGCTGGATAGGACAATTGATTGCTCTGCTCCCTTGGAAGCTTACATAGCAACTTCAGGTACTACTACTAGAGACAGCTCTCATGGAGGGGAATTTCATATCAGTTCCAGGTCAATTCCTTCAAGTCCTGTGTCTGAAGTATGTGTTGTCATCATTAGCAGAGTTTTCTCTTCAAGGTCTGTGGTATAAAGGGCAATGGAAATAGCCTATATTATTTTGGGCATTTCTTGGACATCCCTGATCAACAACTCAGAGAGACTGAAGGTTTTGTTACTTAGTCTATGGCCCTGAGACAGTAGCATTTCCATCCCCCAAATAGCATAAATTCATTAAAACTCTAATGTATGTATTATCTACTATATAAAAATATTATAGCTTCAATATATGTATAAATGCATATGTCTAAATATAAATACATATATAACATATGTTTAAGCAAACATTAAATGATATGATTTCTGTAAATTTTGAATAACTTTCTTTACATAACAGTATCTACAGACAAGTGTATTTATAGACCAAGGCTGGATTCTAAATTTCCCTTCTTCACAACTGAAGTGAAAAGTGGGTCACTATGAGGTAAAGTGATATGTTTCAATGCTTTTTTTTAGGCACTTTTATATCTCCCCTATAGAAACAGGAAAACATCACAAGACCTTACTGTGTCAAAGGCTGCCCCTACAAACTCCTCTTGTTATGCTCAGAAAGAAAGGTTATGGGGAAGTGCAAGGGTCCATCTTGTTCCTTCTCCTGTGTACAGAGACAGCAGAGAACTACCAAAGTGTGAAAAGTTCACACTTATCAAAGCACATTATTAACATTTTTTCTAGAAATTAAAACAAAATGGCTTTTCTCTCCCCATCTCTCCCAACTGACAATCAAAGGTGACAGTTACCATGTCAAAAATATGTTATCAGAAGAAAGAAACTGATAGAGAGGGTTTGTCTGTTTCTTTTTGTTCTCTATTTACAGTTATAAAAGAAAATGATTTATGATTACTATAATTATAGTTCTCCTTAGGAGAGCAGTACTAATTGCATAATGTCTTAGTCATTTTTCATATTACCAGCTTTTAGTTAATCTAAATTGAAATATATTTAGCAATTTCTGCACAGCTGCTTTTCAGACCTCTGTATGGGTCATGGATTGAATGGCTTAGGATCACTTAGCATATCCAATGTGTTCACAATTGGACATAAAGCTTCGGGAGCTACATATTCAAAGTTGAGCTACAAAAAGACCTGCCCTGGGTAGATAGCAGCTTCATAGATGGTTTAACCAAGTCTGAAGGAAATGAGTTTTGAGTAAAATATTTTTAATCTGTAGTTACAGTGTAATGGCAGTGAACCCCAGGAGTTAGTTAGGAATGCATTTGCTGAGTTAGTATTACCTTCAAGACACCCTTGCATTTTGTGACTTTATATCATACTTATAACTGTAGCTTTCTTTATAGCTTTTTCTTTTTTTTTTAATTCTTTATTACTTACACTTTATTTACTTTGTATCCCCCTGTGTTTCCCTCCCTTTTCCGTACCAATCCCTTCCTTCCTCCACCCTCTGCACGCATGCACCTCCCCAAGTCCACTGATAGGGGAGGTCTTCTTTTCCTTCCTTCTGATCCTAGTCAATCAGGCCTCATCAGGAGTGGCTGCATTGTCTTCTTCTGTGGCCTGGTAATGCTGCTTCCCCCTTTTTTCTTTTGGCTACTAATGATGAAATATGAATAAGGTGATATTTGACACACATAAACTCTTCCACAAGACTGCTTGAACTCAGCCTACTGTTTGGCTTTGGGTCTCTGCATCTGTTTCCATCAGCTACTGTATGAAGCCTCTCAGAAGACAGTTATGTAGGCTCCTGTCTGCAAGCATAGCAGAACGTCATTAATAGTGACAAGTTTGACTCTCTTCCATGGGGTGGGTCTCAAGTTGGGCCAGTCATTTGTTTGCTATTTCCTCAATCTCTGTTTAATCTTTATCCCTAGATTTCTTGTAGGCAAGACAAGTTTTTGGTAGAAGGTTTTATGGGTGGGTTTTTGTCACTCTCCCTCTACTGAAAGTCCCACCTAGCTACAGGAGGTAGCAAGTTCAGACTCTGTGTCCTTCGCTGTTAGGGAGCTCAGCTGGGGTAACCTATAGACTCCCAGGAGCCTCTCCTGGCCCCATCAATTCCTGTTCTCTCTCCAGGTCCTTCCACAGCCCACCCAACTCTCCCCACACCTGATCTCTGCGCTTGTTACCCTTCCACACCCACTTCCACACAGCTCCCTCTCTCCATCTACTTCAGATGCCATTTATATTCCTTCTTCTGTGTTACATTCCAACATCCTCCCTTGAGCACTCCTTGGCTTCTTTGGTTCTGTGGGTTGTAGTACGTTATCCTGAACACTATGACTAATTCCAGTTATAAGTGAATACATTCCATGTGTGTCTTTCTGGGTCTGGGTTAGCTCACTCAGGATAATCATGTGTGTCCCCTAGTCCCCTAACAATATGAGTAGGGGCTATCTTTGACTCTTTTGCCTGCCTTTGGGTCCCTTTCCCCTTGCTAGGCTGCCTTGCCTCGCCTCAGTGGGAAATATGCAATTATTCCTGCCAAAACTTGAGGTGATTGTGTGGGTTGATACTGCTTTGGGACTCTCTCTTCTCTGAGAAAAAAAAAAA